>NW_027527934.1:1837938-1985562 GCF_008692635.1 Crocuta crocuta
TTAAAATCTGAAAACTGACAGCATGTATAATTTTAATTTATAATTATCATATGCATATTTGTAAATGTGTATATTTAGTCTATAAAACTTGCATACATAAACATGTCAAATTCAAAATAGCTGTTTTATAAACTTGCATGTATAATATTTGAGACATTAACTTCAATTATCCTCAAATGAATAGCTACCTCTGTGCAGCACCAATTGTGGTACCAATAAGCAATGGTGACAAACATGTTTCAAGTCATAAACCAATTCAGCATTTCATAGAAGCTCCATGGGTCCCATGTTAGGAACTCCAACCCCACAACTAGACTTAATGTGGAGAATGTGATGATTATTTATCAACAGCTATCTTGGGAATAGTGTAGGTAGAGTTTTGGTATTTCAATAGAGGAATCAAGCTGATGCTTGGAAATGGAATTTCTTTCCCAGAACAGATAAGAAGCACCTATAGATTTGGTTGCCCATTTGTTTTGGGGTGAGGCAAATTTAATGCAACTCAATTTATATCAATTTTATTCCACAGAAACTCATGCCAATGAAATGACTCTTTAGTAAAAAAAAATAGCATATTCTCCTTGAGATCTTGGATAGATTTTCTACAAATTTAAATGAATATCTGTACAAAATGTGGCCTCCTGTATGTAATATTACAACACGGTTTCTTAAGAATAAGTCAGACCAATATGCACTCAATAAAATAAAATAACAGCAGAGCCAAGTTCCTTCTTCCCTGACCTGATCATTATAGCCTATTTGTTCCTGTCACTTCAAATATCAGATCTAAGGTTAATGTAGAGACTGGCATTAAAAGGCAGGGTGATATATAGATGAAATGATTCCTGCTATGAAGTCAATTCTAAAACGTCACCCGTTTTCATACTCAGGAACTCATATCAACTTTGGTCTTCATAATTAATTTTAAGAATAAATCATACCTATTGTTTTTTCCAAATTTAAACCTAACAAATGTTTCAGCTGATTCTTCCCGTTACCGAATTGATCTGAATTTAACTGCAATGTCAATCTTTGTATTTCATTTTATTTGAACGCTACCAATATACCATATAACCATTGAATGATGCTAATCGTAAATCAGGTCTAAAGCCATGAGCATACTTTTATGACAACAATATAGATGTACTATTGTAAATCACCTTGAGATCGCCTTTAGTCAGAGAAGAAAGCCAGTGTGTGTTGCAGTGTACATGAACGAGAAAAAAAAAAAAAAAAAGACTGCAGATTCGGTGTTGGTTTTGTGGCCCAAACATTCCAGGACACAAATAGGAATGTGGAGCATTTGGGTTTAGGTTATGAAATTTACCTTGCAGAAGTTTTAACCCTAAATCTCGTATATCAGATTTCTAGATCTGTCATAACAAAGTACCACAAAGTGAGCAACAGAAATGTATTTCCTTGTAGCTCTAGACCCTGGAAGTCTGACATCGAGGTGTTGGCCTTTTGGTTCTTCCTGAGGGCTGTGAGGGAAACTCTGTTCCATGCCTCTCCCCTGGTTGCTGGTGGTTTTCTGGCAATCTTTGGCATTTCTTGGCTTGCAGAAGCATCAGTGGATGTCTGCCTTCATCTTCTCCCAGTGTCTGTGTCTTTGTGTCTAAATGTCACATTTTTTAGGGACATCAGTCTTAGTGGATTAGGGTCTACCCTAATGACTTCATCTGCAACTACCCAATTTCCAAATAATGTTACATAACCAAGGGTTAGGACTTCAGTATGTCAATTTGTGGACAGGGCACATAATTCAACCCATAACATTGTACTCTCCAAGGTGGCCAGTTAAGCGCCAGTCTTATCTGAACTGGTTGATGTCAACATCTAAACTTGTTCTGAACCACAATATGAGGTCCCTGAGAAATTACTTAGCTTTGGAACAGAGAAAGGTGACTTATAACAGTCAAAGCGGGGACTCAGAAGTGCTAGCACAGCATCCAGCTCTTCCAGTACACAGGGCTTGTCAAGGTCTCAAATTTTCAAAGAAATTTGTCACAGGCCTAGTCCTACTTAAAAAATAAGCACTGTGGTTAGTTTTTGAAAATGATCATACTTGAGGTGCCTGGGTGGCTCAGTAAGTTGAGCATCTGACTTCAGCTCAGGTCATGATCTCGTGGTTCATGGGTTCGAGCCCCACATCGGGCTCTGTGCTGACAGCTCAGAGCCTGGAGCCTGCAGCCTGCTTTACATTCTGTGTCTCCCCTCCTCATGCTCTGTCTCTTCTCTCTCTCTCTCAAAAATAAACAGACATTAAAACAATTAAAATGATCATACTCACTAGGAATACAGCCACAGTTAGTACCAAAGGGAGAATGCTTTCTTAATTCTGGATCCCATCTACTTGAGGAAACAGTATCCGCTGATGAAAAGGAGAAAACTGACAAGATCAGCAAGGATATTACATTTTTCAAGAAAATTATGTGGTCATCCCATCTATGTTTTGAGGTATTTAGGAGTATCCAACACAGGGTTAAGATTTTCTTGGAAAATGTGTTGAGTCCTTTGAAGTCTCAAGGCAAAAGTAATTCAAAATCCCTACAAAGTAAACCCATTTATGGCCCAGTTGCAATAAATAGCTTAAGCTTAGAGTTATTTTAGGTAAACTAGAATGTTATGATTTGCTCGTAAACAAATGCCAATAAATATTCATGAGAAAACTTCGTTTCAGCAAGTAAGCTTTGCTGGTCTATCACCCAATATAAATCATATGTGAAATACGTATCTTGTGTTACTTACCTAACTAGTTAAGGTAGCTTTCATAGAGAAACCCTACACATTATCCATAGATTTGGCTAAGGCTGAACGTCTTATTTGGCCCATGAGCCAGAAGAGCCACAGTCTTTTCAGATAGATTAAATTTCAGCATGCTCAGAATTTCCAGATGTATTTGCATTCAAGCTACCAAGACAAGAACTCAGACCAACAGAATACACAACTGCCAATGAGGAAAGCAAACCAGAGGGTCAGAAACTTAGCAAGTGACATAGAAGACATGAAAACCATTGCTAAATATTAAAGCAGATGTGGCTTATGCTATACATGGAAAATTTTTTTTTCTGTACTCTGTTGTGATAGGAATTATTTCCAGGGCATGAACATCTCAGGCTCTTCCACATGGTTGATAAAAAATTAGGTTGGGAAGTGTTCAGTGTGTGTGTGTGTGTGTGTGTATGTGTGTGTGTGTGTGTGTGTGATTTGGCTGACAAGAGTCAAAGCTAAGGTCAGTGTTCACCAAGAAGGATCATGGTCTTTGTACATTATAGGTAGAAGAGTACATACTTATGTGCTTACAGTGCGAATAGCACCTGGCTACACATGACTTTATTGTCTTGCTCAGAGCTCAGCTTCTCACTGGGTAAAAGAGGAAATGGTGAATGCTACCCTGATTCTAGCACCTCTTCTGCCTCTACCCTTACTATGACAGCTGTTCTGAGTGTCATTAGGCTTTGGATAAGCCAGATATAGTCCATTGTTATTTGGTAGAACTTACTGAGAAAAACTCTGCGTACGTCCTGATGTCAATGAACAGAAGGCAAGCTGGATAAATTTTAGGAGGGGGCTTACTTATCCTTAAAATCTAGGAAAACATGCCCATGTAACTGAAGTTGTTTGACCTCCCAAAATACAACTGTCAGAATATAAAAGAATCATCAATTATGATTGTAAAGAGATATTAAAAAGTGTTCACTATATTAATTATTCAGAATTTCTTCTGTGGTTCCATTCATTTTTCCTGAGAAATTATTGCTATAGAAAATTAGTAAGTTGTATTAGAAGGCTAAGGTGGTGACATGGTCTTCAGAGTTTGAGATGTGGAAAGTTGTGAGCCCATGTATGGTTTTATATGTCTAAAAACATAATCAAAGATTATGTTTCTTAACACATTTGTTTGCCTTAAAATATTTCCCCCAAATCAGAAAGAACATATCCAGTAATATTGCTAAATAACAAAATATTCCTAACTTAACAACACCATTTTTACTATGCTCACAGATTCTTTGGTTCAGTAATTTAGAAAGAACAAAGCAGAAATGATTTCTCTCTACTCTACAATATCTGGGGCCTGAACTGAAAAGAATTGAAACCTGGGTTGACTCAACATCAGGAGCATAGATTCATCTGAATGCTCTTTCACTCAGATGACTGGAACGTGGGATAAGAAAACTCAGATATGAAGATGTTAACCTGAAGTGCCTGCATGTACCTTCCCCATAGAGTTTGGCTTCCTCACAGCAATGTGGCCTCAAGGGAATCAGATTTCTTAACACGGTGGTTCAGGGCTTTAAGTGTGAAATGTTCCAGTAAGCAAAGCAAGAATTTGCATTGGTTTTTTTCTGACCAAAAGACAGAAGTTACTCTATCATTTCTACAGACTCTTATTGGTTATATGGAAATCAGTAGCCCACTCAAATCCAAGAGGAGAAGACAGAGACTGTACTTCTTGATGAAAACAGTGTCATGTAGAATTGGAAATATTTTCGATGGTCATCTTTGAAAAGTACAACCTGACACAAAAGGTTTTATTTTGTCCAAGTGAGTTATGAAACAAAATTATAGCTATAGATTACATGGTACCTTTCCTTTTAATTTTTTTATGTTTATTTTTGAGAGAGACAGAGCATGAGCTGGGTAGGGGCAGGGAGAGATGGAGACACATATTCCAAAGCAGGCTCCAGGCTCTGAGCTGTCAGCAAAGAGCCCAATGCGAGGCTCAAATTCATGAACCATGAGATCATGACCTGAGCCAAAGTCAGACGCTTAACTGACTGAGCCACCCAGGTGCCCCTACATGGTAACTTTTACATGTGTAGTCAGCGCTCATTTACTAAACATCATATATTTAATGACCCCTGCACTAGGAATGATGTAGTTTTAATAAAATATAATGCATGGTCTGTGTTGTCATGGAGTGAACAACCAAATTAAGCATAAAAACCCAATTAAGGCTGTCGTATTCAAAACTTATTTTGGGGGTGCCTGGGTGGCTCAGTCGGTTAAGTGTCTGACACTTGATCACACAGCTCTTGAGTTCAAGCCCCATGTTGGGCTCTGCACTGACAGCAGGGAGCCTGCTTGTAATTCATTCTCTCTCTCTCTCTCTCTCTGCTCCTCCTCCACTTTTGCCTGCTCACTCTCTCTCAAAATAAATAAACAAACATTTAAAAAATTATTTTGTTTCTTACAAAATATATATATATATTTTGACATATATATACTTATATATATATAGTGAATTACATATATATATGTATATAGTGAATCATATATATATATTGATATATATCAATATATATATATATTACATATATATATAGTGAATCAGTGAGGGGGCTAAAATATATATATCAGTGAGGGGACTCAGAGAAAGATTATGTAGTTAGTGACAGTTCGTGGTAGACGGGCCTTCAATTGGGTTTGAAGAGGAGGAACCAATCCAATTTAACAAAGAGTCCTAGAATTGTATAAAGGCAAATAAGGCAAAATTGCTTCTCTCAAGGAAAAAAAAGATAAGACAACTGCACAAAATGGAAATAGAAAAGAAGAAGATATAAAATCTCTGAGAAAAATAGAAAAGGATTTATGAAGATAATACCATTTGAGATTAACTGGGAAAATGAAGAACATTTGAGATATACAAGAGGAACATAGAAGTTCATGATTTTCTAGATAGGGCTACTCAGAAATGTGTATATACTCTAACGTGGCAAGAATATTTAATGTGTTTAGTACAGAGTAGAAGATAAAACCAGAAAGAATAGGGTCATGAAGTTGTTCATTTTATACTTTTCTGAAGATTATGTATACACTGGCTGGCTAGTGCTTGCACATGAAGAGGAGGGTAGAGTGACCGGAGCTGAGTTTCAAGAAGCTAGCTCATTCTGTAAACAGTGAAGGACAGAGTAGAATAGAAAGAAGATGGCAGCAATGGGATCCATCCAAAATCCCATTCAGTTGTTGGAATTCTTATTTATTTTTAATACTAGTCAAGTCAGCTTCACCACCAGTAGTCGTGCATAGAAATGTTCCACAAAGCATCATATTAGGAAAAAAAAAAAGAGCTAACTGTTGAGAATTCTTTTCTCTCATACGTTCTTATTTCTTTTCTGATATTTCTTTAGTGGCTTAGAACAGATGTTAGTATCCATGTGCTTTGTAACTGGCATGGACTTTTATATTGAAATCATTCACAACAAACAATATGTGTTGAAACATGTTGAGATTTTTACTTGATTTCTGTAGTCTTACTCTGCATGGTGGAATCACACTATTACCTCCGCTATCGTGGGTATCCTGTGTGACACAGGAACATCTGAGAAACTGAGTAAGGATCCCAGTTTTTCTGTATAGAACTTGTTTGTGTGACTTGTCATGCATTTCTGCCCAGAGCCGCACCTACCCAGTCATGGGGGGCTTGGTTGGCTTCTCCTCCATATCTGACCTCGGGATCAGAATTGGTCCTTCTTTTCCTGTTGCCAAGAAGAATTTATGGGCCTCACATTCCTCCTGGAGCCAGACCAGGCAGGGTTCCCTGGAATGGATCTGGGAAGAAAGAGGAAAAACAAATACCTAGGCTCCTAAGATTATGAAATATGACAAGGGAAAAAAAAAACCCAGCTTGCTCAGGACTGCACTTACGCAAACTTAATGTCTCACCATCAATCACACATGGATGGCATTTCTCTCACCCCGGTGGGAACAGTTGAAAGCCTCACCTGAGGGGAGGATGCACTGCCCAGAGACCTTCAATCCAGACTCCAGTCCAGCTGTTCACTGTGGGGCCTCACCAGCCAGAAGGGATGTTCTGGGGCACTGGGTGGCTCAGTCAGTTAAGCATTAGACTTCTGCTTAGGTCATGATCTCATGGCTCATGAGTTCAAGCCCCACGTCGGGCTCTGTGCTGACAGCCCAGAGCCTGGAGGCTGCTTCAGATTTTGTGTCTCCCTTTCTTCCCCTTTCCTGCTTATGCTCTCTTTCTTTCACTCTCTCTCTCAAAAATAAATTAAAAACATTTAAAAAAAAAGGAAAGTTGGATGTTTTGAGTACCCAATTTGATGTATTAACCCTTCTTTATTCTTCTCTATACTTCTCTCCTTCTTTGTTTAATTGTTTAAGTCCATATATTCCCTTTCCCTTACAATTGATAAAACTTTCCTCCATGAAACAAAGTGTGGCTGTCATGAATTACTGTTATTCAAAACACCAATGTTATTCCACATGTCAAATACAATAACTGAATACACAAGTATATTATAGATTATTATAGATTATAGATTATTATATTATAGATTATTACATGCATTTATGTGCATAATTATCTTGTATTACACAAGTATATTATAGATTATATTACATGCACTTATGTGCATAATTATCTATTAAAGAATATAAATATATAAATATTTAAAATTAGTAAGTTTTATTTCTTCTTTATTTTTACATAAGGAGTAAGTGTTGACACAAATTCTAGGATTTTCTTCCTGCACCCTACTGAATAATCTTTTAAACTCTCAACGTATGAACCGCCCTTTGGAGATCCCTGGTATAAACCCAGGAAGTAAAGCTGTTGAGAGTAGATGGCAAAGAAATGAATGAATGTGAAACAGGCAAAATGGAATTGGCATCTCACTGAATATGGCGTTTTAGAAGTTCTTTTTGAGAACTCTCATAGGGAAATTTTATATTCTTCTTGTGGGATCTTGGCAATTTTTGGCATAAGCATCTACAGTTAACAATGTAAACATCAAAAGTTTTATCTCGGTGCTCAAACATACTGCTGAAGCACATATGTATCCTCCTCAATACAAATCAAACTTTTGCACAATCCAAGACAATAGCCGCTAATCAGTGAATGCATCAGGTTCTAGAAAAAACTATTCAGTATGAGGATGCAATTCTGGTAACAGAATATACACCTAATCAATGGGATTTTGTATAACTTCTACCATACTAAAGAATTACCTTTCGAAGAAGAAAAGATGCCAAAACATTTGTAGGAGACCCCACTTAAGCTAAGTGCTAAGTATGATTCCTTCGAACACTTTTCAGTACTCACCTTTTTCAGCTTATCCCATCCACATGATCAGCAGTCATTCTATTAGAAGACAAATGTGCCCATCAGATGGGTGCTAGAAGGGAAGCAGAAGAGCAAGATAAATGTCATCCATTTGTTTGGGCCAGTCTTCAGGCTTGGGGTTACAGTACATTCATGAGAGAATCTACAGTGGGAGACAGGACCCAGGAGGACAGGGGACCGGGCAGGGGAAAGGTGGTCTAGTATCAGGTGTCTCCCTGAAGTTAGTGACACAGAAGCTCTTTATACTGTACTGTCCTCCCTAATTCACCAAGGAGCTTCATAAATGTCAGAAATGATCTGTCTCCCTACTATTTTGCTCACTGCCCCAAATAGACTTTCTTAACACTGGCAGCTTTTCTTCCAGTCTTTCTTATCTCCTAGCCCCAGTTTTCATATAAGAATATCTAGCTAAAGCAACTGTTTTCTTTAGGGCCAAGGACTTTTCTTTTGTATAATCTCACTTGGGGACTGTTTAAATGTCCTCCTTTAATTTCTGCTCATTCTCATGTCTGTGATGTACATGTGGTCAGGATATTTTACCTTCTATTTTGTTTCAGACTATGGATCCTATTGATCTTGGACTCAGGTGTTATTGGCTTTTGCTTTTCTGAATGTTTTGTTTTGCAAATGTTGAAGCCACTACTTGCTTCCCCCATCCCAACCCAAATCTAGTGCTCTTTCTGATATTCTTCATTAAACGCCTTTTGTCTGACATAAGAAAATCTGTTCTATCCCTCTCCAAAGAGTTTTTCAAACATTACAGTTAGAAAAATTGAGTTCCTGTTTTTAAGACAGGAGTAGAAAAACTACAGCCCATAGGCCAAATCCGGTACAGTTTTTGTTTTTGTAAAGAAAGTTTTATTGGAACTTAACCAACACCTATTGTTTTATATATTGCCTATGGCTGCTTACATACAGCAGACTTGAGTAGTTGTGACAGAGACCAGATAACACACAAAGCCTACAATATTTACTATCTGGCTTTTTACAGCAAAAGTTTGCTGATCTCTGAATTAGGGGCCTACAGACACAAGACCATTTGCATAATACAAGTATATGATATTGACATTTTTAAGAAGGAGAGAGGAAGTAACAGTAACTAGGGAATCCTGCTTAATTTCTTGTTATTTGCACTCAATAAGCTCATGGTATGGAATAATTTTTTTAAATAAAATCTCACAATGCCTCAGAAGTTTGAATGCACCTTATCAGGATCCTAAATTCATGGGAAATTCTAAAATAAAAATTAAGATTTTTTTATAGCTTACTCTGAGGAAAAATTCAAATCTTCCTAAACAAAAGCATCTGAACCCCACAGTCTCTGATTCAAAACAAATCAAACCTTTCTTTTCCTTTCTTTTCTTTCTTTCTCTCTTTCTCTTTCTCCCTTCCTTCCTTCCTTCCTTCCTTCCTTCCTATTTTTCTTTCTTTCTTAATTTCTTTCTCTCTCTCTCTCCCTTCCTTCCTTCCTTCTTCCTTCCCTTTCTTTCTTTCTCTTTCTATTCTTTCATGATGATGCCCATAAAATAAGAGGGGAAAAATCAGAATGGTCTGGACCAGACTGATGCTATTTATCAGGCTGGTTTTTCTTCCCCCTTCTCTAGAGCTAGATCATTTTTCTTCTGTTTTGATACCATAATTACTCTCATACTAAAGTTGTTGGGTTTTTTTTGTCCCCCATGTGGCCTTGAGAAATGAGACATTTATGAAAACACAAAAGACTGATTGTTCTGCACAATGCAGACAACTTCCTAGCTCTTTCCCATATAATTGCTTTGGAGAGGAGTTTGAGAACTTGTCAGGGCTCTTTCTGGAATGTATGGTATCCTATTGCCTTTTATATTATTGTATTGTTCCTTTATTTAAAAATGTAACAGCATAGTCATAGAAAATGTAACACTGAAGCAAAATGCAGGCTTATGCTATATCATCTTGAAGTTAGTATTGTACACAACTATTTTTTCTCTGAATAATTTTTTAAAATTTATTTCTAAGAGAATGAGAGAGACAGCATGAGCAGGGGAGGGTCAAAGAGAGGGAGATACAGAATCTGAAGCAGGCTCCAGGCTCTGATCTAGCTGTCAGCACAGAGCCTGACATGAGCTCAAACCCACGACCCATGAGATAATGACCTGAGGTGAAGTTGGACCTCAACCAAATGAGCCACCCAGGTGCCCCATTCTCTGAATAATTTGATGAGATTATGTCATGCATGTGTTTCAGTTGTACAGCTTGCTTTCCACTCCTGCAAGATGCAAGAAAAAACAAACTGACTGGTAAACGTGGATAACAATCATCCTATAACATGGAAGACCCTTTGTCCCAGCCATTTGCTTAAATGAAAGACAGTGGGAGCCTAATTTAAAGCCCTCGGGGCTATGATGTTCAATAAGTTATGTACAATAATTCTACAGGTAAGAAACTTTGAATGACCATTAAACATGGGCTAAATCAAGGCGCCTGGGTGGCTTTTGGTTGAGCAGTGGCCTTCGGCTCAGGTCATGATCTCACAGTTGGTGGGTTCAAGCCCGTCATCGGGCTCTGTGCTGACAGCTGTGTGTCCCTCTCTCTCTGCCCCTCCCCTGCTCATGATCTTGCCTGTCCCTGTCTCAAAAGTAAATAAATGTTTAACTTTTCTTAAATAAATAAATAAACATGAGCTAAATCTGGGAATAAAGTTGAGTTCCTCAGAATACCCCTCATCGATTTCTCATTAGGCAAAATCCAGTCCTATGAGAAGGACCAAGAACATATAACATGAAAAACCCAGGTTCTACAAGCACCAAGAGAAAAACAGAACATTGGCTTCGGTCTCATCCCTTTGTATCCTTTTGGAATGCTTCCCCATATTCAAGCAGAGGTGAGAGTTGGAAAAAACTATAGCCCATTTTTATCAGTGAGCCCATGACTTTATAAAATTCTGAGCAACTTTAATCAAGCATAAGTCATCTATTGATAATAATAACAATAATAATAATGATTTTTTAGCATTAGGGTAGGTCTCATTGGTTCTTGCCTCTGTGTTGCTGAACCTACAATGGATAGTTGTGTTAGGAATCTTAGTTATAGATGATAGAGTCCACTGCAGATAACTGTATGAGAAAGGGATTTATTGGGGAATATAGAAAACTTCCAAGGATCATTAATTAGAGGCATTCCAAGAAAAGAGACATCAGGCAAAGTTGGTGCTGTCTCCATGATTAGAAAGCTCTGAACTACAAAGCTACTTACATAGCTACTGTATCTAGACCTGCACTCCCTCTTCCATCCTGAGGAAGCAACAAGAACCTGAAGTCACAGCTGCTCTTGCTGGATGCAGTGTCAGTGCTGTCTCTGTCATGATCAGAAAGTTATGGAATCAGGGATTGGTCTTTGCAGCGGCTGGCTACCTTTGCTATAGTCAAGCCAGCAAAAGTAATTGCCCTTGGTCCAGCTTGCTTGGTCATATTACTAGTTCTGAATTAAGTCTTACATGTGTTCATTTGACTGGTAGAAGATAAACTATAACCATCTGATCCCTTGAAAGCAAGAAGGAAGTGAGGCCAGGAAGTGCTTTTGCTTCACTTTGTTTTGAATTCTTCTTTGAGGTAGCAAGTTTTAGACTTGGGAAATTATCAGAATGTGGAAGCCATTTTCAAAAGAAATGCCATATATACATCCTTAAGAGTTAGAGAACACTGGGTTGGGTTGGCGGCCAGTCAAGTTCCAGTATCACCTATCAGAATGGAACTGGGAGAATACATGAAAAAAAAGAAAATGAGTCATATATCTTGCAACCAAGTCACTGAGACCTGTCCCTTTAATTTTTTAATGTTACTGCTAAAATATGTTAAAATAGTTTCTTGAATAATTACTTGAATTTCAACAGTCAGTTTTTCACTGGCTTTAGCATTATAAAGGCAGATTGTATATGCATAAAACCATATTAAGTGGTTTAGGAAAGTACATAATGAAAAAGAAAACAAATTTTAATTTAGCTAGCTCTTAAACTATTATACTACATGCAGGAACAAACAAACAAACAATTCTAAAATTTCTTTCCCTGCAGATGATCCAAACAAAATTCTGCTCAGTAATCATTATTGCATCACCATTATAAGTTAAATATAACCAAATATTTTTTGCCAAGAGGTCTTGGTGGCAGAAGTGGAAAAAGATGGGGCTCGTCTTCTTGTTCAGGAGTCCTCTTCTTTACACTTAAGGAACAAATGTTCAAATACTCTTACTAATTCTACTGCAGAAAATTTTCTCCCTCTTCTACCTCTTCTGATCCTCCAGAATTTTCCCAACCAGAGCTGTCTAATAGAACTCCCTGTGATGATGTGTTGATGAAAATGTTCTATATTCTATGTGGCCCAACAGAGACAATAGCTAATAGTAGCAGGTAGCTATTGAGTATTTGAAATGTAGGTAGAATTATTGAAGAACTGACTTTAAAATGTTTAGTTTTAATTTAACTAAGTTAGAGTTGAATTAAAATAGCTACATGTGTCTAGGGGCTGTCTCACTGAATGGGACAGCCCCAAACCTCCATCATCTCTTCACCCCAACTATATACTTAAATATTTCTATTTTTGTGTAGAATGGTAGAGTTTATCTCAGATACAGGCATCTAGGAAAGTAATTAATGTTTATTGTTTTACATTGAGGCATGAATTATTGCATCTGTATTAACCCTGAAAACTATATTTGTGTTTGGAAATAGAAAGATTATTGATTCAGTTAACGATAAATATTTTTTAATCCCCTCTCTACTGAGCCCCACTGTGGGTACTGGGGCTATGCCAAGAATGAAGCACACAGACAATAAATAAACTACTAAATATATAATAGGACAAGTAACAATCACCCTGAAAAGAAATATGATGCAGGGTGATTTTATAAAGGTCATAATGAAGAACAATATTTTATTAATCCAAATATATATGAAATCCAAGTATACCACTAAATTATTTAATATCAAGCAGAGTGTTGGGAAACACTTTAAGTTTCCTCATTCTACATATTTTTTGCATTAATGCATATGGAAAATCTGTAGGAGTAAAACACCTAAAAGTACAGATAAGCCATGTATAGATGATAATAAATGTGGATACGAAGAATAGGTGGATATGAAGTAATGGGTATCTGCTGAGGTCAAGACATTACCAAAATGTGGGTCCTTATAGGTAAGGTTTGGCTGCAGTGGGACACTTCCTGCTGACAGGGTCCTAGAGTTTTGGTCTTAATGGCCATTGTTATGATGAATGTCCATCAACATGGGGAAAGTTCCTAAGGCTTGGATCCTTACATGAAGGCATTTGGAATCTGAGATCCCAGTGCAAAGTAATGCTCATGAAAATCAAGAACCACAATACGTAAGAAAATCATTTCCAGGGAAGGCAGTTAGGAAATCTTTGTCTGGCCTTGGCTCTGGGTACAAGGAATCAAAATTTCCCTTTAGATTATATGATAATGGATCAGGTCTTAGGTGGATTTAGGACCTGAATTTACACTATACATATCATCCAAAACTTAAAGTGAACTAAATGGTAGAAGCAAAGTCAAATCTTCTTTGGAAGAACACAGTCTCAATATAGGCCTCAGAGATTCCCCACAAATAAAATTCATGTGAATATGAAAGTTAAACACATACACATATAAGAAAACTGGGGAGCAAAAGTAACAATAATTACAAAATATAAAATGTAAGTATCAGAACTGATCTATAAGACCTCCAGAAATTTATATGGACAGATACCAAATATTGAAAAGCATGCTAAATATGATTAAAGAAGTAAAAACTGTGATTGAAACAAAAAGCAAGAAGGGGGCACCTGGGTGTCTCAGTCTGTTAAGCGTCTGACTTCTGCTCAGGTCATGATCTCACAGTTCATGGATTTGAGCCCTGGTCGGGCTCTGTGCTGACAGCTAGCTCAGAGCCTGGAGCCTGCTTCAGATTCTGTATCTCCCTCTCTGACCCTCCCCTGCTCACGCTGTCTCTCTCTCTCTCTCAGAAATAAATAAAACATTAAAAAATTAAAAAGATACCAAAAGCAAGAAGTAAAATCTATAAAAAGTAGTAAGTCACGATGTAAAAAGAACCAAATAGAACTCTTTGGAATCCTTGATAAGTTGCCCCCCAAAAACTAAAAATATCTTGGAATTTTGAATCAGAGTACATTAAATTTATTGAAAATCTTTGGTGATAGCCATCTCAAATCTTCCCCCAGAGAAGGAAAAACTTCTTATAGAGACCTTTTTTGGTCAGTTTTATTCCAAGATATAATTTGGACCTCGGCATGATTGCTAATGGAATCCCATTTTCATTATGTTTTCTAATTACTCATGTTTAGGAAGCAATTGATTTTTTAATGTTGTTATTCTATCATTATAATCTTATTTCTTCAAATACTTTTGCAATTGATTCTGTTTGTCAGTCAAACATCTAGCAGTAATGATAGTTTTTGCTCCTCCTTTCCTATACATAGCTCTTCTTTTTGTTTCTTGCACAAGCTAGGTAATCTATACAACTATTGAACAACAGCATGGATAGTGGGCATTTATGTCTTCTTCCTAAAATCATGGGACTATTTCTAATTGTTAATTCATAAGTTCAAGGTTGGCAGAATGCTTCTGGTACAGGGTTCAGCAAACCCGGGAGCCAAATATCCAGTAGCCTGCCTTTATAAATAAAGTTCCATTGGAATTCAGCCATACCCACTTACCTACATATTGCCTATGGCTGCTTTCATGCTACAAAGAGTTAAGTACAAATGGCAAAGCTAAATATATTTTATTGTCTGAACTTTTACAAAAAAGTTGGCTGAATCTTGTTTCATATATGCATATATACATACATAGAGAGATTAAGTCCATTATTATGTGGAATATATAACAATGAGAATTATATATATTATAATGTATATAATTTCTTTATAAATCTGGTATATATGAGCATTTAAACATTGGGAGCAAATAATATGGCTTCTCCATAAAACAAATATTAAATATGGCATACAAATAAATGTATGAAAACAAATGACATTAAAGATTGATCCAGTTTTTTATTTACTGTTCTTTTCTCTGAAAACAAATGTGGGCACACAAACAAAAATAACTTGAATCTAGCTTGCAGTTCTCTATAGAAAGAGCTAAAAGCACTTTAATGAGAAAGCTAAGTGGTAAATGTCTGAGCTGTACTGAGGATAAGACAGGAAGTTTTTCTCACCTCAAATTATCCACATTAACTTACTGAGAGGTCAAGTGCACACCTCTGAAGAGCCTCACTGGGTTCAGGTATTGGCTTTAAAGTGATTGCTAATATTTCAGGATCACAATTAAGTACATAAAATCGCTGCCTCTTGGTTAGTGTCTGTTAAGCCTTATAAAGAAAGTACTATCCTGTGACATGTTTCTGAATTTCACATACATTTCTTGATTTTTTTTATTACACTAATTTTATAGTTCTGGCAGAGCAGGAGGTCTAACTAGTTTAATATTTTTAGTGTGTTTCATAACTATCTGAATCAAGCATGTTTTAATATCCTGTCAAAATAACAACTGATTGTCATTTAAATTATTTTTTAATATAAAGTGCAACATTAAGTCAATTGAAGAAACAGTTGTGGCCTACAGCTATGTTATATTATTAGATTTTTAACACATCAAATGATTGAAAAATGTAGAGCATCATTTAAAAAGTGTTAATCACCATTGGCCTTTAGCAGTGAATGGCTGTAGCTTTACTGTGCCTCCTCCAAAAATGTTTAGCGCTCCTCAACAAACTCATGGCTCACTTATTTCATAATAGGGATTTTTAATAATATATGTGTGTTATAGCAACCAAAATATTTCAACTTAACTTTGCAGTTTTACCTTGGTTATCTTTTATATTCTATTATCTCACAGCATATAACCTAAAGTGATAAAAGTCTTTGGTAGACTGCTAGGCAGTGTGACCCTTGGGAATGCCAGACTTCTTCACAAAATCCTGCCCTTAAAATGAAAAACTAAAAAAAATTAAAAGTTTCCTTCATTTTTTGTCACATGTGAGTTTTGCTGCAATGTCTGACCTTTACTCATGTGAAACAACTTGATAAGTTACATGATTTCTAAATATAAGTGATAAAACATTGTTATGCAGATATACAAACAGCCCTGAGAGGGGCCGGCCTGGAGAGCAGCCTAGTGGACAAGGTCTCTCACCTGCACCACCTGCATAGCTTAGTATATGCATGGAGGCTTTATCACCACATCTCCCCTATAGGAGGGGCTAACGCATGAGAGCAAGAAGTGAAGCCCTTTGACCCCAGAAGGAGATTGGAGTTATTGCATCTTTCTGAGTCACTGACCCTAACTTGATTTTGAATTCTATTGGTCCATCAGAATTATCTGAGGTTTCAGAACAAGGCTGACCACAGCCATATATACACAAGTTTTATATCTATCTATACCTAGTTGCCTATATAGTAAGCCTGATAATTGTGTTACTAGTCTTGCTTTCACTTTCTGAGTTTTATATATATGTATATTGTATATTATATATAATGTACATATATATGTATAATGTATGCATATATGTGTGTTATATATATTATATAATTATGTGTACTATATATTAAATGTATTATATAATTACATAATATTATATAATAGAGTCAACCACTGTGATTATAGATGTCTGTTTTCTTTGAATTTATTAAGTTCTTAAAGGTTGAAAAATGACTATATCTTTCCTATGGATTAATATTTAATCTATCAAAAATATCTCTCCTCATTCCATTAAAGTTTTTTAACTTCTATTTTCTTTTGTGTAATATTGATAGTGTCTCTCCTACTTCTATTGTGTCATTATTTGTATGATTAATCATACTTCTCTTTATTTTCAAGTTTTTGACATATATTGGTTTTTTTTAAGTTTATTTATTTTGAGAGAGAGAGAGCAGAAGCCAGGGACGTCAAAGACAGAGCGAGAGGAAGTATCCCAAGCAAGCTCCACAGTGCAGAGCCCCATGTGCTTGAACTCATGAACTGTGAGATTATGACTTGAGCTGAGATCAAGAGTCAGATGCTTAACCAACTGAGCCACCCAGGCACCCTGACATATTTTGGTTTTAGATGTGCTTTTCATAAATAGCTGGATTTTATGTTTATTTCTCCAATCTTTATATAGCGATAGTAGCAGAAGCAGCTGACATTATTGTACGCTTACTATGGCCAGGAAGTATTCTAAGTACTTTCATTGTAGTAAAAGATTGAGTCCCCAGAACAATTTTAAGAGATCGTTATTAATCCCACTTTATACGTTGGACAACCTTTGTCCATATGGTGGAGAGAGTACTCACATTTAGCCATCTCGCTCAAGAGCCCATACTTTAAGCACTGCACTCCTTCATGTTTGTGGATGTTTTTATTTTTCCTTTTGTATATTGTAATGTAATATATACATTTGGGTGGTAAACATCATTTTAACTTTCTCAACAGTTTACAAAATCACCCAATATTAGATCAAATAATTTTATAAAATATTTGCTTGATTAAACACTTGAATGATCAAAATAACCAATCTTCATTCCTGTTTTTCAATACATGGCTACTTATTTTTCCCCTCTCTGTAATTTATCTATTGTCATGTGCATGTCACAAAAAAAGCCAAAAATATTGAATCTCCTGTGTCTTTCAGTCATGTGACAAAGCAACTTTCAGCACCTGTATTAGCCAATTCTTACCTCCACTATTCATTTCAGTGACCTCAAAATGCTTTGTTTCGTTTACACTAAAAGTATGGAAAGAATGATAATGCTTTTTACCAATTATTGTTGGAGAAAGTACTATAATGAAATTCATTTTGGTTCCAATATTCCTGATGAGAAGAAAAAACATTGAATTGAAGAACCTAAGTAGAGATAGCCTTGTTCATTTAAAAAAGAGCACAAGAGGCCAGAGAGCAGGATAACTAGAGTTAGTGAGGCTGAGAAGTCTGCAGGCAGTACTGAAGCACCATGTCTTCAGGTGAGAGCCCTCACTAGCCCCTCAATAAATTTATCTCTTCAATGGTAAATTGTCCAGAGACTTCTATTTAGTCATAATGTGCATTAAACATATCCCTTATGAAGTGTTAGTTTCCTGGAGGCTTTTCAAACTAAATAACAGCTGTTCTGTTCCAATCAGAAAATTCTTAGTCTACATAGAATTATGTCAAAGGTAAGAAAGTTATGAATGGCATACTCCTGATCACAACTGTCCAAGGATCACCTCCAGCAAATTCAGCTTTGTTCTCAAAACCTGAAGCCACTGTCTGGTGGCCCTTTGGACATACCAAGCCCATTTAAATCACCATGCAGTTTAAACTGGGTGCAATACATTTTCCAAGGAATGACAAGCATCTATCTGGAATGAAAGATGAGCATAGCAAACTCTATACATTAATGTTACTTTCACAACTAGCCCACTTTTCTGCTTATTTAGAATGCTGGGAAATACACCCAAAACTTACAGATAAAGAATCTACAAGGAGCATGAGCTGGTGAAACTTTTGTCTGTTATTTTCCTTGTGTTGTAAAGAGTGCACCGCCTATAAAATGATCTTAAAGTCCTCTCTTTGATTATTATAGTTATAGGTCTAATGTTCAGCTCTTCACCATCTGGTAATCTTTAGCTACTTTTTGTTTAAAGCTTAATTCACAAAAAAGACTGTAATGCAACCAAAACAACATTGTCTCTTAGTTTTAAACCAAAACTGGAAAATTAATGATTTGTGTATGTATTAATTTTAATGAAAACGGTCACATAGTCAGAAAATTATAAAGACCATTATTATTTACACCATATACTCAGTTCTCATATGTAGCAAATTCCTTCAAAAATATTTTGAAGTCAAACATGGCAGATAATTTTAAGACCTTTTTATTTATTTTTTTAAGTTGATTTAGGAGCACCTGGGTGGTTCTGTCAGTTAAGCCTTGGACTCTTAGTTTTGGCTCAGGTCATGATCTCACGATTCATGAGTTTGAGTCCCACAATGGTCTCTGTGCTGACATCACAGAGCCTGCTGGGGATTCTTTCTCTCCCTCTTTCTCTGCCCCTTCCCCACCGTGCATGCTCTGGCTCTCTCTCTCTCTCTCTCTCTCTAAATAAATATCTACATTTTATTTTATTATATATAAAGAGAGCATGCATGAGTGAGGTAGGAGCAGCGAGAAAATTCCAAGCACATAGCCTGACACTGAGCTTGATGCCGTGAATCATGAGATCATGACCTGAGCTGAAATCAAGAGTCAGACTCCCCTTTTAAGATACTTTTATATTCCCTTTAGATACAAATACTCTTCCTTGTTAGAAGTAACCACTCTTATAAAAGTGATATGTGTCTTTGCAGTAAATGTTTTCATAGTATATTACATTTGTATATATCCATAAATAATATTTATTGTTTTGCCTGTCATTAAATCTACATTAAATCTAGAATGCTTTATATATCACTCTGACTCTTTCCTATTTATTCCAACATAAGGTATTTAATATTTATTATTTAGTTGAGCTGCTCTGTGGTTTTATACCCTATGAATATAGCATGATACACAGTGGGTCCTCCTGCTGGTAAACATTAATATTGATCAAATAATTCTACAACTATATCATCGTTTCCTTGTGCGTATAAAAGGTTCTCTGTGTTATATTCTGAGGTAACATTTCTGTTTAGCTGCAAATTGACTTGATATTACAGAAATTTTCTCCAAAGGGATTGCAGCAATGTAAACTGACAGCAGTTTCTGGAGTTTTCATTTTCCTAAATCCTTGCACATTTTTGGATTGGTCTTTAATTTTTCCACATCACTTCTAGAATTTAATTGTTCCGTGGAAATTTTTGTTGGGCTTTGATTAAAATGGTATTGAATGTTTACATTGAATTGTGAGAAAGTGACATTTTTATAGTATTGGGACTTTGTATCCAAGTATGTATGTCTTATAATTATTTAGATTTTCATCCAGGTCCCTCAGAACTATATTGAAATTTTCTCCATAAGGTTATTGCACATATACTTCTTATTACATTCTAAGCAACTATAGTTTCTAACTTGTATAAATGCTATATATTAAATTTCTATTTAAAAACTACCATTATGTTTTAATTGTTGAATTTTTAGCTATATTTCTAGACTTTCTTTAGTTATAATTATGTAATATCTCATACTTTCTATACACACAATCCTAGTATTTAATTTATAAGTTACAGTATTTTATATTTTGTGATTATTATACTTTGAAGTTCTTTCTAGTTAATAACAGAATCCTAAGTTGCATAATAGTGTGATGTCATTTCTGGGTTTTTTTCCCTTAAAATTTACATAAGACCTAGTATCTTATCATTAGGTAAGATTTTTATAAGACTGTGATCAGTAGATATTTTTGTTAAAGAAATTTTCTTCTATTAATAGCTTAATGATTATTTTTCTTTTTAATTATGAATGAGTATGAATCCAACTGAATATTATTTCTTCCCCCATCAAATTAAGTTTTATACATTACGATGCAAATATAATAAATTATATTTTAGAAAATGAGTTTGGAATCTTACTGAATACTGTTTCCCCCCATCAAATTAGGTTTTTAATCCATTGCTTTGTTAATACGGTTTACTTATAATGTACGATTTATTAGGCTTTTATTCTTTACTTTGTTAACATAAAGAATTGCATTGGTAGATTCTGAGACAGACCCAATTCATTCCACCATTCTACCTATTTTGAATAAAGTGCAAATTGAGTTTGTAAATAATTTATTTAGGAATTTGTTATCTAAATACTGATACATTACATTCGATTATACTTTTCTTAGGTTTTCCTTGTGCAGTTATCAAGATTGTCTACCCTCATACTATAGTTTAGATAAATTTCCTTTCCTTTCTACTCTGGAACCATTTGCATTGGAAAGGAATGTAGGCTCTTAAAAGTTTATGAAAATTGTTGTATGAAACAATCTGGGCCAAGTATATAATTGGGGTATAAGAGTCTCATTTTGACAACATGCTTAAAATTTATTTTTGCTCTTTCATTCTTTCTTTTCCTGTTTCTTTCTGTCAACTCTAGTAATACATTTCTTTAGTCAAAAAACTGATGTCCTTGAGACACCCTCCTGATATGCTCTACAGTTCCACTGCCTCCTTGTCACTCCAGGACTTCCCTTTATGATCCTCCTGAAAATCATCCCTCCTTACGTTCTTGTTGAAGGCCAGTGTCACGGGCCCCCTGTCTTCGTCCTTGTTAATTTATCCCTTCTGTTTTAAAAGCCATCCTAAAGTAGCTAGATTCAGCGAGGTAATAGTGTTGAAGCTTTTGTGAGACTGGATGTCTTTATTCTCTCCCTGGAGAGATGATATGGATATAAAATTCTAGTTGGAAAATCCCTTCTCAAACTTATGAAGGAGTTTCTCATATTTTCATTTCACCATTTCACCATTACTTCTAAAAAGCCCACTGATATTCTTACTTTCTCTTTTGCCCCTCTCTGAAAGCTTTTGCAGTCTTTACCTTGATGTTTTAAACAAGGGTTTATTGCAGGTAGGGCTTTTATACTCCTTGGGATAAGCACTTTGTGGATCCTTTCAGCTTGGAACTATAGTTCTTCAATTCCGGGAAATTTTCTGTGATCATTGGTCATCACTTCTCCTTTGTTTTCTCAGCTTTTACCAGAAACCTTATTTACAGTATGTTGGACCTCTTAATTTGATAATAAAACATTTTTTTCTTCAAATAATATCTGTCTCTTCATCTTTTTTCATTGCCTCCTGAAATATTTCATCAGGTTTTCCTTATCACCTTTCTATTTTACTTTTTTATGTAATTTCTCTTTTTTATTCTTTTCAATAGCTTGTTCTTTTTATATAAATGTCCCTTTTTAAAAAGCACCCCATTTTTTAATCTATGAAATATATTTTATACCTCAGTATATTAAAGTATATATTAACATTTTCTTCTGTCTCCCATATATTTCTATTCTTTCAAACTTTCTGAATATCAATTTTGTTTGGGCCTCTAGCATTTATATTAGTGACGGTTCAAATGCTGAAAAAGGCTGGTGGATTCTTTGGTGGGGTGAGGGAGTTAAGGTAAAGGAGGGGTTGTTTGGAAAACTAATTGCCATTATTCTATAAAACAAGCTGAGAAATTTTGGCTTTTATCTAATTTTCAAATGACAGTGCCCACATGTGAATGTGCTCATGACAGTATTAGTCTAGAAGGTGTATCTAATATTTCAGAAAGATTCATAGAAATTTAGCTACACAAGTCACTAAAACATCATGCTGTTTTGTTTTATGCCATAATTATAGCTACTTAATGAGATTATACTAGCCAGCTCCTACTGCTAAGACATTTTCAATGTGATTAGTCATTGATTACTAACTGTAGGCTCTATTTCATAAATTAAATATGTCAAAGTGCCCAATCATTACAGAAAGGAAAACAAATGAGCATTTGATGGTAAAATACATGGGCCACATTTATCTAGTTTCTCGTTCAGAGTCTGTTAGAGACTTGATGCTCTCTGTTATTTATATCTTAGTGAATACTATATAATGGTAGGATCCTGGACTGTGGAAACAGAGTGGAGGGAGTTTTACACGGTGTGGCTAACTTTGCTCCGTTCCGTGGCTGAAGGCATCCATCATAACCTGGCCAACTACAGGTGTAATAAGATGGAGAAAACAGGAGATGACATGATTATACATAGCATGATTGTGTGAAAAGATCATGCTTTCTTTTTTAGAAATCATTGCTGAATTTAAGCTTTGAATTTGTAAAAGGGAAAGAACTTGATATTTTATATTTGATGACTTTTAATAAAATGTTATTTTTAGAGATGCTTTCAGAAATAATACATGTTAATGATAGGAAATGTCAAAAATAAAGAAATATGAGGGAAGAAAATCGAATCCCTGATGACCAAGATGTAACTGCTATGGAACTACTGGTATATTTCCCTCAGGCCTATCACCATGAGAATATTGTATGAATGAATGTAAATGTTTATTGTTTCATTTAACAAATATTTGTGGACTGTAAATCCTAAGCCAGGCACTGTTCTAGATATTTGAGAGACATGAAGACCAACTTTACATAGTACTGTCGCAGAGGCATGCCTAGATGGCTCAGTCAGTTAAGTGTCCACCTTTGGCTCAGGTCATGATCTCTCAGTTATGAGTTCAAGTCTCACATTGGGCTCTCTACTGTCAGTGCAGAGACCACTTCAGAAACTCTGTCCCCTTCTCTTTGCCCCTACCCCAGTCATATTCATTCATTCATTCATTCATTCATTCATTCTCTCTCTCTCTCTCTCTCTCTGTCTCTCAAGAAAAATAAACTTAAAAATATCAGATAGTATTGTCAGAGAAATACTCAATGAGAATATAATTGTGTATTAATCATTGATAATGGATTTGATTTTATATAAATCACATAATTAATTTGAAGTACTCAGTGGTGTTTCCTTGCTATGGAATGGACTGACTTCTGCTTCTGTCAGGCTATTAACATGGGGACACATTGCCTCAGTACATCTCATGAACTAAGCTGGTTTTACTTGGGCTTTAGTTTCTGTTAAGCCTTCTCAAGCTCCGGTTTGTTCTGTGCCTTCATTGGCATTCTTCAAAGACTTCTAACTAGGGTCTGGGAGGTCAAAAGATACTGCTAGGTGGATCCTGAGCTGTAAATTGTGTCCCTTTAACCCATAAGACTGCTCAGGCTCAGCTCCTCGGTCACAACTTGTATATCAACAATATTGAAAAGGAAGAGCAGTGGGGGCACCTGGGGGGCTCAGTCGGTTAAGCATCCTACCTCGGCTCAGGTCATGATCTCACGGTTCGCAGGTTTGAGCCCCACATTGGGCTCTGTGCTGGCAGCCAGCTCAGAGCCTGGAGCCTGTTTCAGATTCTGTATCTCCCTCTTTCACTGACCCTCCCCTGCTCATGCTGTCTCTCTCTCTCTCTCTCTCTCTCAGAAACAATTAAAACATTAAAAAAAATTTTTTAAGAAAAGGAAGAGCAGCATGAAACAATACATTCATTTGTACCTTTTTAGGGGAATCTTGGGCCCCATATGTTCTCAGTGCCTTGGTAGCTTCTAAAATTCTTTGATCAAACTCCATTTTTTTTCCTTTTCTTTCTATTTATTTTGTGCATGAAGACTGAATTACACCAAATGAAACTGCCATCACCAGAGGTAGACATAAATCCTCCTCTTTTCTCCTGTATAACTTTATTCTATCCTCTATTGTGACTGCCTTTCCCTCTTCTCGAGTCACACATGTCCTGTCTTTTTGGGAACTTAAATATCTATCCAGTTGCAAAACATAGTCTTATGGCATGAGATGTGGGAATGGAAGTAAAGGGCTAGGGAATTTAAGTTACTCTTATAAAACACTCAACTCTTACCCTTCTCTCTACCATTTGTAGAACCTGATAGGTCTGAAACTTTGCAGGTGTGTAGTTTGAATTGGAGTACTTATCGCTATTTCCTTAGGAGGAGTTTTGTTTTCATCTCTTTCATTTGCTATGTTGGGTTCCACTTTCTCTTGCCTTCTGATCTCAATATATTGTAATTCAGGTTTAGGGATATCTCCTAGTCTCATCCAGCATGGCGCATGCATTTCTGTTGTGTATTGGCCTTTATTTTATGTGATTGTCAAGGTCAGAAGTGACTAAAATGGATTTATTCTGCTAGTTTAACAATGAAATATCCAAAACAAGTGGTGCCTATCTATACACATGAAGGAAAGACTAAAGTGATGAATTTCCTTAGCATGTGAGAAGTCATCTTTTCACTCTTAACTCAACCTGAATGGGAAAAGTGACCATGAACTCTATTTTTTGTGGAGTTGGACCTAAGACATGACAACGAATTATAATATGTTTTCCTGGATGGGATGTTATAACAGAAAAATGACACTAGATAAAAACCAGAGGAACCTTAAATTATGAACTTTAGTTAATAATAATATATACATATTGGTTCACTAAATGTAACAAATGCACTAAATAATAGGGTAAACTGGGTGAGGAGCATAAAGGGACTCTCATTACCATATTCTCAATTTTTCTCCACATCAAAAACTATTCTTAGATATAAAACCCATTTTGTAGATACAGACAAAAGATTATAGGCATTTTGTCCAAAAAATATATGGATAGGAATATCCATTTTATCCAAAAAATATATGGATAGCACCTGAAAAAGTGCTCAATATCACTGATTATTAGGAAAATGCAAATTAAAATCACAGATACTGCATGCCTATTAGAATGGCAAAGAGAGACAGAGAAAGAGGTAGGAGAAAAAAAGAGAAAAGAAAAGAAACTGAATAGCAACAGAAACTGGAGAGTTACTGGAGCAATTGGAACTTTCATACATTGTTGATGAGAAGGCAAAATGGCATAACCACTATGGCTGTTTGCAGTTTCCTATAAAATTAAAAATACTTTTACCATATGATTCAGCAATGAATTCTAGCTGCTGACCCAAAATATATGAAACTGATGTTCACACAGAAATGTATATGTGAGTTTTTATGACAGCTTTATAAATAATTGGTAAATTAAATCCAACCCAAATACCCTTCAACTGGTAATAGATAAATGATATGTCCATATGAAGAAACACTACTCAGCAAGAGAAGAAAGCCACTACTGATACACACATCAGCGTTGGTGAATCTTAAATGCAGTAGGCTAAATGAAATAAGACAACTCCAAAGACAGCATACTGTGGAGAGAGATTGACTACAGAGAAGATAACTTTTGGAGGGTGGCAAACAGTTCTGCATCTTTTTTTTTTTTTTAATTTTTTTAATGTTTTATTTGTTTCTAGGAGAGAGAGAGACAGACAGACAGGGTGAGCAGGGGAGGGTCAGAGAGAGGGAGTCACAGACTGAAACAGGCTCCAGGCTCTGAGCTGGAAGTCAGCACAGAGCCCGACGCGGGGCTCGAACCCACGAACCGTGAGATCATGACCTAAGCGGAAGTCGGTCGCTTAACCGACTAAGCCACCCAGGCGCCCCAAACAGTTCTGCATCTTAATTGTGGGGTAGTAATTGCAGAATTCTAAGCATTTGCCAAAATTTATAGAACTGCACACCAAGAAGAGTATTTACATTATGCAAATTAAAAACTAAAAAGCAAGGAAAATAAAACATTGGACATTTGCAATTCTCATAAAAGCTCCCATTTGTTTTGTGCAAAAATGAGCACAATTTAGAAATAGAATGACCCTGATAGGAAAAAAATCAATAAGCCCCTGGACACTACATTTCCTTGAAATATAACACCCTTTTCTCTTCTTTCTAACATAGCAATGGACTGTGCACTGTTATGACCTCATAACATTGCATATTTTATCAAATTACTCTTTAAATTAGTATCTGGACTTTTGAAAATTCACACAACAAACACCTCTTGTTGATGTTTCTATTCTTAAGCAAATTAAAAATATCTTTATAAAGAAGAAATCTTGTGAATGCTCTATTCAGTTTATTTACTAACTTCTGCAAGCATAAGTACATTCTACCCTGAACACTCCTGAGTCTGCTCACATTAAAACGTATGTTTGAGTTAATACTGTGCTGTGTCCATTTTTCTCTATCTTATTTCTTCTATAGCTTCTCCCTAAGCTGATGTAGGAACAATATTTAATGTCTTTTTCTTTCAAAAAAAAATAATAACAATGGGTTATCCCTGTCCTGCAAATTGTGCCTTTGACAACTTCTATGAATTTCAATCCCTTTCCAAATGCAAAAACCTTGAAAATCCAATTAGATCTGGAGATGATGCTACATTGATCTCAATTATGAGAGGTAAAACTTTAATCAGACTTTTAAATTAACCAGAAAATGAGACCTAGTGAACTTAGAAATCACTCAGTTTATCAAGGAAGATAGAGATTTATTACTAATCCACCTATTTCTAATTGTTATAAGATAATTGGGATGGGTAACAAGGACCCTAACTGATTCATAGATTCTTTACTTGGTCCTGAAGAACTTTCTCCCTTCTTACCAGCTTTATCTAGATTCTACAATTCTCAATGGGACTGTGGATTCATCTAGAGTATGTGCCAGGTCTTCTAATGATTGCTGCCTCTGTGTCAGAGCTGGATAGTCATTTAGAACACTTCTTTCCCTTCTTTTTCCTTGTCAAATGAACTCAAATCGTAGGGAGTTCCCTAACCATTTGACATAAAGACTGCATTTGCCAGCCTCCTTCATAGGTAGTCACGGACAAGGGACTAATTTGTGATAATCAAATGGAAGTTAGTTTCCTCAGGGAAGCAGTTTTTGAGAGACTGGCAACCTCTGTTCTTTCTTCTTCCTGATGGCTGGATTCAGGACTAGAGCTCAAATAGCGATCTGGGATTATGAGTAGGAAGCCCAGGCAAAAGATGACAGGCCAATAAATGAAGTGTTCACCATCTTTTTCTCTGTAAAAGTCCAGATATTTCTGGCTTGCATGTCATACTCTCTCTGTATCTCTTCAGTTCTGCTGTTTTAATGCCTAAGTCCCTATAGAGAATATGTAAATGAATAGGAATGGCTACATACCAATAAAACTCAATTTATATGGAACTGCAGACAATCGTTGACCTCAGAAATAGAATATGCCTGATTGCTACAATGGTAGAAATATCACTTAAGCTCTGGACTTAACTCAGTACTTTTTTCAGCCATGTGGAATTTGGCAGCTCTTCAAAAAGTAAAACATAGAATTACCACATGACCCAGCAATTCTCCCTCCAGGTATATACGCAAAGAATTGAAAGTAGACTCAAACCAGTATTTGTACAAAATGTACACATTGATGTCCACCACTGTATAAATTGATAAATAAAATGTGGTATTACATGCAGTGGAATATTATCTAACCATAAAAGGAACGAAGTACTCTTACATGCTACCATGTGTATTAAGCTCTAAAACACTACTTAAAGTGAAAGAAGCTGGACACAAAAGATCACATATATAAATTGATTCATATGGAATATCCAGAATAGATAAATCCGTAGAAAACAAAAGTAGATTGGTGATTTCCAGGGTTGGGGAGAGGAGAGAATGGAATTAAATGTTTAATGAATATGGAGTGATGGAAATGCTTTAGTACTAGACAGAGGTGATGATTAAGTAACACAGTGAATGTACTAAATTCCATATATTTGTTCACTTTAAAATTAACTTCAATGAAAAACTAAAATTAATTTTAATTCATTTTAAAGTTAGCTATTTTAAATGGTTAATTTGATGTAATGTGAATTTTACCTCAATTTAAAAAATAAAAAGAATGAATTCTAACTAATAGACTTCTCTTTGTTTACATGGCCAGTAAGTGTTTCAGATCAGAGTTGCTTAATTATGTTCTGTTAATTAAAACCAGGCTGTTTCATGTAACTATGTTTTGTGCATGATGGTTCCTGACTCTGCAATATCTTACCTTCCAGGAAAGCCTAGAAGATATCTATTCTTTACTATCCAACTCAACAGTGACTAATGAAATGTCATACACATGCTTGCAGCAAGTATAACCCCCTTACTTCAGGTAAGTTATATGGTTCCTCCTGTCACATTTTGCATTCATTACCTTTTCACATGATCTCTCTCACATTAAAATGGGGACCCACAATAGCAAGGATGGATTTATAAATCTATATATTGCTGGCATCTGTGTTGCTGTATTATAGTAGAAGTAGCATATATGCTGAACTGATGATTGAGGCCATGCACTCTTGTTTTTTTGGTATTTTTGTTATGGACTAAACTATGTAAAAGGAAACTTGAGTGATAGCAATTGCTATTAGGACTAGTCTGAGAAAAGAACCCTAAAATAGGATTCTACAGCTGTCCAGTTGGCAAGGAAAACTCTATCACTAGTGGTAAGTCCACTACAGGTAGCCTATGGCTAGTAAATATTGTCCCAAATAATTTCCCAAGTGATTAGAGGGTTCAGAAGAAGTAGTCTGTTGCAGCACACAGTAGATGCAGTGGAGAAAGACAATGAAAGGCTGAGGGTGCTTAATCACAGATCTAAGGCTAGATGTGAAAGTCAGAAAGACTTCTAGGCAGAACATAAAGAACCTCACAATTTGGAATCATGGGCCAGAAAAAACTAAGACCTTGAGCAGAATTATAAGGGTGAGAGAATACTAGAGAAGACTGAATTATTCACTTTGGCAAGTCTGCTATGCCACAGTCAGGGCTATGGCTGGATAGGAGTGAAACACTGAGATTCAAATGGGTGGAAAAGAATCTGAATGATGCACTAAAGAACCAGGAACCCCTGGGAGACTTCTGCAGGATCTCATTTGTCCCTGCCAAAGACTAGACCTTCACCCTTGCCTGAAGATGGAGCATATGCACCCCTTAAAATAAAACCTTGCCTTCCCTTTTGGCTTCCAGACTGATAACTTAGATTAGATAATAAGAAGACCCAGTTGATGTTCTATACCTGCTAAAGGGAAGGAGGAAAGTGCCTCCTGAATGAGCTGCAGGAACCAGTTAATAAGTGTTTAGGAGAGCCAAGAGAGTATGCATGGGACTGGGTCCAGAGAGTGATGAATGAGGAGAGGGAGAGCATAATGTTGGTTAAACAAGAGATTGATGACATGGTAACATTATATTATGGTACACATTGAACATCCAAATAAGGACCATGAGAGTTGGTGACAAAAGTGCCACTACTCTAAAAGTGCTAGTACGCTTGTTGAAAATATACTCTCAGGGAAGGGTAATTCCAGGACCTCTGTGATCAAAGATGGAGGAGGAGATTAAGAGGCTCAGAGAAGTGACATGCTAGAGTGTCAACACTACATGTAGCCAGAAAACCTACTCCATTTACTAAGGTGGCCAGATTGTACTGCTAGGGTACCAGAATCACCAGAAGCCCAGAGGTGGTAGTCCTCTGTAAGCCTGGCTCATGTCGGGAAATGCAGTTACAGAAATGGGTTCATCGATGGCTATGCGATTAGAGATTTCCATGATAATAGAAACCAGATGGCAGTCTTAATCATCACTACAAAATCTCTGGCATTTGAGATAATTGCATGTTGAGAGAAGTCCAAACTTGGCTCAAAGAGACTATTGATTTCTCAGTCTCCAAGGTGCCAAACTGACACCAACAAGAAGCGCTGTGATAGAAATATTTCAATCTGTGTAAGGGTAATTCTCCCCATTGGCCCATCTCAGATGTAACTGTGGAGAATAATAGACATTAGATACCCTCACTGGGGGCCTACTAAGATTATCACAATGGACTCTGCTTCACCACCAGAACAAGGGATCCTTGTTATTGCTCTCTAAGGATATAATGTGTGTTATATATTGTTAAACTCATCGAAATAAGTTTTTCCCCCTTTTTAATCATGGTTGCTTTCATTTCCCATCTGGTCTAGACAAAGGAAAATGAACGATGCACATCACCTAAAGATCTGGACTTGGAGCACAGAAATTGATATCATCTCTTGGAAAGATAAGGTGAGTAGATTTTTAGTGATTCGTTAAGTAATTATATCATGTCAGATGTGTTATTTCTTTAATGCGTCTTAGGGAAACATGGGTCTGCAATCTTCATGTTACCAAGGCGTGGAATGTAGTGGAAAACTTAAGTGTTTTCTGTCTGGTATGCTCTCTACCTTCTCCTGGTAACAGTGTCTTGATGTTCTGCTACAGAATGCCCATCACCTCACTTTCATTTCCTGGGTTATGGCTGGGTACATCCTGTTCCCATACCCAAAGCTGTGTGTGATAGAGATTTGACTGTTCTTTCCGTGTGTATTATGAGTATGTGACCTAAGTGAAAATATAAGCTTTTAGTAAAGGACTTTTTACTGGGCTCATTAGGGAAATTGCTTTTAGCTGTCGTTGCTGTGGAGCATCATTAGAGGGGGATCTGCGTAAAAATTAAGACTGCAAGACAAAGCCTGGAGAGGATGAGCAGCCCTATATCCTTAAGGCATTATTTGATCATCTAGACCCAGCTGTGACTGCAGTTAGTCTTCTCTGGACTTAAAAGTGAGGCTAGCCAATAAATTTTCTATTTAGCTTACACTGTTTTGTGATGGAGTACAGTAAATTGCAACCAGAGTCTTGACCATCATGCTCCTATCTTTATTTTTTCTGTACTCCAAATGTTTCAATCATACTGAACATACATACAAGATAGTTCTAACAGTACTTCATTTCTTCAGAGATTAAAAAAAATAGATTTGTATTTTTCTGCATTGTTAGAATCAATATTCTGCTCTATGAACCCAGATTCTTTCCCGCCTCTCCCATATGCTGCTTTTATTCTCCTCTTGCTCTTCTACTCAGTCTCACTTTCTCAAATGATCTTTAATTGGGTAAACATTTCCTGAGCAACTAAGGTGGCTAAATTCTTCTGGAATGTACTCCCTTTCCATTTGGTTGCTCTAAAAATCATTCTTCTCACATTTCAAATAGGTAGGCTGGTTGACAAATTTAAATAAGCAATGCAGTGATCCAGTAACCTAAGGGAAATTATGAGAAAGCCAGGTCCTTGATAATGCCAGAAATAACACTAACTATAGTTTCTTCTCTGTCTTTGATTTAAAAAACTGCACTTGAGGCCAAATATCTATATCCAACTTTGGATCTGGGCTCAGTCTATGCCAGGCACACATTTTGGCAATTCCAAGACATTCCCGCTGCTGCTGCCCACCTGTTCAGTGACTGTTTTCAGGTACATGAACTGGTGTCTACTTCTTTCACTCACTGTAGGAAACCTCAGTTCTTCCAATGCTATTACTCTCTTATGTTGCTAAACTGTTGCCACAATGACCTGTTCAAGTACTGGGATCTGCCCTTACACTTTCCTGCCTGTGTCTTTACTTCTTACATTTTCAAGAAGGGTGCACCAAAGTGGGACCTTTTACTTTAATCCCTGGTAATCCTATGTTTTTCTCAGTGTCAACACTTGGTCTCTTCTTCCAGTAGTATACCATTAGCATTATATTTAATATAGGAAATACTTCAAATTTGTCGTGTGTGGAAAGCATCTTTCCCTAATTTAATTCTTAACACAGTTTCAGGACACATCTTCTCCATTTATAACTTTGGTTTTTCAGTTTGGTAGGTGACGTCAACAGATGGGTATGTTTTAAAGCTTATGTCCATGTGCATATCATACCTAGAAGTTCCAATTCACAAATAGAAAAGCATTGAGCACTAAGGAAGAACAACTCCATTGTCTGAATTCACTCATATTTAATAATGCAGAATGATCTTTTATTCAATTGGCCACCCTGGTCTGTTATTTAAATTGCCTCTCTGATTTAGGTGTTGACTTTTAATCTTGTTGAAATAATGTTAGTCTTGGTTTGTCTCACCTAAAAACTATTATCACGTTCTCCAAATTGTTCCTGATACAAAATTGTGTCCTAGTGTCCCTGACAGAATAGCTTCAGTAAATACACCTTTCATCAATACAGGTGCCTTTCTCAAATATCTTCAGGATTCCCTCTCATCTATAGAACAAACAGCTACTAAAAACAATGTATTAACTTGTCTAAACCTCTTCTAAGGTTTTTTTGTATAAAATAAAATGCTTAAAATATTACAAAATTGTATCCTTGTAATAATTGAAATAGAACAAGGGACTTGGTATGCTGAAATCCCACTTGGAATGTGGATGCTTAAAACTTCCACAGAATGTATCCACCTTTCTCCCAGTGGTTTGTGTGTTTTCTCTATAAACTATCTCTTAGAATCTTGACCCTGTGCTTGTGAGAATAACAATGTTTTATTTACTCTTCAGTTTTCCCAGCTGCAAAATGACACAACACTCCCTTTCTGTCAATTGCTCTTTTCTTTCAACACTCAGTTTAAGTATCTACTACTTTGTCAAGGCTTTGGCTCTCCCATCCCCAGGAGGATTAGAAGATCTATTATCCCTTGTGCTTCACTGTAACACTCTGTCTTTAACTCCATTACACTATGTATCACATTGTAGAGTTACTGTTGATTTACTTGCCTGGCTTTGCCCCCATGACTCAATACAGGGAATATGTCTTTTATCTCTGTGTCCATTCTAAATATTAGAGTTCCTGGAAATAGACATATGTTGAATAAAGACCAAAAGAAAGAAATTAAATAATTTTCACATTTGCAGTCTGTTAAGTGAGACTTAATGAAAGTGAATGTAAGGAGAAAAACAATATAATTTTGAACTATACTGAGACAAAAATTTAAATCCTGGCACAATCTCTATTATACTCTTGACTATTAAACAATACTGAACAATACGTTCATCTAAACTGAAAGAAGAACAGGGGCGCCTGGGTGGCTTAGTCAGTTAAGCGTCCGACTTTCGCTTAGGTCATGATCTTGCGGTTCGTGGGTTCGAGCCCCGCATCGGGCTCTGTGCTGACTGCCAGCTCAGAGCCTGGAGCCTGTTTCAGTCTGTGACTCCCTCTCTCTCTCTGACCCTCCCCTGCTCACGCTGTCTCTCTATCTCTCTCTCCTAGAAATAAATAAAAAAAATAAAAAATAAAAAAAATAAACTGAAAGAAGAACAGATGATTGTGAAAAGATAGAGAGTAAACAATCACGCATTCCCAGAGACAAAAGGAAATTTACATCAGTTCCAAGACAGAGAGCTCAATTAGAAACAGAAATGTATACAGTGGGATTCCTTTTTTAATACCAGAACAATATCCAAGGAAGCAGTAATAGATGTGGACATGATTTTGTTTGGAACCACAGAGGACTGGGAAGTGCCAAAGACTGCATAGCTAAGGGAGACAAATGTGAGGTAGCAAATTATTATTTAATGTATGTTCTTCTTACTTGCACAAAAAGGTGAGGCAGCATTATCTGCAATCAGCTCAGGAACAAAACCAGCCTGGCACAGTGAACCTAATCAGATAGAGGTGGCAGAGAAACAGTGATCAAGTATGATCCTCAAAAAACTCTTAAGAGTTCAGGAGGGAAGGTGAAAAGGGGCTTAAGGGATTGATCCGGGACTTGGCAGTAAAATCATGAGGATAGAAGAAAATCAGATCAGCATGGGGCAGACAGGCCAGTGGCTTTAAAACAAATAAAAAGGAAGGCAAAGGAGATAAATTAGTAATAGATAAATTAAGCGAGATAAATTAGTTTGTGCTGACATTTAGAGTTCAAAGAACACTGGCCCAGGTGCTGGTTGACTAGGCTTTTAATTGCACTTGCATCCCTAGCATCAATGTAATTTCGATAAGTAAGTAGCCTTCTTTGCTCTTGGGTCTTTGATCTGTAAAATGAAAATGTTTGACTAGGTGACCCCAGAGACCTCCTAAACTTTAACTACAGGGTGGTTTTCCTTGTCTAACTATTCCTCAGGGATGTGAAACTACGGTTTTCCTGATTTCTATAGGTTCTACACCCATCAGCAATTCCCGGCACGTAGTTAGTGTTCAATGGTGGTTATCAAGTAGGGAATATCACAAGTAATTACTTGCATTCTCTATATTTGAAAGTGAATAGCCATAAGGTTATAGGTAGGACTGCTCCTGTGTTTAATATGGTTTGAAGGGAAATGGGAAATCCCTCTTTCAAAGCCCTAAGAGCTCAGAGAAGCTCTTCTTTGAGAAGCTGCGACTGGGAGAGTTTTTCTGGACATTTCTGAAACTAATGACCGTATGAAGAAACTATGTGTACTGCCCTACCCTACGCCCTACCACTCTGTAGTTGGTAAACACATGTCACTCTGGCTGTGAACATATGTTGGGTACATTTGAAAGGCAATACTTCTTGTTAGGTGTGTCTGTGCAAGCTGAGGGAAGCATTAGAGGAGGGAAGAGAAGCCACCTCCCCACCCCACCCCTTAGGCTTTGGCCTGAGCACTGTCCTAGCCTTATCGTTATCAAAGAGCCCAGAATTGGCTGTGTATCCTTTCATGCAACTATTAATAATATGGTGTCCTGTATCCTATTCTGCAATTGTTTTGCAATTGTCAGGGGTGCTTTTCTCTAATATCATCCAAATATTAGCTTAGCTTCATGTGAACTTTAAAGCTTTAGCAATGCTATTACCTTAATGTTTGAATGTAATAATAAATACTAGATATCATGCATCATGTATGATACTTAGTAGACACTCAATAACTATTATTATGAAGGAATACATAATTATCAAGATTATTTTCAAAAAAAGGAAATGGAATCTCACAGAAATTGAGGTACGCTTTATGTAACTAACATTCTCATTTTCCCCACCAATATTCTATATTTACATAAGTGGTTCTATTACAGAATATTATTCAAAATGAAAAATGTCTTTTCAGTGTCTTGATAGACTTTATCAATAATTTTTATGATGTCACTGCTTTGTGAGAGTAAAAAATGATGTCTCTTACAAAGCATAAATTAATATCCACCTCTTGGGACCTGGGCAGCTCAGTCAGTTAACCCTCCAGCTCTCGGTTTCAGCTCAGTTCATGATCTCATGATTTCATGAGTTTGAGACCCGTGTTGGGCTCTATACTCTCAGCACAAAGACTGCTTGGGATTGTCTCTCTCCCTCTCTCTTTGCCTCTCCCCCACTTGTGCTCTATCTCAGAATAAATAAATAAACAAATAAATACAAATATAAAAGAATACCTTTATTATTAGACCATGTGATAAATTTCAGAACAAATTCCATGGAAGGCCAGGCAAATGAACTCAAGTCAACCCTACTTCTCTTTCTTCTCTAAAGAAGTACTCCTCTTTCATAGGAAGACAGGAGGAGGAATCTGAATGTCATCTCTGATGGTGGAAAAGGGGGTGGTTATGGTGCTTGTGCATGACTCTTTGTAGTGGCCTCTTTGCCACTTTACTGGCTTTTCCTAAAATATCCTACACAGAACTGAAAAGTGAATCTTTCCACATACAGTCCAGGTCATGAGTCTTTCTGCTCAAAATCTTCAACAGCTCTTTAGAGCTAGCAGATACAGACTTTTAACTCATGGAAGTAAAGACTGACTTCAAGTTGAGTGTCCTTGGGGGTCTGTTCATCACATCAATTATTTGACACAAGAATCAGTGTGTGTGTTTATCCCATTGTCTAGCCTTCCCTGAAACACTTCCAGGGTGAAGTTCCAGGTGTCTTCACACCTACTACCTACTCTGTTTACAGTCTCTTCTGTTTCTTAGTGTCCTCTTATGTATTCAAAACTCTGTCTCCTTGCGGCTGCTACTGAAGAACCACAGAAAATAAATAAAATTCTTTTTTCATATGTAATAAATCAACATTTTGGCCCCCACTGACCTTCTAAACCTCATCTCTCCTTTTAATTCAGACATTTCTCCAGCCAATTTCTACTTCTTGCTGTCCTTAGCCACACTTCAAATCTCTCTGTAATGTGGTGCTTTCCATAATCCTGTAGTTCCTTCTCACACAGAGAAGCACATTTCCCCCATCTGCATGCTGTGAATAGAAGAGTCCACATCATTGACCTCTCTCCTGTGCTGCTTATTACATTCTACCTTTACTTACAGAAATATTTTACAAAATTTGATCCACGTAACAGTATTCTCACAAATTGTTTATAGGGATGAGTTGGGGGAAGGAGATACATAAAGTAATAAACATTTATTTCCTGCACATAATATAGATACTAGTTACACAGGATCCTCAGAGTACTCAGAAGAATTTCAGTTTGTGAATTTTCAGGGGTGGGTGAGAAATATGCTGTGTATTTTTTCTAAACTAATTGACCATAGAACTCTGGGTTTCCTAAGATTAGATTTTTCATGGCAGGTTCTTTGGGATATGTTGGCTAATAGTTATTTATAACAATATCTTATCTCTCTTACCAGAATAGAAAGTTCTTAATGGCTTGGGGCATGTCTCATATATCTTTACTGATGCCATAGTCAATTACACACTGCCAGGTACATGGTAGGTATCAAAAATGTTTGAATAATCAAGTGAATTAGTGAATGAATAAGCTACAGATGAATGTTTCATCTTTGTTGAGTTCTTATAGAGACGTATTTTCTTTGTTTCTTGTTTTAAAATTATTATGGAAGGAAAACTAATTCTTCTGTTTTTAATGTTATTATCTTTTGCTATTTTCTTCTTATCCTTTCATTCCCATGGACTTTTTCTTATTTATCACCCTTTTAGATATAACAATAATTTGAGTACCTACTATGTGCCAAAGATGCTCTACATATTTTACATGCATCCTGCCCCTCACTACCCTCAATAATTCTATGACATAGGGATCATTATCCTAATTTAAAGATGAGAAAATTGTGTTCACAGAAATTAAGCAAATTCTCTAAGGTATTAAAACTAAATAACATGAGCAGAATCCAAAACATAACATATCTGAGTTCAAATCTCATGGACCTTAATGCCAAACCATTCCCCCTGAAACATGTAATTATTATTTCTTTTTGTGAGTATGGAACATACAGAAGGCATAAGTACTGAATAAAATGTAAGACAAATGCCTTCATATACACAAATGATGAATTCTGAGCCATCAACAGTAATAGGTGAAATCAAAGTTTGTACAGAGTTATTCCATCCAACCTCTTCCTAAATTTATTTTTCATTTCACACTTTCCCCAGGGACAAACTTCCAGGTCATGCAGAATCATGTGAAATCAGGTGGATGAAGAAATTTGCCCACCAAATAAGTGTCAGACATTCCCACATAAATGGTAAGCACTTGAGGGAGCTTCCTGACATCTGTCACAAGAAGGCCTTTTCAATTAGCTGCAGATTTCTTGTTAGAAATTAGTTGGTGAAACTTTTTATTTTTTTTTTTATTTCTGAGAGAGAGAAAGAGAGAGAGAGATTGAGAGAGCGTGAGCAGGGGAGGGTCAGAGAGAGAGGGAGATACAGAATCTGAAGCAGGCTCTAGGCTCTGAGCTAGCTGTCAGCACAGAGCCCAACGCAGGGCTCAAACCCACGAACCGTGAGATCATGACCTGAGCCGAAGTCAGACACTTAACGGACTGAGCCACCCAGTTGCCCCTAGTTGGTGAAACTCTTGACAGTATGTATTCTGAAATCTCATGAGTAGCCTGTTAACCCAGAATTACAAATATCAATTGTGTATCATTTGCTTTTACAAAGACTTTTTATATCCATTTATAATACTAGTTCTTATATTTGGAAACCAAAGCCCAGAGTGAGTGGTCAACAGTGCCTGAACTAATAACAGAATATTTGAAGTAGGGAAGGTTTTCCACCTGTATAGACTTCTCTACTCTAGAATGGACAGGAGTTAGAGGGATGGAAAGGAAGTGAATGGTTTATACTATTTATTGAAGGAAATTGAGTTTTCCCCTCAGTACCTCTCCCAGTATGAATAAAATGTTCTATGATTATTTCATACTTCATAATATTTGATTTACTAGAACCATATATAAATACCTCAAAAATTCACATCACCTATAACAAGAAAGATGAAGTGTGAGGAGAAAAAAAGGCAGGGCAGTTTTATTATACAAGTCAATAATGCTGAGAAAAGTGGTCCTAGGCTCTGCCTTCAGCACAGAAGCCCATGTTTTCTACCTTGTGATTTGACTCCTCTGTCTACAACAGAATAGTTTAGAGGATGGCACTTGATCCAAAAGTGACCAGTTGATAGGCCAACCTATAAAATACAAGACTGAAGAACAAGTTTTGCCCAGTAGGAGGGCGCCTGGGTGGCTCAGTCGGTTAAGCATCCTACTTCGGCTCAGGTCATGATCTCATGGTTCATGGGTTTGAGCTCCATAGTGGGCTCTGCACTGACAGTGTGTTGGGATTCTCTCTCTCCCTCTGCTCCTCCCCCATGCACATGTGTGCATGGGCACGCTTCATCTCTCACTCTCCCAAACATAAATAAATAAGTTTAAAGAAAAGAATAGGTAATTGAAGACAAGATGAAGGCAGGAATAGAGAGATGCAGAAGTTCACCAGGTGGTGTTCACACAGAAGTACCAGGGAGGAATTTAGAGTCTCTGAGGAGATGACAAAGTAATGTACTCCCCGGTCACTGAATATCCTGCATGACTGTTCAAACTTGGGCTTCCTTATGCCTGGTCATACTTAAGACGTGACGTTATTATCTTTCTTGAGTGTCCTAAAGAATGCTTTGAAATACAGGCTTTCTTCTGCCATATTGCTAACTGTATATTTTCTTCTTAAAGAGTATTGTCTTTTTGATATTGAGTTGTATAAATTCTTTGTATATTTTAGATATTAACCCTTCATCAGGTCTATCATTTCCAAATATCTTCTCCCATTCGATAGTTGGCCTTTTTGTTTTATTGATGGTTTTTCCTTTGCTATCCATAAGCTTTCATTTTGGTGTGGTTTCAACAGTTTAATCTTGCTTTTGTTTTCCTTACCTGAGCAGGCATATCTAGAAAAATATTTCTATAGCTAATGCCGAAAGAATTACCGCCTCCATTTTCTTTTAGAAGTTTTATGGTTTCAGGTCTTACATATAGGTCTTTAATCTGTGATGGACCTAAGTGAAATAAGTCAATCAGAGAAAGACAAATACTATATGAAAGGAAAAAAATACAAATGAAAACCCAGACTCTTAAATACGAGAACAAACCGGGGGTTGCCAGAGGGGAGGTGAATGAGGGGGATAAATAAAATAAATAAGGGGATCAGGAGTACCTTTTTCTTGATGAACACTGAGTAACGTATAGAATGTTGAATCAGTATATTGTACACCTGAAATTGATATAACACTACATGTTAATTATGCTTAAATTTAAAAAAGAGCCTGGTTGATTCAGCCCTGAGTTTCTGTATTTGAGCTTGAATTCCAATTCCCACTTTTGAGTAAAGAGGAAGATGAAATAGAGACAGGAATGCTTTTTCTGGGCTCCTTTTTTTGTATTCCCTCTTCGTCGCTCTATTTCCTGTCAGTCAGTGCTGCTAGCCTTTCTAACTTCCTACTGCCAATTTATTCTCCTCTGTTCTCACCACTTCTTTCTCCCTCCCTCATGTTCCAGATCATTCTTTTTCCCCATCTTTTCCTATATTCTTGCCTCCATTCTAGCTCACTTCCAGATAGTTTTTTCCAAACTCACTTGTTTATCTTCATTTTCCCCTCCCTGCTTCCAAAGGACCCCCCTTAAAAGTTGTTTATAGGAGAAAACCATTAGAGTTGCTTTTAACTTTGCCATTTTCCATCACCAAAAATGCTTTAAGGGTCTGGGGGAGGAGGCAGTTCTTGTCCTACCAATGTATGAATGGACTTTCCAGTCTTGCCCAAGTCTGGGCCACTTCTCAGGAAGTTTCAAGAGAAACGAATATCCCTCCACCTGCTGCCTAACCAGATTGCAGGTCTATCGGCAGCTACTGGAGGGAGCATTTTAAATCACTGCAAACTTTGAAGTATGTGGCTGGGGAGAAAGGGTCAAAACAATCTTAATTTCCCGAGTGAGTGCTGGCATCGCAGAAAAAAAGATCAAACAGAAGTGATTATGACCTGAATTGGTCCTTAGGGCCAGGTTACAGAGAATCACCATAGCTTTAAAAAATAAAAATAAAAAAAAACTTGAACTCTCCCCGCTGCCACCACTGCTGTGTCTTTTTCTTTCCAGGGAGACAGTGTCTTCCTGTTACTGGCTGCCCTTGTAGAAAGAACAAAGTTTTATTATTCCCTCAGACCAGGGACCTTTCATATTTAATCTCACAGGCAAACTAGAGCTTTTTCTGCTATAACAGAGCCCTGTAATTACTGTTATTAATCTTCAAATCATGGGCTCTAATTCCAGAGACTTCTTGTAACCTGAAAGTCTTTCAAAGCATAATGGTGCAAAAAATAAATCACCTTTCCAAGTGGCGTCTTTGCTTGGTAAATGCCAGCATAAGAAGGATATAAACATATTTCCCAAACAGGTACCATAAACTGGGAAATGACACAGTGTCAACCATAAACATGTCTTTGCCACAGCCTTACTTAAAAATGTTCTCACTCACAAACTTGAAAGAAGCCTTTCAAATTGTATTTCAAAAAGGAAATCAATAAACCTGCAAAAACTCTACTTGGCCGGAAAAGTTTGAGCCACGTCTACTGCATTTCCCAGTGGCATCCTTTCCCTCCTTTATCACCTCTATTTCTTTCCAGTCACTGCTCAATCACTGGGATGAGACAAGCACCCCTCAGTACCAATCAATACCATGTGAGCCTTCAATGAAGAAAAGCAAACCCTTCTTTCTGAAGGATTTTACTGCCTGCCTGCCTTGCCTTGTGTGAAGGCATTGCAGACCTTCATCTATAAATGGCGTGTGTGTGTGTGTGTGTGTGTGTGTGTGTGTGTGTTTGGGTGTGTGTGTGTTTGGGTGTGTGTATTAGAGATACTCTCTAGAAGGAGAGAGACATTGAGCTGTTATCAACCACTAATGTCACTTAGTAAATTAATTTGTGTAATTAGAAGTATCAAAGGATAGGATTGCTAAGGGAATAGGACAAGTAGCAGACAGATCTTCAGACGGAGGAGGTGCAGAAGATCTCTGGAACGTGGGACGTGACCCTGACACAGAAAGAGGGAATAGAACTGGGACTCAATGGGGAATAAGAACCCAGCGATCTGCTCCCATAAGCTATTCTATCACTTTGTCTCTGATTAGGCATCCTGCCTGCCTGTCCAATGACATCACTAAGTGCCTGTCTGCCTGAGCTGACTATCCTGAATGGGATTCCTTCCTGGCATATATTCTGTTCGAGTTGGGCACATAATTTTTCTATATCCTGAGTGTGTGCACTATTCCACTCCTACCCCAAACTAGGCATCTTTCACCCATAACTAATAGTTATGCACATTGGATTGGGACAGCATGCATTCACGTCTTGATGGGATCATTCATGATGAAGAGATAATAGGATACTGACATGAATGACAGAGCAGAGCTTTCAAATTCTTTAAAGCCAACATCCTGTGCACTTACTAACTTTGCCTACAGTACCTGCTTCCTAATACTTACTGGAGAATGATATAATGCAGAAACAATCCACAGTATTGTACTGATGATGGTAGGGAAAGAAGGAAGATGGAAAAGAAGTTAGACCAGCTGTTTTGGAATTGTGTCAGTACACTGATATCCTAAAATTTCTATTAAAAATAACTGAGAAAGGCAAACCATGAGAGACTCTTGAATGCTGACAAAAACTGAGGACTGATGGATGTGGGGGGGATGGGGGGATGGGCATGGAGGAGGGCACTTGTGGGGATGAGCACTGAGTGTTATGTGGAAACTAATTTGACAATAAACTATTTGTAAAAAAAAAATAACTGAGAAAGAAGACTCATTAGTTATTATTTGTAATGAGTTAATGCTGATAAAGACTAAGATCGCTGTTTAGCCTTTAGCAAGTGCTATATGAGTGTTTGTTTAAAAAATAAATGAGAGCAAGTGCAAAGCGGCAACAATATCAGGTGCAACACATTAAGGAGTACTCACCCCTGGCAGGGGGAGGAATGGACATATGCAAAAGGAGGGATGTGCCATGAGTTAGGAAGCAGTTGATAATTTGATAAAGTATGGTTGCTAACTATTCAGCTCTAAGGTTAAGCTTTGGTGTATTTAAGTGGATAGTAGACTGACAGATATGAGAAATGGGATCATCCTGGTATTACTTTGTGGAACATTTTTCTTGAAAAATATATAAAAACAAAATATGATACACGGTTTTGCAGATGGAAAAAGCTTAATGATATTTTGGAGTCATTTTGTCTGTACCCTGGATAATAAGCATGAGATTTGGTATGGATTTGTCTGATTCCTTGTCCATCTGCAACAAATCTTAGCCAGCTAGATATGCTGATTTAATCTTTCATTTATATTGTAATTCAGGTTAATATTAAAGTTCTCATTTATAGTCTCCTACATTGAATTTAGTTACCTCATTTCATTGTTTTTCTTTGTTGTCATTGTCTACACTGAATTTTCTTTGAGTTTTGTTAACCCCTTAGCTGAGAGTGAGAAAATTTTTTGTATTTACTTATTCTAGTAAACAGTTCCAACATTTCATGACTCAGTTTAACATCTCATTTTTTCCATAATTCCTTAAGTCCCTTTTCCTTTTTTGTAAATATTCCATTTCAATTTGTCAAGCACTTAAACATTACTGTTTGTTCAAAATGTTCTTTATTTTATGCCCCCAGGAAAGTAAGCAAAGTATAGTAGTTAAAGTATAGAGTTTGACATCTGATTAACTCTTAGTTCTGCTGCCTACTACTAAGTATATGATTTTATATATTACAATATCATTAATATTATTTTACTTATCTGCAAAAATGAATAAATCAACACTTGTCCTTACAAGTTTACAAGATTTGTGAACAAAAAAGTGAAGATGTGAAAATCCATTCTATAAATATCTGATTTTTCAAATAATACACATATGTGAAATTAATCTTTATTGACTCAGAAGGCATTTAAATTTTCAATTTTTTAAATAGTTTATTGTCACGTTGATTTCCATATAACACCCAGTGCTCATCCCCACAAGCGCCCTCCTCCATGCCCATCTCCCCCCTCCCCCCACACACCATCAGTCCTCAGTTTNGAGTCTGTTAGAGTCTTGATGCTCTCTGTTATTTACATCTTAGTGAATACTGTATAATGGTAGGATCCTGGACTGTGGAAACAGAGTGGAGGGAGTTTTACACGGTCTCGCTAACTTTGCTGTGTTCCGTGGCTGAAGGCATCCATCATAACCTGGCCAACTACAGGTGTAATAAAATGGTGAAAACAGGAGATGACATGATTATACATAGCATGATTGTGTTCATAGTATTCCCTGATAATTATTATATTTCTGAGGGGTTTGTTGTAATAAGTCCGTTTTCATTCATGATTTTGTNGTGCAATGTACTTTCCTCTTAGGACTGCTTTTGCCGCATCCCATAGAGTTTGGATTGTTGTATTTTCATTTTCATTTGTTTCCATATAGTTTTTAATTTCTTCTCTATTGCCTGATTGCCCCATTCATTCTTTAGTATGGTGTTCTTTAACCTCCATGTCTTTGGAGGTTTTCCAGACTTCTTCCTGTGATTGATTTCAAGTTTCAAAACATTATGATCTGAAAGTGTGCATGGTATGATCTCAATTCTTTTATATTTATTGAGGGCTGCTTTATATCTTTCTTGGAGAATGTACCATGCGCACTTGAGAAGAAAGTGAATTCCATAGCCTCAGGATGTAGAGGTCTAAATATATCTGTCAAATCCATCTGGTCCAATGTGTCATTTAAGTTCATTTTGTCTTTATTGATTTTCTGTCTAGTTGATCTATCCATTGCTGTAAGTGGAGTATTAAAGTCCCCTGCTATTAGCACGTTCTTATCGATAAGACTGTTTCTGTTTGTGATTGTTTTATGTATTTAGGTGCTCCCATATTTGGTGCGTAGACATTTATAATTGTTAGCTCTTCCTGATGGATAGACCCTGTAATTATTATATAATGCCCTTCTTCATCCCTTGTTACTGTATTTACTTTAAAGTCCAGTTCGTCTGATATAAGTATAGCTACTCCAGCTTTCTTTTGACTTCCCGTAGCATGATAGATATTTCTCCATTCCCTTACTTTTAATCTGAAGGTATCTTCCAATCTAAAAAGCATTTCTTATAGACAGCAAATAGAAGGATTTTGTTTTTTTATCCTTTCTGCTACCCTATGTCTTTTGATTGGAGCTTTCAGCCCATTTACATTCAGTGTTACTTTTGAAATATGTGGGTTTAGAGTCATTGTGTCCTTTGTGGGGTTCATGCTTGTGGTGGTGTCTCTGGTGTCTTCGTTCCTTGCAAGACTTCCCTCAGAGAGTCCCCCTCTGGATTTCNTCGGTTTAAAGCATATAACCAGATTTCCCCGCTACAATTAAATAGCTGTGTGTATGCAGTGTTGGTTGAAGAGCATAGAGAAAGAGAGAGAAGACTGGGAGGAGATGAGGCAAAACTGGAAATAGAATGAACAGGCAGAAGGGATAAGAAGCTTTTTTCCAAAGAGCTAAAGGGTGGAATATGGTTGGAGAGGTGAGAGAAAGACGGTGATGGTATCCAGAGAAACTATATAGTCTAATTACCCCTGAGAGGCTTTGTTATACCGCCATTAATAGTTCCACCGGTCGCTGCTTCCCTGTTGCCGGGGATTGAGTGGATGGTGGGGGAAGTGTCGCAGCCTCAAATCCACTTGGGTCAAGCAGCAATACAACCGGAGTGCATTTGGGGAACGTAGCAACTTCAGGTCCGCAGAGTCCGCGTCACCTCACCCCCCGCAACCGCTTTACGGGCCCCTGCCGCTTCAGCAGGCAACTTTACGCTCACGCAGCCACCGCTTCACCTGGTGGCCGCCACTGCCACTTCAGCAGACCGATGTCGTGCGCGCCACTGCCGCTTCACCCAGCGCCGGGACCACCGCCACAGGTGTTGGTGCTTTAAAAAATTTCAATTTTCCTTCCCATCATTATGATCATCAAATGTCAACGTTTTGAGTATGCTCAAAATCCAATTTATTTTTCAACGTACTTTGCCATGTCATAGGATACCTGTCTAATATAGTCATGGCCAGAGTTGTTAGGTATGTAAGACCATGTAGCAGCTCAGTACTTGGCTTATAAGAAAAAGGAAAATTAAACCTAAGTAAGCTAAAAAATTAACCAAAGATCATTGTTATGGGCTGGGTTTTTTGTTTCCCTTAAATTCATATCTTGAAGTCCTAACTCCAGGTACTTCAGAATGTGGCCGTGTTTGATTTTTTAAAAATGTTTTTAATGTCTTTATCTTATTCTGAGAGAGAGACAGAGAGACAGAGAGTGAGTGGAGGAGGGACAGAGAGAAAGAGACACAGAATCCAAAGCAGGCTCCAGGCTCTGAGCTGCCAGCACAGAGCCCGATGTGGGGCTCGAACCCACGAACTGTGAGATCATGACCTGAGCCGAAGTCAGACACTCAACCAACTGAGCCACCCAGGCGCCCCGGCCGTGTTTGATTTTTAACTACTTTCTTTCAGGAGGTAATTAAGTTAACAGTGAGGTCATTAGAATAGGCCATAGTCTCATATGCCTGGTGGAGGGAAGTTGGACATAGACACACACACACAGAAGACCATGGGAAGACACAGGGAGAAGAGGGCCATATACAAGCCAAGTGGAGACACTTTAGAAAAAAGCAACCCTGACAAAACCTTGACCAAAGTTCTACCCCCCACAACTCTGTTGTGGCTGTCCTACTAAACCAGTTCACTAATTTAAAGTAGATGAAGACTAAATATCAGATATCCCCAGTCTTTATTGAGCAGTCTTTCTACCACATGATGCTGCTTCCCAATTTTATTTTTAAAAAGGTTCATTAATTCGGGGAATGATCACTTCAATTGTGAAATAAATAGAAAAACAATTAGCAATGATACAATGATGGAAATACTCTGAAGGACTAACTAGCTTAGGATGGCGCCCATCAGATGCTACAGTGAATCCAATATAGATATCAATTAATAACAGATACACAATTAACTGAAGTCCTTGGACTGGTCTAGCAAAACCTGAAAGTGTCATTTGAATTCTGGACTATTTGAGTAGGACCAGATCCCAATAAATAATGAATGGAATGAAATGGAATAAATCTTGTAGCATTTAACAAGGTATTAAAAGAGATATGAGTAAAAGGAGAAGTTCACAGATAATATAGATATAAACATAGTAAAAGTATGGGACTCATGATAGTTATCAGAAGTAGGAGTTGAAGGCATTAAGCCCAAAGAGACAATGATGCCATCTGTAATGCCAATCATATTGCAGAACCTGTTCTTGCTTTCCTATCTGGTCATACTTTCCTATTCCTATATGCCAGAGTGGCTTATCCCTATGCTGTACCAGATCATATTGGCCATCTTGAATCACTTGAATATACACTGAATAAATACTTAGGGAATATGTAAGAGAATTAATGGAGAAGAAAATAGCGTTAGTTTTCTGCTAACGTCATGCTCCTAGAGGATACCACCACAGAGACTGCAATGACAGAAGAAGAAGGAGAAAGAGGGAAGGGGCAGAGAAGAGGAAAGAAAATGAAGAAGGAAGGAAGGAAGGAAGTTAGTTAGTTAGTTCTGTCTTACCAATAGAGAAATGACAGAAAGAAAACCAAACCAAGAAGTTCTTAGAGTACAGGTCATGACTCATAGGAGAGGGCCAATCCTAAATAGTCAAACCAGCATCATGGATTTAGTGTTCAGTGGGCTTCTGATGCAATTGGAATAGTGAAACTTGAGCTACCTTGTGTTCTTGCATTTACTGTTACTGCATTTACTGTTACTGTGTTACTGCAGTTACTGTTCAACTCTCTAAGTGTGCTCTTCAGACAGTCTCTCATTTATAGGCCTTCCATGACCTTTATGTTTGAAATTAAGTCTCCTTATAGCTTTTTCTGACTTAAAATACTATTCAGCTTAAATAAAGCCAGATATTTCAAAATAATGACTTCCATCCCACAAACAGCTATGGTCCTTTATTGACTAACCCACTGACCCAATATCATTCTCTTTTCATAAAAATTATTTGGTGTTTTAATGTACATAAATACTACAAATTATTAATGGCTACTAAAAAAAATTATTCCCTGGGATACAGGAAAATACATTCACGTATTTTGGACCCAGAGTAAACACCATATAAATGACACAGATAAATGGCTTCTTTTAAATCCAGCGATGCAGTTACATATACTATGCAACTTACTCAGTTTCAATTCTTAAAAGTAATTCATAGCACTCAGTACTATACTGAGATTTGCTTTTTGTGTTGGTAAATATTGAGATTGCAATTCTCAGTTAGCATTTAAAGTAAAAATAATTCTGAAGGCTCTATAACGGTTTTCTGAATTCCTCTCTCTCAAACCCTGTGTGTGGACTGTCCTGGTGATTCACATTTAGATATTACAGAGAATCAATCTGTAAAGGAGTAGACTATATTTCACTTAAATTAACTAATTTCATTTAAAATGAGTGTATTAGAAAAGTTGCTCAGAAAATACTGATATCCATTACATTATAAAAAACAATGTATTAAACCTTTCCATTAGATGCATGAAAACTTTTATAAAAGTAGCTGAATTTATGACCATATTTTAATAATAACACTATTTGAAAAATATCTTAGTTATAAGCAAATTATACAGAAAGCTGGCAGTGAATCAACAATTTTCTAGATCTCATGGGATTTTCTCATTTGTATGGCTACTTTCGTCTGAGGAAATGCACTAAATCAATTATATTCTGAAACACACTGATCCCTTTTATTGTTTTTTTATCTTTTAAAAAATGTTTTAAAAACCCCAAGTAATATTAAAGTGAATAAAATATTAAAATGGAGAGTAAAATTATATAAATATAAAAACAATACAACATGGGAATTTTTAAAAATAATCACTAAACTAAAAATAAGCAACCAGAGAAATCAGAGGTAGTTGTTTAAAGTCCTATTTTTTTAGTGAATCCAACACATTTTATTGTGGGCATAAACATTACTTTCCTGCAAGCAAAATCATAATTGAAAATTTTTAAATGCTTCCATAAGAGGAACACAAAGTAGCTTGTCAGTAGTAGCTGAGCTGATTTAGTTAAATTTTGAATATACATGTTCTTTTCCCAAGAGGAGACTATAAACTCCTAGAGAGTAGAGACTTTATTTTTTTATATACTTTCTTGTAGACTCTACAGTTAATAAAGAGTTGAGTAACTAGAAGGATTAACTAGGCACAATGTAATGTTGTTAATTACTGGAAATGTTAACGTTCCTCCTGAAGTGTTCCCCCACAGAATTAATTAGCTGTGGTTATCCAGTGACCCCAGCAACCTTTTACCATCCTATATGAACACTGGAAATTATGGTAGCCCCAAACCATGGTTTTTGTTCACAAGGAATTGGATTCAAGTCTCCACTCTGTCCCTTTCTGCTGAAGAGGTCTTGAGGAAGTTACTTAATTCTGCAGTGCCAGCTGTGTTGGAGCTCTGTGGTGAACTCCAGGGGTGCCACAGGATATTTTATTTTCTAAGAGAAACATGGAGATATTTGACATCTGGCAAGAATCCTGGCAATTACTAGCTTCTGGTAATTCACAGCTTCCATATTAAATCACAATACATTCCTTTCTGTGGCCTTTGCTGAAGCAAGCCTTACTGAGTATGCTATAATTTAAAAACAAAACAAAACAAAACAAAACAAAAAAAACTCATGTATGAGTATCAGTATAGAACAGGAAATGAGATTTGTGTGTTTCATCTGATTCCAAGATTTGAGAAATTGGGAGGTACTCAATGGGCACACACCTCCCTTTAGTAATGAATTTGACATTATTCAAGAAACTAAAATCAATATATTATTATTATTTCAATATATGTATTTTTCAATATATATATTCTCAATATATGTATACTTTCTATACATATGCATATTTTTTTCCAAACAGTTATGAAGTTGTTTAGGGCATGAACACTTCGGTTGTTTGAACCCATAACTACTTAAAAAATGAAACCATTTGACATTCTTTTGATGTAATAGCCATGAAAAATTAATTAATTACTACCACCACTGTGACAAGAACCTTTGACTTCAAACTCCAGCTTCCTTATCTTTAAAAGGAAAGTGGTGCTAATTTTAAAGACAAAAATGAGGCTTAAATTAGGGAACTTTTCTACTATGTCTGGAATATGCTAAGAATGCAAGAAATTAAACATATTCTGTTTGTGTTTATTATTTTAGGTACAAATAGCTGCAAGAGCAATTTAGTTTATTTTATCGTATTTGTGCTAGCCTTGAATCCTCAGTATTTTTTGGCTTTTCAACTAGTACACAATGAATTAGCAACAGAATCAAGGCTAGCAATGCAACTTTCATTTCCTTAACTCTGTCTGCCTAAAACTGCAGCTAAGCCAATATATCTAAATTGTTTTTAATGAACAATATCTTGTCACAGGAACTTAGATTTCAGTAAGTAAATCATGAAAAACTAAGCAAACCATGCATATTTACCTTAAAACATCTTATTTGTGATGTTTGGAGCACAATCCACTTTAAAGTCAACTGAAATATATATTCCACAGGACCTGAAACCATGAAAAGTAAGTACATAGAATAAGGACAAAGGAGGTCATTTAAGGCTTTATCTAAGAAAAATTTAGTTATGACCAATGAGTCATACTAGGACAAATATGGAATAAGGTGTTTGGGAAATATTTTCCACAGTAGGTGTTAGAACAAGATGTTCTCACCTTAATTTTTATTTAATTAAAGTACCAACTCATTGGAACCCAATTGTTCTATAAGCATTCCTACGATAGTTTCATTCTAATGAAATCTTGCTCTTCCTCCCTCTTTTCTTCACCTTTTTTTTTTAAATGTGTTTGAGCCTAAGAATACAGTAGTGCACGAGATGCTGCATAACTTTTACCTTTAAGGAACTCACACCATTGGTATACCTAATTTTGTAAATGAATCTGACCAGTGTACAAATACCTAAGACTAAAAGAAAGTTTCAGTTTTGAACCTATTTTTCTCATCTCATTTGATCACTTTTAGTATACCATGTTCAAGAGCTTGAGACATCCATTAAGTGACAAGTGGCTTAGACTGTCTACATCATACAAAAGAGAAACCAAAAAGGGAGAAAGAGAACAGATCTAGAGGGAAATGTGTATGTTTCTCTCTATGTTTGGGTTTCGTCCTAAGGATTATAAAGAGCTACCAAAAGATGTTAATAAGGGAAATTATGTGATCAAAATTTAGCCTTTGGGTGTGGTGTGAAAAATGGGTGAAGGAAGTGTGGATGTCCTAAGGCAAGGATACCAGCTACTTGGCTGTTTCAATAGCCTACGTGAGATAAAGGAGAGACTGGGAATGAAGATAGGAGAGATGATGTTTTGTGCTCATGGCACAGTCTCTGCTCTTTGCTACCAGGTAGATCTTTCCCTCCTGGTGTATATGTTTCTGCATCATAGAGTTTTACAGTTCATGGAACCCAGGAGGTCATAGCCAGGGAAGCATGTTCTACTTCCTGCCCCAGAGCTCATGTAATGAACTAACTCAAACTCTCTCAGTTTCCTCTGGTAACTAATACATGTGTAAGAGGAATGGACAGGGCTGTTCCTGACATATTTATGGTCATCTTCTATAATAAAAATATTAGTGCTACTCTAAGCCACAAAACAGTCTCCATCTGACAATTTGAAAGTCCAGTCCTGTGTAATAAGTACACATGACTTGTTTTGGTGTTGAGTCATCTCCCTTCTTCCTACGTAAGGTAGAACCAGAGCTAGGTTACAATTCTGTTCTTTCTCAGTCATCTTTCCCACTACTCCCCCCACACCCAAAGGCTACAAAAGGTTTCTGATCCCTCTAGGGCAGGACCAAAAGAGAAAAGAATGGGGAAATGGTACTGTATTTTATGGTAGATTTTCTTTTAATCAAGACTTTCCCTCATTGGGGGTGCTCTTGTGGGTCCCTCAGAGATTTCCATCAGTGGAAATCCTCCATCTTTAGGTTTCAGAGAGTAAATGCACTCTTCGAGAAGTCATTTAGTTTCTCATACCCCACAGTAGCTCAGATCTCATCACCATCATCTCCCAGTAAAGCCTACATAGAGGATCTAGAGGATCCAAGACAATCTCATGCCTACTCCCTTTGCATGCAGCCCATGTCTAGTCTCTGCCTCTGACCCTCTCTCTCTCTCTCTCTCTCTCTCTCTCTCTCTGTGCTAAGCCATCCCTCCCCATGAAGGCAGATGCAGAAATGATAGATCCTCAGACTCTCCTCTTGTTTTTAGAGTATCAAAACAGGTAAAGATTTTAAATAGTTGTGGAACCAATTTTCAACTATTCCTCTCATAAAATGGTTTCAGGCACACTTTCCAATTTTTGTAATCTTTTTATTATGTAAAGTTTCAAGTAAACATAGATACATTCGTGTAATGAACCTCCATGACCTATTGACCGCCTTCATCAATTACTGACCCCTTTGTCATTCACTTTTCATATATTCCCCACCCTTACCCATCCCACTAGATTACTTTGATGCAAGCTCTTCAGCACATAATTTTATCCCTAAATATATCAGTGTGTGTGTCTGTATTAGTTTTGTGTTGCTGAGTAACAAATTACCACAAACAGTATATTAAAGCAGCATATATTGATTATTTCACAGTTCTGCAGTCAGAACTCCAGGTGGCTCTGACTTAGTTCTCTGCTCAGTGTCTTTCACGTCTAAGATCAAGGTACTGGTCAGGCTGGGCTTTTATCTGGAGGCCTGCAGGGGAGAATCTGCCCCCAGGCTCATCCAGGTTTGCATGATCCAACATGGCTTTAGGTCTGAGGTCCCAATTCCTTGCTGGTTGTTGGTGCCTCCTCTCCTTGCTCACAGAACTGTCTGCATCCCATCTGTGGCCCTCTCCATCTTTAAACTAGCAATCCCGTCCTTCTCACACTCCAAATCTCTCTGATCTCACTAACTTCTTCATTCCAGTTTTACCTACCAGCTGGAGAAAGAGCTCTGCTTTTAAAGGGCACCTGTGACTACATGGACCCACATGGATAAACCAGTATAATCTTCTTGACATCAACTGACTAGTAATATTATTACATCTACAAAGTTCCTCTTGCTATGTAAGGCAGCATATTCACAGGTGTGATATTTCATCAGATTCACAGGTTGTGGGGATAGGACAAGACATTTTTTGGGTGGTCATTTTAGAAATTCTGATTACCACATGAGCCAGCATGAGTGAGGAAGATGTAAAGGAAACCCATTCTCTATACCCATCTCCGCCTCTACCCAGGGCTCAATCTGCCCATCCAGGATTTCTGAGAAAATACATTTTATAATTGCTGGATGCATTGTATAACTGATAAATATCTATTGATTCATCTGCATTAAAAATAAATAGAATGCATTAAGATAGTATAAACTTTTAAAAATATTTTTAATGCTGATTTATATTTGAGAGAGAGAAGGAAAGACAGTGTGAAAGCAGGAGAAGAGCAGAGTGAGAGAGACAGAGACAGAATCTGAAGCAGACTCCAGGCTCTGAGCTGTCAGCCCAGAGCCCGATGCGGGGCTTGAACTTGTGTGCTGTGAGATCATGCCCTGAGCAAAGTCAGACACTTAACTGACTGAGCCACCTAGGTGCCCCAAGACAGTATAAACTTTGATTTGGGATGGGGAAGAGAGTAAAAAGGAAGGAAAAATGAAACCATGAGAGGATTTTCATTACTACCTTATGAAGGGAGCAAGCATTACCATATCCACATAACTATGCCCATGTCCAGCCCCAACACTTCCCTTTAAACACTGTATGCATGAGGTCTTAATTCTAGCTCCCAAACAGGTTTAGAGATGGTAAAATAACTTAGCTGAGTAGCTAATCATGCAAGTAGCTTATCACAAGTCTTGGAGAAAAAAATATTTATTTCTGTGCCACTACAGTGACACTTCTGTGACAGTGCTGCTCCTTGTCATTTTTGTGATTCCTTCCCATGTCACAGCAAAGTATCCTAAGCCAGTAAGGGACTCAGAACTTAGCAACATCATTGAACTGAGTGATCTATTGTAGGTCCACTTCAAAAGAGTGAATTGTGCAACCTGACTTTTTCTATCTTTTTCAACAACTATTTTCTTGTTTTGCAGTGATCATAAAACATTTCCTCTCAGAGGATAAGCTCAGATCCATAATTTCTTTTGTCTCTTGTGAAAAACTTATCTTACTTATGTTCCCATCCTTCAGCTGGTTTTGTCTTGGTATATCTGATATACTAATTCACGTAGTCGATATTGGCTTAATGTATTACTCGTATCTCAGATAGCACATTGATGCTTTTTAGAGGAGCCAGCAATGCCTAAACCAAAGCTAAAATAAACATGGAAATGGCGGGCATTCTAGAAGGCAGATTCTGGAAATATGTTGCAGCAGGGAGTTCGTCATCTTTGTTCCTACGTAGGTCAGGTCTGTTTAAAAATGCATTTTCCTGAACTATAAGTGAGGGCCTTTCATGTTTTGTTAAATATAATTTTGAAAATATTGTCAACAATAGCATCTGCCTGTATTTCTTCTTTCATCCTTTCACTTTTAAAAGTGCCTTTATAAAAGTCAGAAACTACATAACAGATAGGCATGCAAAGAAAAATTCTCTGGACCCCAGGAATTCACAGTTTAGTAAGAAAAAAGCAAACCTATCAGCTCAGTATAGGTTGGAACACAGGATTTTGAGATTAAGAGCCTCATGTTCTCGGTCTGAAAAGGATTTTCAGAACAAGGTTGTTCAGTTCTGTAGATTTATAACATGGAATGAATAGGGAACAAATAGCTTTCCTCAGTCCACAACTTCTATTCATGTTGAAAGAAGAAAATCTATTCAATTATTTTCTTTCTGTCAGATTGCCAATTTTTGTACTGTTGGGTTGATTAAATTCAGTGTTTGAAAACTCCAAAAATATTTGAATAAAGGAGCCAAATACACAGATGATTGTAAGTGATTTAAATTCCAATGGGTTTTGCTTCACTTTCTGTGTTGCTTTTTCAAATTAGGTTAAATTAGAACTTCTGTGAATATTGTGTTTGGAGCTCTCAAACAATACATCTCCTATTCACCTTGACTTTCTTATTGGTTTTCAGATTGACTTGGTCAGTACATTTCTCACAGATGCATCCCAGCAGACAAATACGTACCATGTTATTTACTCAGATATGTTTTGAAACGTTCACCACAATCTCTAGACATGCAGCCTCCTAAAAAAAAATAGAAGGAGGAGGAGGAGGAGAAAGAAAAAGGGCTGCCTTTCTTAAGCCCTCTCTTGGATCAGCTCTGGACCATGCACTCTATCCAAAACCTTTGTCTCCTCTAATTGCTCTGTACTCTTCAATATCTTCCAAATCAATGTCAGCAAGTTGTATCCATGGCCTCAAAGGTCCCCAGTAGGCATTAGGCTTTGTAGAGAAATGAGAAGAAAAAAAATGAGAATTTCATTTGAAAATATCTTAAATCTTATTGAAGTAAAAGAAAACATACTCATGAAATATACATTTTTTTTCTAAGAAGAATGAGTGTAATCAAATGCTGATTGTGTGATTCTAACAGCAAATGTATGAGAAGATAGGAAGCAGGAGAGATAAGTGTTCTAGAAAGTCTTAAATTGGATTTGGAAGAATGGGAAGAAGTTACTTACACGGGGTATCTGAAGGAGGTGTATGTAATCTGCCATATATCAGAAAGACGCCATAGGAGCAGGGGCTACCTGAGGTCACGGGAAGATAATCATTTGGAGTTGGTGCATAAATTAAGAAATATGTAGTGAGCACTTTCTTTGTGTCAAATACTGAGCAGAGACTAAGTAGACAATGCAGATATGGAATTGCCAATGTAGGACTTACAGTCTACCTGAGAAGCCAGATGTTAAATAAATGATTACCAGAATTACCAACAAAACTAAGTACACCAAGTGTCATGGAATACATATGCATGTATGAGAGTGTATCTTTGAGGGACAGAATGAAGACCTGTGTGCCTGTAAAGGAGGGAGGGATAGGGAGACTAGCCAGACAAGAGCCTGATGTATTTACCAGGGACCAGGGCACGTTCATCTTTGGGGGATTAAACACAGCAATAACTGTAGTCGATATGTATAATACTGGACATAAAGTTAGAACACTAAATTTTGATGAGCGGATTCCAATCCTAGCCCCACTCCCTGGCCAATAACTATTTGTATTAACTAAGCCTTGGTCTCATCATTTGTAAAATGGAATAATGTCACACAGTTCAGATGAGATCACATGAGTAAAAGTGATTTATAAAGTGATGCGTGGTATGCACATATTATCTCACCCCTGTATCATCAGCCCCTAAGAACGTGTCTGTATCACATAGGCCATCATACAGAGCCCACCCAGTAAATATTTTTGCATTGATTATAGACACACATACACACTCCCACATGCACGCAAATGTGTGTGTGTATGTCCCTGAAAAATCCAAGCTCCAAAATACCTTCTTCCAAAGGTCACCTTCTTCCAGTTGATTTGGGAAAATAGAATTTGTGTCACAACTATTCCTGGCTTTTTCTCTAATGGTCACAGTACCCCAGAGTCACTATTAAAAACTGATCTCACAAAATTTGTTCTTTTATTTTTCACTGCTACAGTCATGATTGCTACTGGCCCAAATTCCTGCACTCGACAAAGAGTCCCATGCTTGGATCTGCAGTGTTAGTGCTCATTAGTATATGTTTCTCTTGCAGCTACTGTTTCAAGTGGAATGGAGCCAGCTGAGAGTGCCTGAAACTGCAGAGAGCTTCTAATCTCAGCCGTGCAATTTCAAAATCCATCATTGGCTCACATCTGTCTTGGCCATAATTTTGAAACTCTATCACCAATGCTGATTTCCTTTCCCTCATGGGGAAATCGCCTTTCCAGGGCCTCTATGTTCTTTCCTGCCCCTTAACCTCAGCCATCTTAGAAAAGTTCTAGTAACATGAATTTCAAAAAGGAAAAGGCTTAGAGTTTAGTTAGTCAGTTTCCATCAGTGAGTGTCTTCGGTCTTGATTACGGGACAACTACCTTCTTTTTAGAGGCTAGCTCGGCAAACAAAGGGGTATTTTTTTTTTTTAAATGTTTTTATTTATTTCTAGGAGAGAGAGAGAGAGAGACAGTGTGAGCAGGGGAGGGTCAGAGAGAGAGGGCGTCACAGACTGAAACAGGCTCCAGGCTCTGAGCTGGCAGTCAGCACAGAGCCTGACACGGGGCCTGAACCCACGAACCGTGAGATCATGACCTAAGCGAAAGTCGGACGCTTAACCGACTAAGCCACCCAGGCGCCCCAACAAAGGGGTATTTTGAAGCAGAATCTTCACTAAGCCACAAAAGGTGCTATTACTCAGTCATCAAACTTAGAGCTGTCATACCATATCCAAGAGTCTTTACTATTTTTCATATTGCTCTTTAGGGATAAATTAGTTTACTTTTAAAACTCTAACAATCTCAACCCTATAGACATTGCTACTACTTTTACTCCATCTTGTATCAAAATCTAATTCTGTATACCCTAGATTCCCCTTCGGAGTAACTTTATGAAGTCTGTGAGGACTTTGCTTCTTCTTAGGCCTCTACAATAGTTGTACTCCATGTGTGATAAATGTGTGAAATTTGACAGAGCTATTCTGGTAAGGAACTATTTCTGAGGCCTAGTTAGCAGTATCTATTTTGAAGTCTTCTTAGGAGCAAACTTAATTCCCTCTACCTACGGATTATCTTTCCAGCTCTTCTAGTTTCTCCATCTGTCATATCTACATGACAGTTTCTTGGACATCCAATTCTATAAAATTCAATGGAAGTTTCCTTCACTGAGGGATGACAGATCTGCCTGACGACACTCATTCCTCAGCAGAAAAGAGTAATGATGCCTTTTCATTTCCTACGAATAGTTCCTGTTGTTACAGAGGTGAGGGTGCATATGCTTCTGGTGAGGATACTGATTTTGTGACTTAGTATCAGTGCTAAGGGATTTCCCTGTTTTTCAATGTCAATTGAGTCCCACAGGAGACCTCTGAACAAATTTATCAGTATGGAGGACACATTGCACTTGTTGCTTTTCTTCAGGGAATAACTCATTGTTATGTCCACATTTAACGTTATTGGACCCACTGGGTTGATGCAGTGTTGATGACGTGATGTCCAAAGTTCTGAGACGTGTATTCATAATTTGAAAGGTAGGAATAAGCATATTTTCTCAAGGAAGTTCTAGGTGCTATTTGCTTTTCAACTCTCATAAAACGTAGTATATCTATTTCAATACATTTACACATTAGAAATTAAAATAGTTTTAAAAGGTTTTAGACAAGTCATGAGCATAGAGCCAGGTTGGTCTATTAGGGAAATGAAGATACTTAGCAAATCCCTGATGCTTCAAAATTAACTGGAATATAGTTTATAGTCTTTCATAAATGTTATTGAGCCAATGAACTTCCATCCTACTGGTACATGATATTTGAAACCCCCATCAGAGTCTTCAAGCTTGTTGTTTTGTTAATGAAATGTTCTCTCTCCTTAGCCTATATAAAATTATATTTCTTTGTCCACTAAATGATTTGTAAACATTTTTTTCAAGATTGATATAAAGTTACTCTGATTATTCCAAAACATATTCTTGTGTAATCCCTCACAATTCAGCAACACATGGTTTTATAGGATGGGAAAGGAACCGGAGACAGGCAGACCTTTCCTCTTTCTTCCAGGAAAACCAAAATGTAGGAAGGGCTATCAGACAACCAGGCCCCATCTGCAGAGTATGGGGCGAGATCCAGCTGTATACATGTCTAAGGATTGCTTTTATTGAAGCGTAATATACATTGAAAAGAGCCCCCAAATCACAGAGTATATCAGAATTAATTATAAAGGAAACAAAATTGTGTGACCCCAAGCACACATAAAGACATAGGTAATAACCAGCACCCAAGAAATAGCCACTAATATGTCTGCCTAATCTCTCCTTCCCCAACCTTCCAAAAGGGAAACACTATCCTGAATTCTAGCATCAAAGATTCTTTGCCTATTTTCAAATTTAAATTAATGGAATTAGACATTTATTCAAAATTGTATATGTGAGATTCATCCTTGTTGTATGAAGCAGTAGTTCAAATTAATTTGTTATAATATTGCATTGAATAAATATACCACAATGTATTTACCCATTCTACTGATGGCCCTTTGGGTTTTTTCTAATCCAAAGCTAATATGAGTGATGCCACCTTGGATTTTTTGTATTGCGTCTGGTACACACTGGGATGCATTTCTACTGCTCACTGCCTCAGAAAGGAAGGAAGGGAGGGAGGGAGGGAGGCAGGGAGGGAGGGAAGAAGCTCGCATTTATTCTGCTTTATTAATTACTGCCAAAAAGATTTCTAAAGGAGTTATACCAATAGACACTCCCTCTAACAGGAGTTGAGAGTTCTAGTTTTTCTGCAGCCTCATCAAAAAGAATACGTAATATCAGTCATTCAAATTTTAACCATTCTAGTAGGTGTTAGTGGTATCTTTTATTGGTTTTAATTTTCATTTTATTAAATTCTAATAGGAGTGAGCAGCTTTTCATGTCCATTGATTTGAATATCCTATCTAAAGTACCTGTTCACCTTTGTTCATTTTTTTCTACCAGAATTTTTTCTTATTGATTTGTAGAAGTTCTTTAAATAAGCCTATATAAACAAATTGTTAGTTATAACTGTTGCAGATGTCTTTGCATTCCGGAGCTAACATTCTCAACGGTGTCTGTTCAACAGAAGTACTCAATTTTAGTGAAGCCCAAAATATCAATATTTTCTTTCCTGGTTGGTGCTGTGTCCTATTTATTAAATACTTTTCTACCTGAAGTTGATCCTCACTTTTGTTATCTTTTTAAATTTTCATTCATTTTATGTTCACATTTAGATCTACCATATACCTGGAGTTCATTTTTTGGCATAATCTGTGGTAGCATTCAAATTCACTTTTCCCCATATGGAATTTTCAGTTCACCTAGCAGTATTTATTGGAAAGACCGTTTCTTTTTCTACTGATCTGCTGTCACATTTTTACCATATTCAAGTGTTCAAATATGTGAATATATCTTTATAGACTCTATTAGTCTATCTCATGATCTTTCTTTCTTTATGTTTGGACCTATAACCAACTATCGTACCTATAATATCACTGACCTAAGAACTATAGCTTTATAATTACTATCTGATCGTGAAATTCCACCAATTTTGTTCTTCAAAATTTTTCTAAACTAACCTTGGACAAATACACTCCATATGCATTCTAGAATTATTTTGTCAATCTCCCCCTTTCCCAAATATTTAAACTTTGCTTGGGTTTCATTGAGTCTGTGAATAAACTGGAAAATTACACCTTTACAGTATTGAGTATTTTGAACTATAACCATACTATCCCTATATCTATTTAGGTCTATTTAATTTCTCCTAGCAATGTTGACCATATTGTACAAAGAAAACTTAAATATATTTTTTAGAATCATTCTACTTATTTGAGACCACTATAAATGGCATAATGTTTTTTCCTTTTGCAATTATTTTTGGAATTATTTCTGGCATATAAAAATATTGATTTTTTAATTTCATACTTGAATAAGTTACTTCTTAATTTCATGTATTAATTCTAAGTTAATTTTATGATTTTTTTCTGTTTTAGACATACAGTGTTATCTGTATATAAATGGTTTCATTTCTTCTTAGTCCACCTTTTTACCACTTGTTCTATTTTCTTGTCTTGTTGCTTTTGTTGAGATATCCAGAAACCATGAATACAAGTGATGGAAATAGCTACTCTTGCTACTTGATCACATAAAGAGTTTACATTTCACTAGTAAATATATTAATAACTGTATGATAGACCCCCCCTTATCCCTGAGGAATATTTTCCAAGACTCCCAGTAGATGCCTGAAGCTGTGGATAGTACCGAAGCCTATACATACTATGTTTTTTTTTTTTATTACTACAAAAGTAAATTTATTTAACATCTAAGGACACATGGCACATTGTACTAGGTATTCTAACAAAACACATATTATCTGGCTTTTAAGAACATGCAATCTAAGGCCAACACTGTTGACAATGATAAAGAACATTTAAATAGAAATAAGAACACCTATATAAATCCACACAATAAATTAAGCATATGTCCTAACCATCACCACTTTTCTAACCACACAAAGAAAAGCTGCCCAGATTTGGCAAAGTTCCTTCCAAACCTTAAGACTCCATATACACTCTTCCACTTCATATGGCCTCACATGACATAGATAGTTCAACCAGTGTCACCCTTTCTTCCAAGACATGATGGTTAAGTGGCCATTAAGGAGGGACTTGTTTTTGTGAGAGAAAGAAGTTCATTTCTATTTAGACACTATAACAACTATGGTTTTTTTTCATATACATACATACCTATGATAAAGTTTAATTTATAAATCAGGCACAGTAAGAGACTAACAACAATAACTAAGAATTATAACAATATACTGTAATAAAAGTTATTTGGATGTGGTCTCTCTTTCAAAATATCTTATTGTACTGTGCTCATCTTCTTATTTGTGATGATGTGAGATAACAAAACACGTCTGTGGTGAGATGAAGTGTGGTAAATAACTTAGGTATTGTGACATAGCCTTAGGCTATTATTGACTTTGTGACCATAAATCAGAGAAACATTATCTGCTTCCACACTGTGGTTGACTATGAGCAACTAAACCCTGAAAAGCAAAAGAGTGGGCAGCAGAATACTGTACTCTGATTAGCAATATTAGAGTTGTTTATTTGCTATGCTGCTCAGTGATATATAAGTGAAGTGCTGTTTAGTTGTGCTGAGTGTATTTGCTTCTTTGCAATGATATATGAGAGATATTGAGTTTAAAACTATAAGGGTGTGTGGCACTGTGTTTAGTAATCTTACGTGAGACAGTGTTTGGTGTTGCACTGAAGTTATGCAAATCTAACGACATATGTCATTAGAATCCTTGGGCTCAGTGATATATGTGCTGCTGTGATGGTGATACTTGTGTCATATATATGTGTGAGATGGTCTATTCAGTGGTGCCTTGTGTGGATGGTATATTCTTTAGAGAAATGTCTGCTACAATGTTTAGCTACGTATCTGTGAGGAATTGTATTCATTGGTCTCCATACTACTTTTTTTAATGATATACTTGTGCAAAATATTATTTAGAGTGCCTCTTTTTCTGTGACACTTTGTCAGATAATATATTTGTGAGCAACTGTATTCATAGTGCTTGATATGTGTGCTAGTGTTTCAGTGACACGTCTGTGAGACTCTGATTAGTAGTGCTTGAAGGATAAGCTACCAAGTTTGTCTGTACCAAAGCAAATACTGTGCAGATATGCCTGGTGTTTGCTACTGTATTCAGTGATGTATATGGGCTACTACGTTTAATAGTGCCTGGCATGCTTGCTACTTTGTTCAGGGATATATTTGAGAGACACTGCATTTAAAGATCCCAGGTGCATCAGCTCCTGCTTGAGATACTGTGTTTAGTGACGACTCGTGCTTGTGCTACTCCACATAGTGAATCATGTATGAGGACTTGGGTTCAGTGGTATATGTGCTGGTATGTTCACTGATACATGTATGAGACACTGTTTCATGCTGCTTGTGTATGTGCTACCCTGTTTAGTGTTACATGTATGGAAGATTGTGTTTGGTGGTATCCAGCATGTATACCACTATGTTTAGTAATATATGTGTGAGACAGTGTTTCAGAGGAAAAAGTAGGTCTTTCAATGTGTTTAGTGATATTTTATAAAATACCTTATTTAGTGGTGCCTGATGTGTGTGCTTCCATGATTACTGATCTAGGAGTAAACCATTGTATTAATGGTCTGTGGTGCTTTTTTTTTTTTTTTACTATCTTTAGAAATATATGTGTGTTACATTGTGTTTAATCATGTGAAGTATGTGACACTGTATTCAATGATTTTATGTGTGAAACAGTTTGTGTTATGTGGAGTGTGATAATGCATTTAGTGGAGTATGTGGTAGGAATTTTTATTAGCAGTATATACGTGAGATACCAAACTTAAAGGCATGTGGGGTACATGATGATGTATCTAGTCATTTGTGTTTGAGTAGTATGTTTTTAATATTAATTAAACTCTGTTGGTTGATAATGTTGAGTTATTCTGCAACCTCAATGATTTGCCTTCTATTTTTTTTACAGTTATTGATAGAAGGTTGTTGAAGTCTCCAAATATATTCATGGATTTGTCTGTTTCTCATTCCAGTTTTATTAGTTTCGGTTTCATGTATTTTCCAACTATACTGTTTGGTACTTACACGCTTAATATTGTTAATGTCTTCTTAGAGATTGACCTCATATCATTATATGATAATCCTCTCTTTGCTGGCAATTTTCTTTGCTCTGGGATCTAATTTAGCTGATTCTAGTATAGCCATGCTTTCTTTTTGTTATTAATGTTTGCATGATATATCTTTTTTCCATCCTGTAATGGATTGAATGGTTTTCCCCAAAAAGATATGCCCGTGCTCTGAAAACTGAATGTGGCCATATTTGGGGGGGAAAAAAAGGCTTTGCAGATATAATGAAGTTAAGGATATTGAGATGCGATCATCCTAAATTTTGTGAGTGTACTCTAAATCAAATGACAAGTGTCTTTGTATCCAACAGAAAAGAAAAAGGACACAAAGAAGAAGGACATGTGAAGACAGAGGCATACACTGGAGTTAAGTGCCCTCAAACCAGAGAACACCTGGAGCCACCAGAAGCTAGAAGAAGCAAGGAAGAATTCTCTAGAGACTTTGAGGGAGAACAGCCCTGCCAATATCTTCATATCAGATCTCTAGCCTCCAAAATGGTAAGTCAAAAACTTCTACTTTTTAAACCACTCAGTTTATAGGAATTTCTACAGCAGACCTAGGAAACTAATACATGTCCTTTGAAATTCAACTTGCCTATATGTTTATATTTGAAGTGAGTTTCTTATGGACATCAAGACAACACATAGCGGGTCATTTTTTTTTCCAATTCTCACTTTTGATCTCTGTATTTTAATTGCTTTATTTATACCATTTACATTAAAGGTAATCATAGATATGTTGGGGATTAAATCTGCTATTTTAGTCATTGTTTTTTCTTGTTCTCTATTTATCCTTTTTCTTTTTATGTACTTCATGTGAGTTCCTTGAAAATATTTAGAACTACATTTATTTTATATATAGTGTCTTTGTGTAGCTGCTTTAGTGGCTGCTTGAGTTTATGTTATATATCTATAACTTATCCAAGTCTATCCCTGTTGTGTTTTAACAGTTCAAGTGAAGTATAGAAAGCTTACCTCCTTTTATATCACTTTACTCTCTCTGTTTATAATTTAATTATGTTAAATATTCCTTATTTGTATATTTAGAAACATATCAGACAGTGTTATATTTTTCCTTTATCACTAAACACAAATTAGAAAACTCAATCACAAAAGTCTATTGTTTTATCCATATTATCATGTTCCTTATTCCTTGATAATGTTCCAAGATTTTTTTATTGCTTTAGATAACTTCCTTTAACAATTCCCTTAGGGTTGGCATGCTGGCAACGAATTCCCTTAGTTTTCCTTCATCTGAGAATGTCTTCACGTCTCCCTCTTCCTGAATTTTACTTTTGCTGGATATAGGATTCTGGGTTGACAGGTTTTTTTCTTTCAACATTTCAAAAAACGTTGAGCATTTGTTTCTGGCCCTTATAGTTCCTGATGAGAAACCTACCATTATAATTTTTAAAAAGATATGTGAGGTGTTTTTCTCTCACTGAATCAAGACTTTTTTTCTTTGTTTTTAGTTTTCATAAATTTGACCATAATGCGCCTTGTTGTGAATTTGTTTGGACTTCTCCTCTTTAGGGTTCACTCAGCTTTTTGAATCTAAATTTATGAATTGCCAAATTTGGGAAATTTTCAACCATTATTTATTTGAGTGCTTATACAGTCCTGCCCTCTTTCTCCTCTCCTTCTGGGACTTTGATGCCATAAATACTGGATCTTTTGTTACAATCCCATAAATCCCTGAAGCTTTGTTTTTTTTCCCTAATCTATTTTCACTCTTTTTTTTTCAAATTGAGTAATTTCTTTTGTTCTTTCAATTCACTGATTTTACAGGAGCTTCTTTCATTCTTCTACTGAGACCATTCATTGAGATTTTGATTTTAGATTTCTAGATTAGAAATTTGGAGCCTGCCCTTTAAGAGCAGAACTGCTAGTCCTAAAGACCCACCTCTGGGCTAACTGTGGGGATATTGTAACTTAAAATCAGTTAGGGGCCAAGATTTCCTGCAGGATTGTGCACTGTCCACACAAGGCCTTTTCAAAAGCAAGTACAAATACCTCTTTCCCCTCCACTCCTTTCATATAAACCAGCATACCTGACACTAGGTTAAACCAATAAGTGATCTCTGAACAGCCATTTGAGCCCACTGGTTCCAGTGCCTTTGATAAAATGGGATCTCTAAATGGAACAGAAGAAAGAAGAGGAATATCAGGAAATATAGCTTCATCAGAACTAGCAAGCCATTTTAAGGAGGGTGTCAGGAGATAGTCAAGTATGGCTTACTGTTATAGTGGCTAATAGTAGGTATTTGATCAAGACCTGACAGAGAAATTGGTATTTCAAGAAGATATAACACGCTATTTCTGATGTGCCTAATTAAACTAGAGAGGAACTTAGGACAAGAAGTGACACAGACTCAGAATTAATTTCACATTGATTGAGATGATCACCAGATATTTTACAAACCTGAAATTTCCTAGTGGGCAGAAATTCTTACACAATTCTTTCTCTGTAAGTGAGCACTAAGAAAAGCAATCTTCTTCCTATTGAAGAATATAGATAGATGATAGATAGATAGATAGATAGATAGATAGATAGATAGACAGATAGATAGATAGATATGTATGAAAAAAAACCAATAACCCAGTTTGAACCTACTTACTTAGTTATGCCATTGCTTATAGTGCATATAATTTATCTACTTGATAAATGATGCATTTGACACCTTCCAGGCATGGTCATTCTTCAGCTGTCTTGTGTAATATTTTGTAATTTTTGATCTGCTTCTGTGTGTTCAGAGCTCTGACTGATCATGTTAATGTTGTTCCAGGTCATTTATTTACAAAACAAGCCCTGTTCATAGATAAATCATCAGTTGCCTGAGACCATTGATCTCTCTACCAGTTTACAGATTTCAGTGCTACACTAAGATTTTCTCTTTCATTGCTGTTGGTATCTCCATTTTAGATGTGTATTTCTCCTTTTTGTTTCTTACCCTCATAGTCTTTATTATATATCCTCCTCTCTTCACATTCAGTTATAATAAACCTCCCTTTAGGTATCTTCTTAATTCCCTAGGACATATATTAAAACAAGAGGTGTCAAAATCTACCCAAATTTCAAATGAAAAAAATAGTTAAGTGAATTTATATTTTTTAAACTATATTAGGAATTTTAGAAATACATGTGGACTTATAGAAGGTGCTATAAAAAAAGTGTAAAGACAGTACTTACTTATACTGTCTGGGTACACGTTGGATCAGCCCTCTGCTAACAACTTTACTTACATTATTTCATATAATTTTAACAGAAAATTGGGTTAAAATGCAGAAACAGAGGTTCAGAGTCCTTACTGATTCTACCTTAAATCATACTGTTAGTAAACCTGGTATGGGGATGACTACTGGAATTAAATATAAACAATTAAGTTCCCACCACCCTGATAAAAATGCATAATATTGGCTAGAACACCGTTTCACTTCTTTGGGCCCTATTATCCTCATCTATAAAATCAGGATTGAGTATGACATGATTTCCTTCTCAGCAGTGCTTTAAGTATAATGAGATGCTTATACTTTATCTCAGTTTTGGCCAGTTTCCCAAAAGGTTGAGCATAAAGTAATACAGAAAACAGTCTCATATTCAAAAAGTATTGGCTTGACATACTATGCAGGACTTGCAAAGAAGATAACAAAAGACTAGGGGATTTTTTTGGATCACACTTAGATCTATAGATTTATACTCCTAGAATTGTTGAAGCTGAAGGAGCTCAGAACAAGAATGTCTTTGGAAAAATTTGCAGTACTGTGACACAATATCCCCTTCTATGATGAGAGAATGTGCTTTTCTCTTATATCAAAATCAAGGTGAAAGACTTCACTGGACCACACAAGACCTTGAGCTGTGAACCGTGAAGGCCCCATGACTAAGGGAGGCTAAATATTGAAGACTATTCCTGGCTACCTGCTCTTGTGGCAGTATAAAAAAGGAGGTCTGCAATGGGAACTGACCACATTCCCAGAGTTTATTAGAGAAAAGATAGAAAATCTTTGAGCCGGGGCGCCTGGGTGGCTTAGTTGGTTAAGCGTCCGACTTTCACTTAGGTCATGATCTCGCAGTTCGTGGGTTCGAGCCCCGCGTCGGGCTCTGTGCTGACTGCCAGCTCAGAGCCTGGAGCCTTTTTCAGAGTCTGTGTTTCCCTTTCTCTCTGACGCTCCCCTGCTCATGCTGTCTCTATCTTTCTCTCTCCTAGAAATAAATAAAAATTTAAAAAGATTTAAAAAATTAAAAAAAAAAGAAAATCTATGAGACAAACACTCCTTACTTTCTCCTGAAGCCATTCTAAGTACAGTGTCTAGAAGTTCCTGGAATTGACCTAATAGAGAATGAGGACTAAAACTCCTGCTTAAAAACTGTGTTACCTTTCCAGCCCAAACATAGGCAATTACAAAGGCTTTACCTGGCAGGACTCACAGAGGAACGTTGGCCTCCCCACGCCAGATTTGGTGCACAGCTGGTTTCTTACTGTCTCTGGAGGGAGTTGCAGTCAAAGACTCATGCCCCTGGGCAGCTATGCTTTTATACATGTTTGCATTCCTGGCCCAGCACCTAGGCTCACACTTCTCTTTATGTGGAGCTTTACAACTCCTGAAGGCTTCCTCAGGTGCCTATGCTGAGATCTTCTTGCAGCAGGTGGGAATGGTGGTGCTGAAGGATACTAGAAGATACCTTTCCCTGCTCTGACACTGTATTCAGTTCTTTTCTACTAGCCCTCCCTCCCTCTTGCCTCAGAGGGTTAGATCTTAAGTAAAACAGTAATACCCTCGCCAGTTAAAGAGAGTCATTAAATGAAACTAAGACCAAAACATATAGCTTGACAAAGGCTCTTCGAAACCCAATGTGAAATTTTCAGCCCTTGCAATTATATGTTATAGTGGAGACTGTTATACTCTCCCCCTTTATTCACAAAAGGAGCTCAGTTAATAGTGACTATTCTTTAAAAATAAAGCAGTAACAATGTGAATAATAATAATTAATTTAAAAATATGAAATATTTATTTGCATACCTTGGCAAGTAATACAAGTCCTTGATAATCAGGGAAAGAGTAAGTGTGGTATCACAGGAATAAAGGAAGGGAGCAGCTAGCCAGTCTTTTTGTGAAGAAGAGTGAGCAAAGTGTATTTTTAGTCTTAAAGCATAATTTAAAAATTAGTAGAAGTTACCTAGGGGTGCAAAAAGAGGGCATTCCAGGCAGGGGATCAGTATATGTAAATGCTAAGCTATGACAGAACTAAGTGGGAGTTAGAGATCACAATGGAATGGCTAGGAACACATTTGAAGATAGATGTTAAAGAGAAAGTAGAGACAAGACTATTTTGAGCTAAGGACTTTATCCTCAAACTCACTGATTAAGAAAGAAATGCATGTGAGAGATAATGTTCCAAAAACAGAGAAAAGGGCCTGGGCAAGGATGAAATAGGAAACAGGGAGACTAATGAGGAGGTCACTGCAGGAATCCAAATATTCTAATGCTACCAGCTCATTCTATATGTACGGAAATTGAGGCACAAAATTTCTTGTATTTCTGTGACCTAGTTACATAATTCTCCAATTGGAAGTTCTTGCTACTGGGCTATACAATTATTTTTCTATTTTCAGTGAGTTCTTTTCTTCTTCACATTCCACCCCACAGCAGCACACACATGCATACATACACATTTACTATAAGCTATTTCATGTTAATAGCTTGCACATTTCTCACCCCTTCCTTTATTAAAAATTATCTGATATCAGGGGCACCTGGGTGGCTCAGTCAGTTGAATGTATAACTCTTGATTTCGGCTCAGGTCATGATCTCAGGGTCATGAGATCAAGCCCTGTGTTGGGCTCTGTTCTGGGCATGGAGCCTACTTGAAATATTCTCATTCTCTCTCTCTCTCTCTCTCTCTCTCTCTCAAATAAATATCATCATCTAATATCAAGCTTTGCACATAGTAGATATTCTGCAGTTATAGACTGTTGGTTGTGAGGATGAAAGAAAAAGCTAAAAATGAAAAAGTAAAGAAAAAATTAAAATAAAAGGCAAAGAAAAGAATTGAAACAAACATCTTATTTCACTTGGTTGAATCTAAAGGTACATTAAGCTACACCTCCATTCCAGGTCATTCCATAATATAGGTGTGGCTGAGGTCCATGACACCTAGTTCCTGGAGATATATACTACTAAAAAGATGGGCTCTGTGTCTGGAATGTTTTATTTCATGTAACTCCCTCTATCTGTGGAAAGCCAAATAAAGTAACAGAATATAGGTTTCTAAATCAAAACTAGAGTGACATTTTTAAATGTTTATTTATTTATTTTGAGAGAGAGAGAGAATGTGTGTGCTAGCAGGGGAGGGACAGAGAGAGAGGGAGACAGAGAATCCCAAGCCGGTTCCAAACTGTTAGTGCCCCATTCGGGGCTCAGTCTCATGAACCATGAGATCATGAGCTGGACTGAAATCAAGGGTTGGACACTTAACTGACAGCTACCCAGGCACTCCGAGTGACACTTTTAACACAGCATATGAGACAGGACCACCTGGCCAAAACTCCAATTGTTATGGCCACTGTATTCAGCATTCAGTAAAGAAAGCTTCAAGGACATGACCTAGTTTGGGGAAGAGACTACACACACACACACACACACACACACACCATTTTATTTACTTAGCCACTTTATACGTGCTAAGAGTAAGAAAAAATTTCAAACCTCAAGAAGACTGGAACTTTCATGAGAGAAGCGATATAATAAACCAATAATGTATCACTGAGCTCCTTCCTGAGCTCAAGCCTTAGCTCTTCCCAAACTAGATCCAGATATGTCTGGAGAATTGTAGGGGAAGACTGCCAGTGCACCTACTGTTTTGATAAAAACTCATTCAAGTTTCAAATGAAAACAATGGATCACTCTCAAAAGGAATGGCAGTTTTACATACATGGTTATTCTGCCAGTGTATCCAATCCCACAGATCCGTAGGGGAGTCCTACAGCAGGATGATTTAATCCACGCACTTAATAAGCAAGTATTGGTCATTTACTGTGGGGCCAGGCCCTCTCCTAGGCCCGGAAGAAATACTGATCAGAAATGCAGACCAGTTCCTACCCTAATAATTCTTATTTTAAGAGCTATGGGAAATCTTCAACAGGTTTCAAAGAAGTCCTCAAGAAATTAATAAGTTATCAGAGTATTTTCCAGTAAATTCTATAAAAGCCTGAGATCATAGGATACCAACTGCACTTCTGATGACAACATTGACCCTCATAATAATATTAATGTGGCTGAGGCCTTCATGCTGGGCCAAGGTTACAAGGTTACCACCCATTGTGCCCTCCACTCTTGTATACGATGTCTCTGGCCTTTATTATTATAACTTTGGGATGAAAGAGAAACTCAGAAGCAGAGGTGACATTGATACATGTATCTAAGAGCACAAGGTGAGTTCAGTGACATTGGTATATAGCTTCCATTTTTTAAATAATACAACTACTGTCGAGGAAATCTCCCCACAGGGGACAAAGAAAAAACAGCAGTTTCTCCCTGTTTTAAGTAAAACTGATCCTCAGTGTGCATGGAAATTGTCCCCTGCAGTGTCCCACCGTTACATATTCTCTTGGAAGAAACTTGAGTTCATCTGATCCTGGCAAATTGCATGGAGAAAGTGGATACAACCAGAAATAACCATTTCTTATGCAGCCAGGAAAGCAGAAATTTCTAGCATTGTTTATGCTGTCTTTGGCCAAGACTTTCTCTTTGTGATTTCAAACTGGCTTTCACCATGTTAGAGGGAAAGGAGAGAAAGAATTTAAGTTAGTGCATTCCCAAGACTGGAAATGGTGCTGGTAGCTTGGAGAGCATTTCTGAAATCTCTTGATGTATTAGAAGAGAAGAAATTAGGAAGGTTGAAGAAATCTGCAGAGGTGGCCTCAAATTAGCAGTCCCAGCCTTCTCATTGGCAAACTCCAGCTCCTGAGACATGGCTGAAGCCAGACCATAATAATGTGTCACAGTAGACAGGTAGGGTGCACTTCCTTACACTCACACCACTCACATATGGACACTTACTCTGAGATCAATGATCTTACAAGTTAGCCTGTAGAGTTTAGTGGCTGAGACCCCCATAGCTGGAACAGGGGGTAGGTATAAGGAATTTATGTCTCAGGCATCCTGAGGGACACCAATAATGAAAATAGAAATTTAGTTTTATTGCTGTGAGTTCATAGGGTCAATCAGTCAAGGATCAGAGGTATTTTTCCCAGAAACTGACAAGAAGCAATATAAGTATCAAATATATCAGGTGATGAACAGGCAGTATAGCATCGTAAAAACAAGCTTCAACTCTAGAACTAGAGCTCCAAAACCCCAAACCTGTCTTGGTAGAGTTATCAGGGTGGACTTGAAGCAATTCCAGCAGGTTCCACAAGGTGCCCAGAGACTGTGTTCTCTTCAAAGTGCTGGGCGCGTATGCTTTCTGGGTCTCAGCATAGTCCACCACTAATTATGATGTAAATGCAATCCCAAGTAGCAATTTGTGAACCAGACCTATAATTCTGTGTGATTCAGGTGCTATGCTTGGATCCATCCCTAGCTTTCAGTCTCTGTATGTTTTATTCACAAGGAGGTGGGATGATTAGATTTTCAATTCTATACTACCATGAGTTTTTCTATTAGTGGGGCAAATTTATTTCATGCCATTGCCCTCAGTAATTTCCCACTAAAATACCAAAAATAATTCAGTCAAGTTGCAATTAATATATCATACTCTAACCTTTTCCTTAAAACTTGGACTAGTATGTAATTTTCTATACTGTTATTAAAATACAGTATAACAGTTTGGAAACTATTCCATGAAATGTGGGTAATGGATTGATTATTCTCGGAGAGCTTCTTCCCCAAATTGCTGTGTGACCTTGTCCTGAAGGAAATCAGTCAGATATTTTGACAGTTTAAACCTGTGTTCCAGATGACCATAATAATAAGAAAGGATTTAATAAATTACTTTATTCATTTTAATAACAAAATCATCTTACCTTATAGCTTGCATATAAGTTTTCTGGTTTCCTGATCTCAAAAGCACATAAATGAACTGGGGGCAAGGAAGCATTGATCTGTGAGACAGGTGATCTTGGTTCTGGCCCTGGGTCTGCTATTTACCAGCTGTGAAACCTTTGGTAATTTCTTCAGTCTCCCTGGGTATCTTCCATAAAATAGAATTGGTTGAATTAGGTAAAAGTCTTTAAAGGAAAGCAACCAATGTCTGATTCTACTAGTCAGGAAGTACTGAGAAGCTGAAGGATCTATAATCTTCCTCTCACCCTGTTTTACAATTTATTCATAAATCATCCCACTCAAGTCAACTTGGGTTTTGCAAGTTAGGGCTAAGTTGTTTAAATTATAAAGACGTCTGCATTACTTATACCTAACAGCTATTCTGTTTTATTTCGGGAAATTTGCAGCACATATCTGTGACCTTTAAGTCACAGGATCAATGAGAATATAAAATGCAGAGCACAGTGATAACCCTGTGTGTTCATTGCTGGGATGGGCCATAATGGGTCAGAGTGGCCTCAAATACAGGAAAATCCCACCAAAGACATTCTCTGTTTGTAGCAAATATATATAAATCTGACTAGACCCATGGAATCTAAAAATATGCAGACTCCTCTTTGAAGATGCCTCTCAGAGTAATTACCCTTCAGAAATTTGAAGTTACAAACTTGAATCCATGATGACAATATTGTTTTTTTTCTCAACCATCCCATCCCCATGTCTCTGGAGCTCAACAAAACTTAAACCAGTCCTTTGAAAATGCACAGATGAGCAGTTCTTGGATTCTTGGTAGGTATGAATGTCTTAGTAAGAAAAATATCAGTATCATTATGAGATTAAACAAGATGAAGAAAACAGGATACCTTTGAAGAAGAAATAGTAGATAGATAAGTCAGATTAAGAAAGACAAATATATTATTTTACTCTTATGTGGAGTCTCAAAAACAAAACAAATGAATAAACAAAAAGCAGAGAACAACAAACTGATGGTTCCCAGAGGGAAGAGAAGTGGAAGGATGGGAAATAGGGTGAAGGGGAGTGGGAGATACAGGCTTCCAGTTATGGAATAAATAAGTCAAAGGAACAAAAGGCACAGCATAAAGAGTGTAGTCAATAATACTGTAATAGTGTATGGTAACAGATAGTAGCTACACTTGTGGTGAGCATAGCATATAACCTATAGAGAAGTTGAATCACTGTTATACACTTGAAAATAACATAACATCGTGTGTGAATTATACTGGAATTTTTAAAAACTATTATAGGGGCGCCTGGGTGGCTTAGTCGGTTAAGCGTCCGACTTTCGCTTAGGTCATGATCTCGCGGTTCGTGGGTTCGAGCCCCGCGTCGGGCTCTGTGCTGACTGCCAGCTCAGAGCCTGGAGCCTGTTTCAGTCTGTCACTCCCTCTCTCTCTGACCCTCCCCTGCTCACACTGTCTCTCTCTCTCTCCTAGAAATAAATAAAACATAAAAAAAAAAATAAAAAAAAAACTATTATAAAAAACATTTTTTTTTCCACTTAATGTAGAAAGCCTAGGTGGCTCAGTCAGTTAAATGTCCAACCGTGGCCAAGGTCATGATCTCACAATTTGTGAGTTCAAGTCCCACATCAGATTTGCTGCATCTCAAAAAAATAAATACATAAATACGACATTTTTAAAAATGTTTAAAGAAAGATCATTACTAGTGTAGATATGCTTCTAGGCACCCCTTCCTTGGACTATTAACCACACACCCCCAGATGTAACCAATAAGCTGCATTTAATGCTTATTATTTCCTATTATTACTGCATGTATATGTGCCTGAAATGACACATCGCTTTACTATTTACATGTTTTAGCATTGCTGTACATATTTTAAGACTACATAAAAGGCATGATACAGTTCATATTGTTCATCAACTTGCATTACTCATGTAGAGAAGTTCTGACGTATCTCCCAACTGCCCTTTCAAGATTCGGGGGCTTTCTGCCCAGCTGCTGGAAGTGTGGGGCCTAATAGCTCTCAGCTGTCATATGTCTCTGGAAATTACCCTCTGCTACAAAGAGTGCCTTCCCCAAGATCAGACTCTTCCTGAAGGCAGCCTGCTCAATGGGGAATGTAAAGACCCAGTTCCCTCAACCCAATTCAAAGCTTTTGAAAGGCCATCTCAACTCTATATCTCCTGAAGGAGGGTCAAAGAAGCCTTTTAAGAACAGATAATGTGCAACCTGAATCAACTGTAAGGAAACATCAGACTTTCGCAAATTGATGAAGACTTTGCAAGATAATGGGCCTATATTCTTCCCAAATACTAATGTCAAAAAACACAAAGAAAATCTGATGCAGTGTTCCAGCTGAAACAGACTAAAGAAGCATAATAACCAGATTCAGCACATAATCAGGGATTTTCTTTTGATATAAAGAAATTATCAGGGTGATTTGTAACTGATAAACTTTGCATAGTGTTTACCATACAATAGGCATTGTTCTTTTTTAAAAATTTTTTATTTTTTTATTTTTTTTTTTATATTTGAGAGAGAGAGAGAGAGAGTGAGCAGGGGAGGGGCATAGAGACGGAGACAGAATCTAAAGCAGGTTCCAGGCTACAAGCTGTCATCATAGAGCCTGACACAGGGCTCGAACTCACAAGCAGTGAGATCATGACCTGAGCTGAAGTCAGACACTTAAGCGACTGAGCCACCCAGACGTCCCTACGCATTGTTCTAAGTGTTTTGCTTAGAACACTTATATAAATATAAGTGTATAAATATATACAGTANTTTTTTTATTTTTTTATTTTTTTTTTATATTTGAGAGAGAGAGAGAGAGAGAATGAGCAGGGGAGGGGCATTGAGACGGAGACAGAATCTAAAGCAGGTTCCAGGCTCCAAGCTGTCATCATAGAGCCTGACACAGGGCTCGAACTCACAAGCAGTGAGATCATGACCTGAGCTGAAGTCAGACACTTAAGCGACTGAGCCACCCAGACGTCCCTACGCATTGTTCTAAGTGTTTTGCTTAGAACACTTATATAAATATAAGTGTATAAATATATACAGTAAATATATACAGTATATATACATGTAAATATATACAGTAAAGCCTTGGTTTGCAAGCATAATTTGTTCCAGAATCATGCTTGTAATCCAAAGCACTTGTATATCAAAGTGAATTTCCCCTTAAGAAATAATGGAAACCCAGATGATTTGTTCCACAACCCAAATGCATTCATATAAAAATGACTACAATACTGTAATATAATGTGAAATAATAAAGAAAATATAAAATATTAAGAATATAAACAAATTAACCTGTACTTAACATTTGAAAACTCTTGTGGCTGGTGTGAGGGAGACAAGAGAGAGGATTGTTATTGTTTAGGACAACTTGCACTATCACTAACAGAATCAATTTTATCTCTTGGTTCAATGGAATCTTTTTCTGCATGGAAGCCATTGTATATAGTTGCATGGATGTTGACTACAGTACAGTATTAATAAACTGTATTTAATGTAACTAACAATAAGACATCAGAGGAAACGGTCTATTTCTGCAGGCAGCCTGACCTAGAATGAAACAAAGCACTCCTAAGCTTACTCTTGTATGGAAAAGCAAAGGACTGTCCCTAGGTGCTTTGAAGTGGCAAAAAATACATTAGTGCAAATTGTAGGCACCTTCCAATGTTATGAAAAATCACTGATTTCTGCCAAACACCATGGCCTGAGACAGAGCATCTGAGCATGGGAGACAATCACCCACAACCCCACAATGAAAGAGAGAGAAAAACCATTGGTTCAGTTGTGATCATGTGATATTCAGCATCACATACTACTCACATTGTAAGACATTGCTCATTTATCAAGTTAAAATTTATTAGAAATGTTTCCTCACCTTGCAGAACACTTGCAGAATAAGCTACTTGTAATCCAAGGTTTTACTGTATATAAACATATAGGATAAATTTATATAAATGTATGTAAACATGTATATGTATTTATATATAAATTACATTTATATGATTATATTTATATAATTTATATGTTTTATATATATACTCTTGTATATGTATATATATGTAACTCAATCCTTATGAGAACCATATGAGTTAGGTATGATCAGTATCCACATTTTACAGACGAGGAAATTGAGGCACAGGGAAGCCGAGTAGCCTATCCAAATAACACAGTGAGTGAGAGGCTAAGCTGGCACCGAAAGAGGGCACTTGCATGTGGGCTCACTCTTCTTAACCACAGTCTCTTCTGCTCATCATAATAAGCTCATCATTTCCTATACTTTGATTTGGCAAAAACTAAAGAGCTTACCACCAACTGATGGTAAAATTGTGACATAATGGGAAGTCCTGTGTTTTACAAAGTGTTACATATATAAACCAATTTGGAAAGGAATCGAGCAACAAGTAATAAATTGAAGATGGAAATACTCTAAAAGAACAATTTAAGTGCTTTGCATAAGCTCAAGGAGACCTGCATAGCAATATCAACAAAAGCTTTGTCCATAACACCCTAGCTCCCCATCCATAAAACAGTTGATAAACTGTTGTTTCATTGTATAATGAAGCACAGAAAAATTGCAGTTTAATGTAATTAGTGTAGTGGGATCCAAAACTTCAATCGTATCAATACAGGTCACATTATTAAAAAGTTAGTGAAAACATTATTTTTTAGCCTATAATATTCCCCAAACTATGAAGTTAAAAACCATAAAATATTGCTCAAAGAATTGAAGGAGACACAAACAAATGGAAAGATATTCCATTCTCATAGATTAAGAGAATTAATATTGCTAAAATGTCTGACTACACAAAGAAATCTATAGATATCAAAAATATCAACAGCAACTAGAACAAATAATACTAAAATCTGTATGGAACCACAGAAGACCCCAAATAGTCAAAACAATCTTGAGAAAGAAGAGAAAGGCTGGAAGTATCACAGTTGCAGGTTTCAATATATACTACAAAGTTACAGTTTTGTTTCCTGGGTGGTTCAGTCGGTTAAGCTCCAACTCTTGATTTCAGCTCAGGTCATGATCTCAGGGCTCCATGCTGACAGTGTAGACTCTGCCTGGTATATATATTTATTCATTCTCTCTCTCTCTCTCTCTCTCAATAAATAAAATTGTTTTTTAAACCAGTATGGTAAGAGCGTAAAGATAGACACATAGATCAGTGGGACAGAATACAGAGTCCAGAAATCAACCCACAATAATATAATCAATTAATTTATGCCAAAAGAGGCAAGAATATAAAATGGGGAAAAGACAGTCTCTACAATCAATGGTACTGGGAATACTGGAAAGCTGCATATATAAGAATGGAACTGGACCACATTTTTATACCATACACAAAAACTCAGAATGAGTTAAAGATTGAAATGTGAGACTTGAGGGGCGCCTGGGTGGCTCAGTGTATTGAAGGTCTGACTCTTGATTTTGGCTCACGTCATGATCCCAGGGTCATGGGATCGAGACCCGCATCAGGCTCCACACAGAGCCTGCTTAAGATTTTCTCTCTCCCTCTGCCTCTCTCCCTCCTTCTCTTTCTCTTTCTAATAATTTTTTAAATAAGATAAAAAAAATGTTTAAAAAAATAATATGAGACCTGAAACCATAAAAATCCTAGATGAGAACACAGGCAGTAATTTCTCTGATATCGGCTATAGCAACATTCTTCCAGATATGCCTCCTAATAAGGCAAGGGAAACAAAAGTAAAAATAAACTATTGGGACTTAAAAAAAGAAACATGAAACTATAAATGTGATCATAACTGAGAAAATCCCAAATGACTAATCATTACATTTTGAAACTGCATAAATTCTATTTATATTTCCCCTTGTGCCAAGAGTTATTGATAAGGTTTTTCTAAATTTTTTAGAAATTATTTATAAGTTATTGATAAGGTCTTTCTAACTTTTCAAGTGGAAAGGCCTATTTATTTTTTTATTTTGATACTAATTTCTAGTTGTTGTTGTTTTTTTTCGAGAGAGCAACAATGAGGGAGGGGAGAGGGGAAGACAAAGAATATCTTAAGCAGTCTCCACACCCAGCAGATTTCAGCTCAGGTCAGGATCTCACTGTTGTGAGACTAAGTGTGAATAGGCTTCTTTTACATTATGCTACATAAGTCTGTCCCTGGACCCAGAGCCTAGATTTTGTTCTTTATACTGCTGACTAATTCACATTTCTTTTTGACTTCTGGTATGGAAAGATGTACTTTGAGCTTAAATATGTTATATTATATTTATACTTTATAGTATTCCTTGGAATGTATGTAGAGCAAATAGGGATATTTAGTGTAAGACATTCCATAGCTATTTTGATAGGAATTTATCATTTAATCAACTCTTTTTTTTTCTTCTTTTGGATTCAATAAACAAGTAAAATCTATGGGTCATGTAGCTTATATTTTATTACCACTCACTCATTTTCAACTCATCAATAAGTTTCCCCAACAATTATATCTTCTCTTTAACTTTCTTTTAAATGTTTTCTTTTAGTCCTCTAAATTCTGTATCATCTAGCATTACTGTCTGTTGCATTACTTATGTGCAATTGCTGTAATATTTCAGGGAAATTCATCTTGTCTCCCCAACCTACAATTTTCAATAGCTGATTCAACTCGGAGACACCTTTGCTAGCAAGCAAACCTGGAGACCCTCCCAGGGACTAACAGTTAACTTGAAGTGTACTACAATACAGGAATGAATAACAAATGTGGATGCATAGCAGGGAAGAAAACTTCCAAGTGATTTTGAAGCTGTGCCTTAAACTTTTTATAAGAAATGAATTCATGAAGCAGAAAAGGGGGCAAAGACATTCTAATGAATGCAAAACTTGTCCAAATGCAGAAAGATATGGAAACACATGGCTTATTCAGAAAATGATGATTGAGTCCAATGACTGGAACACAGTATGGCAGGAGATATGGTTCAGCCCTAGAGTATGCCTGGTATGCCCTGGTAAGAGTGTTATTTTCCCAGTACCAGAGATAATCATTGGGTATATTTAAAGCAGAAAGTGATATGATCCCAGTTGGCTTGGGAAATACATCTTAGAAGGGATCTCAAAAGAAAGAGAATTGGTATAAAAGTTACCCACTGTGGCTAAGGGAGACCGGCTGAATAAGTGAACTAAGATAGTAACAGTAGAATTTAGTGAGGGGTCATATTGGATAGCTGTCTTGCAGATAGAATTGCTAGAACTAGATGTCTAATTTGCTGTCACTGATAAGGTAGATATAGAGGGTGATGTCAACATTTCTGGCTATAAAAATTTTGTAGGTGTTTCAGGAATATAGGAGAGAAAGAGGGGCGCCTGGGTGGCTTAGTCGGTTANTAATTCTCTCTCACTCACTCTCTGCTACCCACCTCCTACTTTGATTCAGCCTCAGTGTGAAGGAGAACAGCTAAATATCAAGAAAGGCCATTGCATTATAAGCTAAGCTTTATAGGTTTATTTCACCCAGGCCTAAATGGAATTTGGGAAATAAAGTTGCCATCAGGTTGAACAGAAGCTAATTAAACTTCCTAAAAGGGTCTTCTCTTTCGCCATCACTCTCACAGTTTTTCCACAGAGGCAGTTAATACTCTAAGCCACAGCATCTTAAGCAAATGAAATAACCCAGTAATACCAGAGTCTCAGAGAGACAGTGTCTGTGGGACAGAATAGGTAATTAATAGTTCAAGAAAGTAAATGGACAGTATCCAGAAGCAGATTTCATGCAGTGCTTATCTCCCAGTCTGAAGATTCTGGAAGGAAATATGGTTAAGATACTCATAAGCAATTAAATTACATTGTCATTGGAAGCCTGATGCCCTGGGCACTCCCAGAACATATGGCAGAAAAATATCTTGTCAAGAATTTCATTGCCAGCATCAATCCACAGCTATGAGAGATACAGCTGCCATGCTGGATGGGGGCCAAGGGCATCTCAGGGCTGCCTCTTCTTGTATGAGATAGATGGAAAGGTTGGGGATTTGTCCCATGATTTTATTTTGATCTTGCTACTGAGAACCTGAATCACAAGCCACAGGCCAGTGCCCTGTTTCCCCAGACCTTCTGTTCCATCTTCCTAGTAGAAATGACAGAAGAGTCATTGTGACACACGGTCAAACATCCATAAGTGGGGTGATGTGCATGGCTTGCTCAGGAAAGCCAAATTTCTTGGTTCTGGTCCCATTTATAATAACTCAGTTAAAAGAATATCTCCGGTAATGAATGGGTTAAGTGTGGTTGTTTTTATTTGTTTCAGCAACAGAAAATACTGTCTTGAATATGGTAACCCTTTTCCAGAAAGTTATTGAGTGAATACCAATGAAGTGAAACTTGAAAGAGTCTTAGCAAAAGATGAAATAAGCAGTTACCTAAAAACATGTAACATGCCTAGCACTGAGAGCTGCTCCTTGGAGTAAATATTCCACGTTTGACCATCAGGTTTGCGAAAATCCAGCTATTAACACTCATCTTTGGTTGTAAATTTAAAAATTACCTCAGTTAAGGCCTTTTTGAAGATGCAAATATTATCCTTATTGGGGATGTTGTTTTATGATGAGTTGTTTTTGTTTTATTATGTGATTTGTGTGTATTCTCATGGGGAAGAGTTTTACTGACCTTGCCCACATTTTGACCTTAGACTCCTATGCACTGACCACAAAGGATAGAATATTAGCAATAAAATGTCAGCCAATTTGGTTATTTGAATTAATTCATTTAGCATAACAGTAAAACAGCACTGATAGAATGACCCATGGGCCTCTAATTAGGGGAATCAGGATGGGGAAGGCAGCATGGAGGGACCACGGGCCAGAAGCCTGAGCCTGGGAAGACACAATGACTGGAATGAAGTTATCGTCAGACCAGGGATAACATAAAAGCATAGAATGAGGGTGAAAATGTTGTCGTCATCCTTCCATAATACCTAGCATGTAGTAGATATTCAAAAATAGTCAAATTTAATGTTCAGAAGTTGATTGTTATCTTCCAAATAAGATCTGGACTATATATTCCACTATTAGTAACTATCATTAAAACCTCCCAAGCAAGTTTTCCTCTGAATTTGCTTGCATTGTATGATTTTATGATTTATTTTCCACTATTCTTACTTTTTCATAAATTTGAATTTTAGACAATGAAGAAACAATGTGTTTATCACTTTTTTATCCTTCCTTCAGGGACTTATGTTTGTATCAAAGAAGGATTATAACTTGGTGAGGATCAGGCCAAGAATTCTAACTATAATACCATAAGACATCTCATAATAATAGGTAAAATCTTTCTGGATTAGTTCTTTGTGTGTTGGGTTTAGCAGATATATTCTTTTATTCTCATATTTCGTTGTTTCAAAGCACACAAGCAAATTTAAGTGCAGTGAATGTGTGCTTGATAAAATGAGTGAATAATTAGACACACTTTAAACTGGCAGAACAAAAACAAGAAAACAGAAAAAGCTGACCCTGTACTAATACCTACCACTGGTATGAAATGAGGTAACATTTTTGAAAGGAAGAGCAATTAACCTTGCTCACAGATTCTCTCTGGCATTTATGCTACTTCTAATTTGGAAAAAATAACATTGGATGAAAATGTTTATGAAAAATTCAATCATACTCATATACTTCAGTTTGGAAAGAACATGGAAAGAATCTGAGAAGATCATGTCAACAAGGAGAACTTGCGGTTGTGCTCACAAAAGCGCAGTTTTTCCCCTGGATTTTGTCCAAGTATCTGATTTGTGAAGTTATTCAATGTAAAAGAATTGGAAAATCTAAAAGTTAAAAATGAGGTCTCAATCAAGCTGGATATTTTGTATCTGTAGCCAGGTAAAGAAGTGAATCCAGCTTTATAGAGATACATCTGTGCGCACCCCCCTCCATTATTTTCTTTGGTCTGGTTTTCTCCTCTTTATTTCATGAGAAGAAATGACTCAGACCCTTATAGCAAATATTCCCCTTATAGGAAATATTCAAATAAGACAGTTAATTTTTAGGTTACTTGTGACTTGGAGCATAACCTTCATGGGTCATTGAAGTTGGTTCAAAAGCGTCATTGTGGACTACTTTGAAAAAGGAGAGAGCAAATGAAGACTAAAGATACATTAAAGATCATCAAAGGGAAGGTGGCAAGCATACTGGTGTTGGATCTGGCACAATGCCTAACATGTTTTAGGAGTGGAACAAATTTGAGTTGAATCAGTGGGTGGTTGAATAAAATATAAGTGGATGATTTAATTATGGAAATACCACCGATAATTTGACTTCCGAGTTTTCAGTGTTTTTTAATGTTTTTGTTGGACAAATTTTAAACAGGCAGTCAGAGAATTTGACCTTTGCATATCACAAGTATTATAAAACTACAGGCAAAAAACAAAATGGCATTTCTGTAATCCTCCAGAAAATCCAAAATTTAAGATATGATCTGTTTTGGACTTAAGTTTTTTCATTAGTGCCAATCACTCTGTCATAGGATTCATTGTCTGATTTATGAAATAAAAATTCACAACCTAAGGCATCAGTTACCATAAATCACATTCACCAAAGAGTACATGTCTATTAAGCTTTTCTTGAGACATATGGATTTTTATTTTGTTCCTTATATTCATAGCTTCATGGGAGATGCCTTCTATAAGATAGATTGTGACTTTGGGAAGCATTTTCCAAAACTTCAATCTTCAAGTATCTTAAAAGAATAAGAATTCAGAAAAAAAAAATCTTCAGACTAAACTCCAAAGTAACTTTCAACAATGGAATCAAAATCATTCATCAAAGTGAACTTCCTAAAGCTCATTTTGTGATAGCTGTGTCACTTTTTTCTCTCTCTTTATTTTCACCGGGTATTTATTATAGTTTAAAATTTTTCTAAAGAAAAGCACCTAACATGTCTGTGGCTATTTTTAATGAAATGATGACATCTATAATGTCATCGTTCAGAGTGTAGAATGTTCATATCACCATGAGTCAGAATGGTCAAATTGCATGATGCTGTGTGTGCAACAACTTTTGCTTTTGTTTCCTTTGAGTGTTCAATTAAAATATGACTTGTGTGGCATATCTGTATGGCTCAGTCAGTTGAGTATGTGACTCTTGATTTTTCAGGTTATGTTCCCAAAGGTCATGGGATTGAACCCTGCAATGGGCTCCAAGCTGAGCTTGGGGCCTTCTTAAGAATCTCATATTCTCTCTCTCTCTCTCTCTCTCTCTCTCTCTCTCTCTCAAATAAACAAACATTAAAAACACACACAAAAAAACAGGAAAATAGAGGATTCATTCTTATCCAAGCTCCATCATTCATTTATCTAATTCTGATTAGATATTTATTTAGATATTTATTCAGTATCTACTATATGCTGGACATTCAGTGCNCTACCCCTCTTCTCTCCTCTGCTTATACTCTCTCTCTAAAATATTTTTAATATATTTGTATATATTTTATTGATTTAATATCCCCCATGCAGCTCCCACTTTCCTTTGAGTAGTGGGAAGAAAGACTAGATCTTATTTCTTTGAAATTCAGATGAATGTTTCAGTTGAAAGTTCACTCTTCAGTGTTCCAGGCCCTCCCCATAGTCTTATTGAAGGAGGAACCTAATAGTCCAGTCTGGAAAGTCTAAGGAGTCTAGTTGGCCAACCTTGGTTCACATGCCCTCTTTACCCCAATCCAATGTGGATAAGGAAGCAGAATACCAAGGTATATGAGATGGTCTACTAGAATCTCATGAATAGTACCGGAAAAGAAGCATTTCCCAGAAGGCAAGAAAAAAGTTAGTAATAATTTGAGGATTTAAAAACAATATGTACACACTAAAAGTAGAATATGGAATGAGGATTTGACATGGAAATGAATAGAAAGCAGGTGGAGACACAGACTTACACTGTAACGATTTGCATAGAAAGAGTTGGGAGGGTTGTGCTGACCTCCTGCTCTCAGGAGAGCATTATTGAGCAGGTATTACTGAACTAGTTCTTCAACAGCAACAACAAAGAGGTGAGGGGTTGAGGAGGAGGAAAGAAGAAAGAAATAAAAAAAGCAGTAAAGGAAAAAAGAAAAGTAATGAAGGAGGGAAGAGATAGGAAGGGAAGGGAAAAAGAAAAAGAGAAAAAGATTGGACAGTAATATGAGCTCTAGAAACATTCATGAAATTTGTGAGCTTGTCTTTGGGTGTTTTCCACACTCCTATTTTATGAGGCTCAACTTCATCCTTGAGATAGTTATTCATTCCCCAAAGGCTGCCTTCTAGATGCATAATTCCTCTGTCCCCCAAAGAAGATAACCTCACTGTCATTCCAGTCTCTCTCTTAAAGAAGTCAGAGTCCAAAAGAGAACAATATTTTCCACCACTTCCTACCCACACCAATCAGAGCCATTTTTTCCTGATATGTTTGTCTTGATGTAGGGAAACAAAGTGAACAACTATTTCAATCTCTAGTATAAATAATCTATAGTTTCTTTTAATCCTTTTAGCATACTTGTCTTTCAAAAGACTGTAATGAGTAATAGACTAAGGAAGGAAGTTCTTACAAGATTAACGTCTAAAGCCTTAAACCCTGGAAATCAAAAACTAGTAATTCTTGTGGGTATTTTTTCCAATTTTAGCTGTACTTACTAATTTCCTACACTAACTAAAATCTCAAAATTAGAAAATGACTAGTGTTAAAATCATGTTTTGTAAGTACCCTGGGAACATTAAGTAGGATGAGTAGAACTCATTTGTGCTTTAATGCAAATGAGTTTGCTTTCTCTAGCTTTTTGATAATGGAAATCAGTAGCCCAGTCTTATCAATCTGTTCTCACATGACCTGGTTACCAGACACTTTCTGCACCCTTGCTGTATGTATGATTCATTGTATTTCACAATATCTTACTTACAATGGGATAACAAGAAGCAAATGGAAATCTCATATGTTTTTGTGGGATGTACGTGCCTATTCTCTTTGAGTTAGGAATTCTATTCCTGAGAATTTACCCTATTATGCCAAGTTTTTGGGTTTTTTTGTTTTGTTTTGTTTTTTTCTGAGAGAGAGAGACAGCGTGAGCAGGGCAGGGTCAGAGAGAGGGAGACACAGAATCCGAAACAGGCTCCAGGCTCTGCGATAGCTGTCATCACAGAGCCCGACATGGGGCTCGAACCCACGAACCATGAGATCATGACCTGATCATGTCGGCCGCTTACCCGACTGAGTCCCCCAGGCGCCTCTATTATGCCAAGTTTTTAAGTGGTTAAATTAACTCTGTTTTTTCCTTGCAATGATATGTAATGAGGTACCATATTTTACAATTATATAGAATGGTCTTTAAGATGTATTCTAAGAGAGACAAAGCCACAAGTTAGCCAATCAACATAGGATGATAAGTGTTGCTTTTTTTCTAAGCATATATATCTGTGCATATTTATTTACTGGCATTCGACTTTTTTCTTCAAATCAAGAAACTATTAACAGCGGTTCTCTTTAGAAAAAATAATATTTGTAACTTTATATTATCTTCTAATAGGTGGAATTTCATAATTACCTAACATATTAATTTGAGTTGTTTTTTTTTTTAATTTCAGTAGGTATTCATGAGGTAGTCAACCTTTGGGTTATTTGGGTTTCCTTATTGTTATAGTTTACATTAATCAAAACAAACATGGGGAAACAGCATTTGGAATGCATTGAAGGAAAAGAGAAGATGTTTGTATGAAACAGGTATACAACTTTCTGAGTATAAACTTACCCCTGAGAGTCAAGTGAAATCACCTTCTCCCCAGATCTAGAGACTAGATGGTCTCCCTGGCCTTCCTCAAAAAACAAAAGTTTCAAAGCAGTTTAGGAAAATGTAAAATTCAAGAAAATAAAATAAATGGCTTAAGGCAGAACTGTTCAGACTGGTATTTCACAGAGCACTGTTCTGCAAAATGTTCTGCGGTAACAAAATAAATATGAGAAAAGCTGGCTTTGAAAATAGTTAAATTATTTACAATAATACTAGCACACTCTGGATACTTTTAATGGGATCTGTGATTATCAAAGAGGAGTATATAGTGTTCACCCTTTAGTTATCTGGCTATAATTCCCAGAACTGAGTTGTAAGAAATGTCCATTTTATGAAATGCTGTCATAGGAAAGCTGGCCAAGAGAAAACTAATAAGAGTTAAGAATCTACATATAGAAATGCATACATATAATTTTTTGTAGTTTCTGAAAGTGAAATAGAAATTTGATTCTATACCTCCTAAACACCTGATAATAAATTTTTAATGCAAACCCTTGATGACAAAAATAAAGCCCTACTTAGCAGACGTACCCTTTTCCAATACTGAGACTAGTAAGAAGTAGTATTTAAAAAACACTAGGAAATGCTTTTGGTCAAGAGTTTAAGAATTTTGGATTAATATGATAGCATGCCTTTTCTGCTCCTACTCTGTGGTTGATGAATGAGCTTTAGGAAATACCACAATGGTGCAAATTCCCATACCTCAACTCAATATCCAGTGGATATTCAGCATCATTTATCCAAATGTGCATCTTCCAACTTCCTCAAAGCTGTAGAGATTATCCTCTTTACTCAGCAGTTGACATTGACCTCGAACAAAATGAACCTCTCAATGCAACCTCTTAATTGTCCACCCTTTTTCCTAAGCCTTTTCTGTAGATGTAACAGCTCCTTTCACCTTTTAACACCACTATCAAAAAAGAGCAAATGTCCTTTTTGGGCTCAGGTTAAATCTTCCCCTTTTGTATTTGGTCCCTTTTTCTAGGTTTTATGTCTTCAGTGATATTCTCCAATTGATGATACATAGTTCTCATAGCTTAGTTCTCTGCTCCTTGTTTCCTTAGGCTCTTTGAAAATGTCTGAGATAGTTGATTTAAAGTCATTGTCTAGTAAGTCCAATGCCTGTGCTTCATTAGGGACAGTTTCTATTACTTCCCCCCCCCGCCCCCGCTGTGAGTGAACCATATTTTTTTTCTTTCTGTGTGTGTGTATCATAATAATTTGTTGAAAATAGGATACTTTAAATATTCTAATGTGGCATTCTGGAAATCAGATTTTGTCCTTCCACAAGGTATGTTGTTGCTGCTTATTGTGGGTTGCTACTGTTTGACTGTTTACTGACTTTCCCAGACTACTTTTGTAAAGTCTGTATCCTTTGCATATGTGGTCACTGAAGTCTGTTTAATTAACTTGGTGTTCAACAAGTGCTTTGACAAAGATTTCCTTAAACTCCTGGGGCAAAAAAAAAAAAAAAGGAAAACAAGCTTAACTAATAACTCTCCTGGAGATTAGCTCTAGGTGGGGATACTCCTTCAACATTTAGCCAAACCACGTACAACCGTTTCATTTTTTCTTATTTTTTTAATGTTTTATTTATTTTTGAGAGAGTGTGAGCAGAGGAGGGGCAGAGAGAGAGGGAAACACAGAACGGGAAGCAGACCCCAGGCTCTAAGCTGTCAGCACAGAGCCTGATGTCAGAGCCAGATATGGGGCTCAAGCCCACGAACCGTGCATGAGATTATGACCTGAGCCAAAGTCAAACACTTAACCAACTGAGCTACCCAGGCACCCCTGTACAACTCTGTTTTAATCTTCACTTCTTAGTTGTATGGACCTTGAACATCAGCCAGAGATGAAAGCATAGGCTCTTAGGTCTCTTCTGAGCATACATCCAGCTCTGCACATGAATGTCCCTCTTGATTCTCCAGTTTACATGGGAACTTTTAAAAGCCTGTCTTCTTGGGTGTACCTCATATACCGCTTTTTCCTAACTTCATCCTTCCCCAACTTTCCAGGCTGCCTATTGCCTGTCTGGACTTCTCCCTTGCGACAGACTGCTGTGCCCAATAGTATTGTCTTTAGAAGCTTTCAGTAAATTCCACCCAGGAAACAGCTGAGGTCTCTGAAATGCTCCAAGTTATGCTAAACCAAGATACAGTGTTTCACTAGTCTTTCAGGAATCCACCAGAAAGACTGAAAACATTATTATAATTACTTGATAATAGGACCATATTGCTCTTTTGGTACTAACAACCAGCCGTATCAACCATGAGCTGCCGTATGAATGGCTACTGCAGATCTGGGGAATGAGACATGGTAAGCAAACAGATATTTCTCTTTTTGTGTCTTCCTCCCAAAATTTTAAAAACCCATTCAAATCTTCCCCATTACAAACCAAAGCAAATAAATGAAAGAAGACATTATCTTGTTTTCAGTGCTGTGATTATGCAATAAATGCGTGTTCATCTGTGTTAAACGATGCAGTAGACCCTTTTTTTTTTTTTTTTTGGTCTAGTCTTACAGATGTCAATGTAAGTAGCCCAGAGCAACTAACACATCAAAGAAAACTATTACTTTAACATCAAATATTTTTCTTTCAAGTAGTTTTAATGCTTGCTATCATATCTAAGAGTAACTAATAGACTTAGTCTTTATGGAGCCAAAATACTTTCCTGTGCCAATTTTTAGTCATTTGTTTTAATATAGTCCAAATAAAGTGTAATACATAGCGATCTTTTAGAAGTCCCCATATTTGAAAACAACCAATACTGATGAATCAATCCAACCTGGGCAATAATCTAAGCAGGCAACAGTTATGCATGGAAGTCCCTGAACTACATAGCCCTGGAATCTCACGTACCCTGCCTTGTCCCTTATCTCGAGCACTGAGGCAAATACACTTTCTCCGAGAAAGAATTTTTTTTTTTAATAGTTTATTGTCAAATTAGTTTCCACATAACACTCAGTGCTCATCCCCACAAGTGTCCTCCTCCATGCCCATCCCCCCCTCCCCCCACATCCATCAGTCCTCAGTTTTTGTCAGCATTNGATGTCCTCTTTGGAGAAGTGTCTGTTCATATCTTCTGCCCATTTCTTCACTGGGTTGTTTGTGTTTCGGGCGTGTAGTTTGATGAGTTCCTTATAGATTCTGGATATTAACCCTTTATCTGATATGTCATTTGCAACTATCTTTTCCCATTCCGTTGGTTGCCTATTAATTTTCTGGGTTGTTTCCTTGGCTGTGCAGAAGCTTTTAATCTTGATGAGGTCCCAATCATTTATTTTTGCTCTTGATTCCCTTGCTTTTGGGGATGTGTCAAGTAAGAAGTTGCTGCGGTGAAGGTCAAGGAGGCTGTTTCCTGCTTCCGAGAAAGAATTTTTGAAACGTATCTCCTCCAGCATGTTTACACTGAGTGAAAGTTGTATAGAAATATAGATGTGTGCATGTGGGTATAAAATTATGTACCACTTTTATTTGCAGCATATTGCAGCAGATTTAGTGTTCAATAGTCTAAACACATTTTAATTTAAGGAAACATAAGATTTAACGAAAGGAACAAAAGAAAGAGAATATAATAAAGGATGTTGTACTTTTACTTCCCACCCGACTGCTCTCTGCTGGTTTAAAGTTAGAACTGTGTCTTTCCTGTGTGACTGTGTATGTGGTTGCTTAATTGCCAGTAATTCAAATAGCAAATCTCTTCAACTCTGCTAACTCTTGCCAGTGGATATTAAGTTTTCTCAGAGAGAAATACTATTTGAGTCAGTTATTGTGTGCTTCTGAACAAAGAAGTGAGAAGGGGGATGAAGGGCAGAAGGAAACAAGCTTTTTATTTTTTTTAGATGTTTTATTTATTCCTGAGAGAGAGAGAGAGGCAGCGTGAACAGGGGAGGGTCAGAGAGAGAGGGAGATACAGAATCTGAAACAGGCTCCAGACTCTGAACTAGCTGTCAGCACAGAGCCGGGCATGGGGCTCGAACCCACGAACCAAGAGTTCATGACCTGAGCTGAAGTCAGACACTTAACCGACTGAGCCACTCAGGCGCCCTGGAAACAAGCCTTTTAAACAGTAGTTACATAATGGAACTCTGAGTTTCAGTTATGGAAAATACATTTGGTTTGCCCATCAGTCTGAAAAATTATAGTACAATTAACTGAGAAGTTTAGAACTTGCAAAGAGAAAATTTGGTAATTGAAAAACAAATACAAGAAAGTTTCTATGAGGAGGAAGGATACTTTCTCCTGGCTTGGAGAGGAATGACAGCTACTATCCCATTTTTGGATGTCCATCAAGTAAGGCAGGAGAGCTCCAAATTGAAGAGCTCCCAAATTATATGATTACCTTCTTATGATCACCTTCTTCTGGCTCTGCAGGGAAGAACAGGTATTAATTTTAGTTCAATGCAAGTTAACCAAGGGTCTTAGCAGGTATAAATTACCAAGATTTGGCTATTGTTTGAGTGAAGCTTTGCTGGAATTCAGTGTTGGGGATCTCTATGATTAGCATTAGATGCCATAGCCACAGAGATAGACTCCCAAGGGTACTGCATGAGAATGCTAATGGTTACCATGTTGGTAGATATACAGCTTAGCTCTCATTGATGGAGATGAGTTAGCAAAACCTGAGACATGTAGCAAGTGTGGATTATCAAAATAAGATGACCTCATTTGTTTCGCAGAGTGGTAAGAGCTGGGCACATACAGGTTATGTAAGTCATATAAATCCTTTTCACAACTGCCAAGACTGAGAAATCCCCTTTTTTTTCTTGAATACTTAAGTTACTTCTAAATAAGGGCACTTAAATTCATAACAGTAATACTACAGCAAGAGAAACCACAAAATAGCATCCATCACTTCTGGTTTTTTTCATCCCATTCAACTCCTAGCATTGTATCTGCCATGAAAGTTTCAAAAATATCCACTAGACACACTGCTTACTCATTCAGTGGGGTTTAGGTATCTCCATCTTTGATGACTTAAGTCCTTGAGTGCAGGAAGTAAAGCTCAGTTCTTATCCCATTCTTCCTCTGACATACTTCCTACTGCTATCTTCTTTCTCCAACTCTGTTTCCAAAACCACATGAGTTGCACCCTACCCGTAGATATGTCTTCCAACCAAAAGATTCCATCTTTTCTGTGAACAGTTCCGCTAGTTCTCTTTTTTTAATTATTTAAATGTTTATTTTTGAGAGGGAGAAGGAGAGACAGAGGGAGACAGAGAGAGAGGGAGACAGAGAGAGAGAGAGAGAGAGAAGGGGAGGGAAGAAAGAGTGGAAGACATAGAATACAAAGCAGACTCCAGGCTTCGAGATGTCAGCACAGAGCCTGATGTAGAGCTTGAACTCACAAACCGTGAGATCATGACCTGAGCTGAAGTAGGACGCCTAACCGACTGAGCCACCCAGACACACCCACCAGTGTTTTCTCTTAACACACATTTGAAGTTATTAAAACATTCTATTTCCATATACTAGCTTACTAATATTTGTCTTTGAGATATATTAAAGAACTTCTTAATGCCTAAACCCATTTCCCTCATCGTAGCATCTAGAAAAGACACATAAGAGTAGACCAATAAATAAGGATTGATATGACCACTCAAAAAAAATTCTTTGTCTTCCTCTATGCATTCAAGTTCTATTATCAATTGTAGTTTTAGCTGAGTAGTGCAATCCACATTGGAAAATCCAAACTTTAAGAATATTCACTATCTAATTAGGATGCCGCCTCACTCCAACCAGTGGCATAAATGTCATACTTTTATATTCAGTATCCCTATTTATTTTCAATGTGTGCACATACATAATTTTTTCTAATAAAGTTTGATATATCTCATGGTACAAAGTGTAACTATTTCTAATTAGTTTGATCAAAGATACTATAGTCAGTGCTGAGTAATGGAAATTATGCTAATAAAAATTCTATTGCTTCTGACAGGAGGAAAAATGGTCACACATTGATTCAGCCCTCCCAGCCTTCCAGAAAAATATTTACATGTGACATATTTACAAGGGCACATAAATGTATATATAGTCATAGTTTGTAATATTCCTAAAGGCCCTGCAGCAGAAGCAGCAGGACGGCAAGCTATTTCTGCTGACTCTTTTATTATCTATGCCCATTTTCTACTCTGATCTATTGTGACTTTAGCTCTTACACACTCTGGGAGGTTGGATGGGGCAAACAAAGAAACAGACTGACCATAAAGAGATCAGTTGTTCTCTTATGTTATCCTTTTATTCCAAAGACTTTGATGTCAGAAAATAATAGGATGTCCTTACTAAATGATTCATATAACAAGTACCTGTTGAAGAAAAGAAGTAAAATAATATTTATTAAGTACATAAATGTAGAAGGGTCAGTGAAAGATGAGCTGACATCAACCGTCTGGGGATAGATCTGGAAATGACTGATTTCTCCAGAGTTCCAGAGATCAGGAGCCAAAAAGTTTTAGAAGGGACCAGAGCACCTAGGGAACAGAAATATAGAGTAGTTATTGCAGAAGATGCCCTTTGGAGACCAATAATAGGAGACTGTCCAAAGAAATAGTTTCTAGGAGGAATTGAGGATTTCACCAGCCGTACAGGTTACCTTTACAGCCAGAACTATCTGAGTTCAAATCTTTCATCTTCTACTAGCTGTCATGTAATCTTTTGTTTTATTCTCAAGTTAGTTAACATGCGGTATAGTCTTGGTTTCAGGAGTAGAAACCAGTGATTCATCTCTTACATATGACACCAAGTGCTCATCCTAAAAAAGTACCCTCCTTAATGCCCATCCCCCATTTAACCCACCCCTTCCATCAACCCTCAGTTTGTTCTCTGTATTTAAGAGTCTCTTATGGTTTGCCCCCCTCTCTTGTTTTTATATTATTTTTCCTTCCCTTCCTTTATGTTCATCTGTTAAGTTTCTGAAACTCCACATATGAGTGGAATCATATATCCATTTTTCTCTGACTTATTTTGCTTAGCCTAATACCCTTGGATTCTATCCACATTGTCGCAAACGGCAAGATTTCATTCTTTTTTCTTGCCACGTAGTATTCCATTGTGTACATACACCATGTCTTCTTTACTCATTCATTGGTTGATGGACATTTGGGCTCTTTCCATAATTTGCCTATTGTAGATAGCACTGCTATAAATATTGGGGTACATCTGCCTCTTTGAATTAGCACTCCTGTATCCTTTGGATAAGTACTTAGTAGTGCAATTACTGGATCATAGAATAGTTCTATTTTTAATTTTTTGAGGAACTTCCTTATTGTTTTCCATTCTCACCATGTAATCTTAAACATGTTCATGAGATGTACTGAATCTTAGTTTCTTTATCTAGATAATGCATCAGCCAAAGTGCCAGGCACAAGGCAAATGCTCCATAAATGAAAGATTCTACCTCTTTTTTCCTCATATTTATTCACTTGTTTTTTCATCAGTTAAAACTTAGAATAAACAGATTACAAGAAAATGTGGATACAGGAGTCAACATTTCCAGTGTCATCCCTTCTTTGTCTTAATGGTTATTTATTTATTTATTTTTGAGAGGGGGGAGGGGCAGAGAGAGAGGGAGACAGAGGATCTGGAGCAAGCTCTGTGATTCCAATTGTCATCTCTTCTTATATGAAGCTTATAACCTTATAAATAAGTCAGAAATCAATTCTATAATTAGCAAGTAAATATTAAAATTATTATATGCTATAGTAAAGGAAATACAGAGTAAATACAAGGGACCTATCTCTGGGTTTTCATGGAATACTTCCTTGTAGAGGTGACACGTAAAGGAAGAAAAGAAGCCTGAATAAGACCAAACAAAAGAGAAGAATTCCAGGGAAGGAAGAACAACTTGTGTGAAAGCTCTGAATCCTAACAGATGTTGGTAGGTCTTAGGAACTGATAGAAAATCAGGGTGCACAGTATTGAAAGTGAAGGTATGAGGAGCATGAAATGAGGCAAAATTGGTAATCAGATTATGGGTATCATAATAATTTTAATAATGACATGTAAAAAAAACTACTAGATTTTATCCTTAGTGTAATCTAAAGACTCTAAAAGGAACTAAGTAAAAGAATGAAATAATCATACCTTTATTATTTAAAAGCACATGATTCTGGCTATTTTGTAGATAATGACAAAACACAAATAGGGATGTGGAGAATTTTTTCAGGAGGATTTCCTTATAATTAAAGTAAGAATTGGTGATAGCACACAAAAAGGTAGTAAACAGGTAAAAACATTAGTAGTTTGGATATATATTCAGGAATGGAACTTGACAGTATTTGCATTTGATTCACTATTGGAGCTACTACCATGGGGAGAAAGTGCAGAAAACAGTCATAGACAAATTGTAAAAAGTCTTTGCTGTCAAGTCAGAAAGTGGATCGTACTTTGGTGGAAATATTGGATTCAAGGAGTCTTGTTGTTACTGTTTTAGCTCTGGGTAGGGTGTAAGCCTTGAGGCACATCTATAGGCTGACGGATACAGAGTATATATTCAAGACGTGGAATAGAAAAGGAATAATTGCAAGAACAAAACCATAATTTTGAGAGTGACCCTTTCTGACAAGATGTTTGCCATGTTCAATTTTAGCCATTGTGTAATTAATCCATCTCTTGGATGTTATGTTCATCATTCATGATTTTACATCTTATGTAGGTTTCTGCAGAATATACAGGATTGGCTCAAGAATTCTAATCTTTATTTTTTAATTAGCTTTTTAAAAAAATTATTTTAATGATTTGTTTATTTCTGAGAGAGAGAGCATGAGCAGGGGAGGGTCAGAGAGAGAGGGAGACACAGAATCTGAAACAGGCTCCAGGCTCTCAGCTAGCTGTCAGCACAGAGCCTGACATGGGGCTTGAACCCACACACTGTGAGATCATGACCTGAGTGGAAGTCTGACACTTAACTGACTGATCCACCCAGGCGCCCCAAGAATTCCAATCTTTAAAGTCTTTTATTATGCATATGAAATTAATAAATGAGCACTTTGGTTATGCACATTCATTTATGAGCTTCATTAATGTACATTTACTCTAAACTTTCACTAAACTCTCAAAAATTATATTTATGCCTGAAAACTGAAGCCCCAAGATAGCCCTTTGGCCATACTCAGATGCCACATATTTCTATTTTGAGTGTCATCACAAAATGAAATAATCACTTCTGCATGATATTGTGTGGAAGGACAGACCAACTGCTGGAAGCATTGAGCAGTTGAAGGTAGAAAATGAAAATTCTGGACTTCTGGATCCTGAACTTACTGTTGTAATTTTGTAGTTATTGATATATAGTTGAACATGTAAACTCACCACCACAATGAGCTTAGTTAATATTTCTACTGTAGTTTTAACTCTACCTCCCTATTTCTTACTGGCAATGATCTATTTTGAATCCCTTTTGCCCTTTCTCATATCCTCATTCTCTGATCTCTCACATCTCTCATTTCTCATATCTCTCTTTTCTCCATATCTTTTCCATTCTTTCACTTGCAACACCAAAATATAGCATGCAACGTGAGAGAGGGAGGTTATTTTCAGAGACTGTGAGAAGTGCTGTCAGTCTGTTTTTATATACCCCATAATACAAGAAATCGAGAGCAAAAGTTATCTCAATGAAATTTCTAGGGCTAGTACTGATACCAGATGGTTACACTTTTTGCTTGACATGATTAGTTTGTATTTCCACCTGAGGCCAAACTTAAAATAATGTGTTCACCTATTAATAAATACCAGTCATAAACAAGCTGCTCTGAACCAAAGGTAGTGAGAAAAGCCTATGCTTTTGCCTGATGGTAAAATGTTTGTGAATAGGTTAAATCTTCATGAGCTTCTGGTCTTTCTTAGTACTTTTGTCCCATTGGATACATCCAGTAATTTAAGGGAAGTACTCAAATTATCAGAAGCTTTGGCCTGGTCTGGGGTGGAAAACCAAAGCCTCTTACATACTGTTGATTAATCCTCATTATGATTAATGATCTGGGAGGCATCCAAGATTCATGTATAGACTGCATAGCAGAGTTGAGAGTAACATGAAAAGAACAAAGGTTCATAAGCCATCGGGGTCAGAAAAATAAGGACATCCATTTACCCTTGTCATGCAATAGATTGTATCCTCCAGAAACACACCATAGCTAGCTCTGATGCCATGTAGCCAAGCGGAAAGAAGTAGTGAGGATTTGTAGTTTAAGTAAATTACTTCCAGAAGTCATGTTTCCAAGCTATTAGTGTGGAACAAATAGTCTGAAAAATCTGAAGACAGAACACTTATTTCTGTAAGCAAGTCAGTGGAATGATTGACAGTGTAGCAACTTCACTCCTTTATGCATCTGTTTTATTACACTAAATTAAAAATGTTGTGTTCAACACAATTTAGAAATTAAATTAATAAACATGCCCAAGCAAAAAGCAGTGCCCATCACATAATTTTTGTTCTTCTTACCAGAGAAAATACCTATTTAACAGTAAAAGTTTGGTCAATTATAATTTAGAACAATAAAAATCACCTTTGTTTTTTTAAGTCAAATTAAATCTTAGAGTCCCCATTATAGCAATCAAAAAGGTCATTGTGGAGGAATGGAATCTTTTGTGGATTGTATCAGTCAGGAGAAGCTAGGTAATAACCCCAATTACTTAGAGGAACCTAAGTTAACAATTCCAAATTCTTAGTAACTGAAAATATTAGAGGTTTATTTCTGTCTCACACTACATGCTCAGTGAAGAAGGCCAGAGAAATAGTTTTACTGTGGTCATTCTAGGACAGAGACTGAAAGATGCTCAAATTGTGACATCACTATTTTCATATGTTCTTCTTTGATCACAAATCACTGGGCCAGGAGAAGGAAGAACATTGGCCTATTGAATATTCTAGGTCAAGAAATACACCCACCAGTTCTACTTTCTTTGGCTGAACTTCTGGCAGGGCCTAATTTCAAGTGGATGGGAATTATAATCCTTCACATACCCAGAAGTAGGAATCAGATATTAATGACTAACAATAGTGAATATTTATAATGCCTATCACAAATTAAGTCTTCTGGTCACTATATATTTGATATACTTTCAACTACTCTCCAAGGGAGGCGCCCAAAAATGTCCGCATACGTGTGTGATAGAAGATGATGTTTAGAACCAATCCAGATATGATTTCTTTTGGTTTGGATAATGAGGAACTAAAATACAAGCTATCTGTTTCCAGTAACCCAGCATACACTGGATCAACTGGAACAGAATAAGAACAATAAATACTGACTTGACTTAAGAAAGAAGAACGGGAAATATACAGCGGCCACTGTCCATAGTAATTCTGAAATTCCATTAGGTGAACATTTTCAGGGTTCTTCTACTAAGAAACAAATCTGTGTGCCTTCTCATATTTCCTTGGCCACTTTGCATATATCTCTCTGGTCAGTAACCCTCCTGTGCTGCATGGATTTTCCATTTTCAGACTTGAGTTAAACACCACACTAAAGAGCCTGCAATATGGCTTCCTAAGAAAGAGAATACAAACCACAAACATGGGGAGTTAGCCTCTAACGGAATGATCTGTGACGAATAGACAACATGAAAAAGAGAGGGAGCCTCCTCCTCCCTTTCTTCCATGTACTACTCCAAATATGCTTCCCCCCACCCCACCACCCTTTCTAAGAATTACTTTTAGAGTGGCACAAGGAGAAAAGAAAATATGGATCATTTATGATTGGTTCCCTTCCTTCTCTCTGTTGATGAATACATCTACATAGGAAGCTGATCAAGACAGGAGAACCAAACACAGGCTATTAATGCATCAGCAGGAAGTGATACTTTTCTTTCCTATTCACTTTTTGTTGCCTGGGAAAACTAACATGATCATATGTAACTTTGAGAGTTAAACAGTTATAGTTCTTCATGTACCTGAAAGAAGAAGAAAACAAGATGTCAAAGGACATGAGTAATAATAGGTGCCCTCATTGTTCATATCATCTGGCTTTCTTCCTAATGGAGACATAGTGCAAGAGATGGCAGGGTCTCTGTGCCCCAAGAATTCCTTTAAGCCACTTTTTTAGTAGTTAGGAAGCTACAGCTCTTTCCATCTTCCACCTTCTTAACAAGGCTGCTCTCACGTACCCCAAAAGTTAGTTTACAAACCCTGGGACATAAATACTCATTCTTGAAAAGATTGAGGGGATTTCACAAAGGGCTGTGACAAAGGTCCTGAGGCAGAGAAACAGTCCTTTTGAGTCTAAGGTTGTTTACTTTCTTAAAGAAGCAGGTACAAGTATTGTGAGAGAGAAAAATATCTGAAATTTCTTTGAGTCCAGCGGAATAAAACACAAATTAATATTTTAGTAGATTTTCAACCACATTTCTGGTAGGGGGAAAAATACGGATCTTTTTAAGCCCAACAGACCTGTGCTCTAATGTTGGCTTTTACTACACTCGTTAACTAGCACACTACCTTTTGAGGGACAAATTTTTTAAATGTTTTTTTTAGTTTCTTTATTTTTGAGAGAGAGAGAGAGAGAGAGAGAGAGAAGACCCGAAATCTGAAGCTGACTCCAGGCTCTGAGCTGTCAGTGCAGAGGCCAATATGGAGCTTGAACCCACGAACCATGAGATCATGACGTGAGCCAAAGTCAGATGCTCAGCTAACTGAGCCATCCAGATGCCCCAACGGATAAGTTTTGTAAAGTATCTGAATTTTGATCTCCTCACTTACAAAATATAAAAAGTAGTAAATATTTTGAATATGTGTGTGTTAACTGAAATACACAGTTAAATAATTGGCATAATTATAATTTTTATTTATTTTCTACTAATATCAAAACAGATCGCAGGAAATAATTATTTCAGTAATTAGTCAGCTTATTAATTTGATTTTGTCTAAAATATATAACTTACAAAAAATATACTAAAACTTGGCTTAATCTATCTTGGTATTGATGTTTGTTTGTGTGTGTGTGTGTGTGTGTGTGTTTTGAGAGAGAGAGAGGGCACAAAAGAATGAGGAGCAGAGAGAGAGAAAATCCCACAAGGGGGGAGTGAGGGGGAGGGAGAGATAGAGGGAGGGAGGGAGAGGAGCAGCGCTTACCAGAAGCAGGGCTCATGTGTTGCCTGAATTACAGGGCTCACTCTCACCCAATGTGATACTCGTGAGATCATGACCTGAGCCAAAGTCAGATGCTTAACAACTGAGCCACCCAGATGCCCAGTGTTGATGTTCTTATTTCCTTCTTTTTTTTTTCTTTTTCTTTTAAGGTGCAAGTAAGCCTAGAATATTTGCTATACCTCTGGATGAAAAGGGAAATAGAAATTTACAAACATATATATTTCTATGTATTTGTAATCTATCACAACAACGCTGTATCTTTGTATAATTCCTTACAAAAACATATAGATATACATGATTTCATCCAATTTTTAGAATGTCTTTGAGTACCAGCACAGAAATGAGAAAACTATAGATCACTTGGTTAAGTGGTGCTTCCAAGATCTGGATGATATGAGTCAGATTCAAGATAAACTCAAGTTTTTCTAGATTGAAAATACAGAGATTATTTCTTTATTATTTTTGTTGTCTTTTCTCTTCTGTTTGTTTTTAACCATGAAAAATGCAGAGTACTGAACCCTGGAGGGGAGAAAAGAATATAACAGAATTCACAGAATTTTTTTTTCTTGAGAAACTCAGCATCTATCTGGAGATACAAGATAAACAACTCCTAATATTTTTAAGTATGAATTGAGATGATCTGTGAATAAATACAGGAAAGCTGTATGATTTAGAGGAGTCAAAAAGATGTGTATGGTAGACATGTGTGATAAGAAGTGATAAAATTAAGATACTCAGTCTTTTTTTTTTTTTAATTTTTTTAATGTTTTTATTTCTGAGAGAGAGAGGCAGCATGAACAGGAAAGGGTGAGAGAAAGAAGGAGATACAGAATCTGAAACAGGCTCCAGGCTCTGAGCTAGCTGTCAGCCCAGAGCCCGACACGGGGCTCAAACCTGCAAACCGTGAGATCATGACCTGAGCCAAAGTCAGATGCTTAACCGATTGAGCCACCCAGGCGCCCCAAGATACTCAGTCTTCGTAGTTCCATTCATCCAGAAATGTGAAAACGTTTAGACACCCAAGATTGTACAAAAAGAACAACCAATTAGTGATTATATTCAGTTACTTTTTGGTGGACACAAACACCAAGGTGATATTCACTGTAGCTCTACCACAAGCAAAAATAAATTGATGAAATGAATGTGTTATGGCTATGACCATGGATAGCGTTTTATGCTTTGGAACTCATGTATGGAAAGTCATATAAAGAAAACCAGCTTTTCCTTACTGCAACCCTCTCTGTACATCCATGCCCTGTTCCTCAGAGGAGCAGAGGCGCTTTTTGCTTTTATTATGACTTTTTAATTTACTTTCAAATTTCATTTCCAAATAATAATCACTATTCTGTTGTTGGGTTTTTTTTTTTATTTCTTAATTTTAAACATTCTGTTGACTTCTGGTTATGTTCATAAGGATTTAATTTACTCTGCCTGCTTCCCAAGCCTTCAATTATGTAGTTATGTCACCATTTAAGTAAGGTTCACTTATCAGGGTTTATCTTATTACTACAAAGTGTCATTTACTACTGAGTCAAAAGGTACTATGCTTATGAGTCCTCTTCTCTTCTTCCTGGAGTTATTAGTTCATCTCCCATTTTTTATTTGCTTAGTTTTGTATGCACCTGTCAATTTCCACAAATGTTCCAATATATCTGTCAAGCACAGAGTAACAGTTTTTTCCAAAGGCTCAAACACATAGAGTAATGAATCAGGTTGTTTGGTTTTGGATTTCTCCCCCCCACATTCTCTCCTCTACCATCCCGCAAGGATAACCTTCTCATAGCCTCTGTCTCACACCAGTCTTCTTTGTTCCACGTTAGTTTCATTGTTCTCTCAGCCTGTTGAACAACTATTTTCCAAGGACCTGTATTCTTCTGTATTGGATCCATAATAATTTCTCACTTTCTACTTTCTTGATCTTGAATTACAGTGCTCTTGACTTGGTGCAGAAGTCTAGTTTAAAAACCATTTCTTGGAGCACCTGAGTGCGCATTGATTAGGCATCTGACTCTTGGTTTCGGCTCAGGTCATGATCTCATGGTTCATGAGTTTGAGCCCCATGTCGGGCTCTGTGCTGCACTGCTAGTGCAGAGCCTGGTTGGGATTCTCTCTCCCTTTCTCTTTCCGCCTTTCGCCCCACCCCCGCTCCCTCTCTCTCTCTCTCTCAAAATAAATAAATAAACTTAAAAAAATTCTCTTGGAATTTTGAAAGCATTGTGTCCTCTAACCCTTCAGAATGTGCTCATATGTGTATGTATAATTTAGGCTAACATGTTCATTTCTAAAACCCATGCATATTTCTGATTATTCCTGTTTAGCATCCATTCTTTTAAAAAGATCCAATATCTTCTTTTAATTTTCTGAATATATTGATTGTAGGATATTTTAACCTTCCCTCTTTGCTCCTTATTTGTTTTTTTGTGTATCTGTCTTTGTGTTAGAGGATTTCTTAAAATATCAGCCATCCTTGGGCTGATTTGACATTGTGTGGGTATTCATTATTGGGCTATCAGGCAGGGAATGTTTTACTCACAATTGCTTCTTCCTCCAGAAGAAGGCACCAGTTTTCTGCCTGGAGCATTTCTACTGCCCGTCAGAATCATGAGAGCAGGGTGGAAAAGGTGTCTGGGCCCTCAGCACTCAGCAGCAGCTTTTCACTTGAGCCCCCCATTTTCATTCCCACATCTCACCTTCAACTTCTGCTGAGCCTAGTGATCAGAAGAAACAGCTGTGGTCTTCAGGGTTTGACTTACCCCACAGAACATACCACTGGTCATCTCCTGGAGGGAGTGGGAGGTATTTATTTGTCTGTGCATGGGTAGACTTGTCCAAAAACACCTCGTTTTTGCCACTTAAATTCAGATCACCTTCTGTGATCATTGGAGCCTCCCATTTCTGAGTCTGCTGGATCCTAGATTGCAATGATCTTGCTTTTCATCACTGTCCTCTGCTATTAGTTCTCTCTTCTTCCCTAAGTCTCCATCATTTCTACCCTTCCAATCCCCTGGACATCTCCTGTGCATGACTGTTCTTCCCTTCCATTCCTTTTAATCTTGTGAATTTCTGAATTTTCACTTTTTTGTCATTTTCTATGGTTAGTCAGAAATCTAGATTATATTTAATCTTGGGGTTTTTTTCTAATCCAACAAACTGAAGAACATAATTCTGTCAGTCACAATGGCACACTTGTGGAGAGATTTTTCAAAATAGAAGGAGGCAGAGGCCATATGAGAATCAACAGGGGGTAGAGAGAGAATTTGTGTAGTGAACCTCTCCAGATTAGGTTTGCATACTGAGGAGTCAAGCCACAGGCTGAAAACCTCTATACAATTTTTCAGGCCCCACCATAGTCAATGACAAAGGCTTTACCTGACAGGCCTCACAAGAGAGAGCCGGCCTGCCCACACCAGACTTGGTGCACAGCCACTGTGCTACCATCTCTAAGGCTGCTCTGGTCAGCCATGTTCTTACATATCTGCATTCCTAGCCTAGAAACCTCATTCCAAACGTCTTTATCTGGGATGTTAAGGAAATACCTTGTCAGGTGCCTCTGCTAAGGCCTCCTTCAGGAAGTAGAGGGAGGAGAGGAACTCAAAGATACTTTTCCCGTCTCTGACTCACTACTCATTCTTGGCTCTTTCCCCCTGGCCCTACCCAGCCCCAGAGACAATAACACTGCCAAAGATTGTGTTTGAGACTTCTTCAACAGTAAAAAGAGCTCCACATCTGTGCACACCCACCAAACCTCCAAACCACTGTGCTGTTCCATGGGGGAAAATGGATCAGGGGAATTAGTACTGTATGTGGTTTAGCTGCTTGCTTATACTATCACAGTAAGTGATTAAAGTCTTGACTATTGCTTTCACTTTGGCTTGTTGCTTTAATTGGCTACTCCAGTATCTGGGAGCTCAGATCTCTCCAGCTCAGCTGAGCTCCTCACACACATTCCACTTTCCCTAGATTGTCCAGATTTAAGTCCTGCCCTAACCAACACACATACCTCCACAAGGCACAGAGCTCTGTGACTTTGAGAAAATTATTTTACTTCCTTGAGCCTCAGATTTCTCATCTTAAGATAGTAATAATAGCATTCACCTCTTTTAGCTTTGGGGGACTCAGTGACATGACTCATGTGAGGATCTTAGAAGTCTCAATTACACAGTAAATGCTGAGTCAATATTAATGATGACATTGAAGATGATGATAATGATGATTTAATTGTTCAATGTCAGATCCCTTAAAAACTTGCACATTTTTCTCCATAGAGGAGTTGGAGTCAAGTGTCTAATTCATTTTCTTTCACTAAAATATTAAACACCAGTGTTTAAATAATGATGAGCAGGGAGTTCCAGAAGAATAAATAATTTGAGCCTTGGATCCTCTATTGAAGTTGTATCTGCATTTTGGCAAAAAGATATATTGGTTTAGATTGTAAACCAAGTCCCCAATCCTGAGGCGGAACCTTAGGATTCATCTCAGGACTGCATTTCAGCCTCAGTCTTCTATTTATTTGTGTCCTATGAAATGTTTCCCAGCTTCCTTGTTTCTATTATGGATTTTGTTAAAGCCAATGCTGTCCTAAGATATGATCCTTGTTTTCCTTTCCTATGTCCATAGCAATATTTTATAATCCCAACTCCATACCTCCATGTCAAGAGGGTAGGTTAGAAACACTTGAGAGAGAGATCCTGACGGCTGGAAATCATACCCTCCTCTGGCTCTCCCATGCTGTCAGCCTTCTCAGAACACATTGGCCCAACTGCTAGCACTTTTTCAGAATGGATTCTCCCCAATACATTATGGTGAAAAATGCAAATATTTCCAAGATGCATGTAGGTATACAGGCATTGTAACCAACTAATTCAGTAAGCAGAAAAGATGTATGCTCTTTATAACTCTGCAGGGAAGGAGAAAAGACATTTACAGACTTTAGATTATGCAGCTGCCCTTCTTGGTTTGGAAGCAGCAAGATTTCCTTGGTATTCATTAATTCATTCACCTATTCATTTATCTATGCAATAGTTATTGTGTGTTTTCTGTATGTAATACAGCTCTGAGCTAAGTAATTACCACATAACACCTCTGGAAGGAGAAATGAAGAATTTATATCCAACTGGGCCTCTTGAGTAAGTACTTTTATCTCCATTAATCATCATTCTCCATCTAGAATACAATCCATTCAATCCAGAAAGTCTTACATTGTGTTTGTTGCATTGACTTGATTTTTTCCTTGGGCAAATACATAGTTATTTTGGCCACTGTGAAAACATAGCCTCAAACAAATAACTACTTAAATGTATATAGGAATAGAAAATCATTAGTGATTTCTGTCCTATGAAAAGACAATTATTTTCCAGATTCTTTCAATACCTTCCACTTGTAAAGCACCTTGTAATATTAAGCTATCAAAGCACCCTTAAGAAGGCAATGAGAATTGGAATGCGGTAAACAAGAAGTTTTGTTCTTTGATAGATTCAGGAAAATAAGAAAATCATATAATAAGTTCATAGTAATATTAAGCCATTTTTTAGTTTCTATAATGTTCCTTAAGAAGTCTTAGGATGTACTAATTAGAATGTTGGATCTTATAATGTTGACTCGTTTGGTGAAGAATGACTAGAATAATGAGGGTCTGGATTCTCCTAGGAAACAGTTCAAAAAACTATCAGCATGTATCTGATGAAAATTAGCAGAAGGATAAGAAAGTGCTTGAATATTCTCAATCATAAAATATTTTATTATTTTCTGAAGTATGTAAAACATGTCTCGGCAAATTATATAGGAAAGACTGGGCTACAATTATGAGCTAAATTTCACTTAATCTAGTAGTAACAACAGTGGGAAAATAAAAACTAATAGTGGGAAGTGAAAAGTGGAAAGAGTATATGTTAAAATTATATTAGAAATATAAAAATCTTTTTGTCTCTATAAGATTCTTACCTCCAGTTACAAATAATACAATTCAATTTTATGTAGTTATTTTTAATGTTTATTACTTTTGAGAGAGAGAGAGAGAGACAAAGTGCGAGCAGGGAAGGGCCAGAGAGAGAGGGAGACACAGAATCCAAAGCAGGCTCCAAGCTCTGAGCTGTCAGCACAGAGCCTGATGCAGGGCTCGAACCCACAGACTCTGAGGTCATGACCTGAGCCAAAGTCAGACATTTAACCAACTGAGCCACCCAGGCACCCCACAATTCTATGTATGTTAATGGAAAGCGTACTCTAACATGAAAACTAATAGAAGTCCTATTCATCATTTGGTGAATTATTTGAGTACTACAAACAACTTTTATTTAAAGGCTTTTGAAAGATGTCCTTGAAGGACCATGGGGGAGAAGAAGGGGAAAAATAGTGGGGGAGAGGGAGGGAGGCAAACCATGAGAGACTCTTGAATGCCGAGAACAAACTGAGGGCAGATGTGGTGGGGGGAGGGGAAGGGAGGTGATGGGCATGGAGGAGGGCACTTGTGGGGATGAGCACTGGGTGTTATCTGGAAACAAACTTGACAATAAACTATTTAAAAAATAATAAAAAAATAAAAAAAAGAAAGATGTCCTTGAATGAGAAACTGAAATTCAAAATACCATTTTTGTCACCAGATGAGCTTTCTGAGTTAAATGTCTTAACCTTTGGACTGAAGAATTCACATCTTTTTCTAAAGATTGTTTCATGATTTATTGATGGGTTAGGGTCANGGAGGGAGGCAAACCATGAGAGACTCTTGAATGCCGAGAACAAACTGAGGGCAGATGTGGTGGGGGGAGGGGAAGGGAGGTGATGGGCATGGAGGAGGGCACTTGTGGGGATGAGCACTGGGTGTTATCTGGAAACAAACTTGACAATAAACTATTTAAAAAATAATAAAAAAATAAAAAAAAGAAAGATGTCCTTGAATGAGAAACTGAAATTCAAAATACCATTTTTGTCACCAGATGAGCTTTCTGAGTTAAATGTCTTAACCTTTGGACTGAAGAATTCACATCTTTTTCTAAAGATTGTTTCATGATTTATTGATGGGTTAGGGTCACTCAACACTGATGACATACAGGTATAAAGCCAGATTATATCAAATGAGCATCTGGAACCTCTTGGCTTGGTATCAGTGTTAGCCATAAAGCTGGTTTTACATTCAGGCTTATTACATGGTAATTTGGACATTCATTGGTGTGTTATTTGTGACACAGTGGGAAATAAAAACGTAAACATTTATGGAGTAAGAATAATCAAGACTTGTAAATCTTTAAACAAAGAAGCAAATCAAAAATTCACTCAACAGTATTGATCAAGCTCGTAATCAGTATCAGAAACAGTGCTGTTAGCTTGGCATAGCTGGCTTGCTTACATCAGGCTTGGTGCATCATGTGATCTCTGACTGAATGACAAACTTGAGAAGCGAATTTATCCCTTGTTATGTCAGGTAGATTTAGATAGGACAGTATTTACTTTTTCAGGCTTTCTGATGATTTGCATGGTTACAGGTCTCTTATCTTGCTCTGTCCACCAAATCAGCATTCCCAAACCCCGCCGAACTGCCGAATAACAAATTGCTGTTTGCTTTGCCCTGCTTGTCAGTGTATCCTGGAACAAATGTCTGTTATCTGCTAAGCACCTCTAAGCTCCTGACAATTTCCCCTGGTACAGCAGGAGCATCTATCATCCAGGAACCACTCTTCATCATTTCATAAAGGCCTGGCATGGTGAGAGCTGTCATAAGCTGCATGCTGCCTCTAAAGGAGCCCATGATAGAAGTTTCTCTCTCTACAGGTGAACCAGTTAGAGCCAGTCCAGACAAAATGGTTCGCCAAGCAAAACTGTTCCCACATTATCTGTACTTGATCCTTCCTTTCCCCCATTATACATCATAAAAAACACTGTTTTCCTTTTTTCCTGAAATATCAGACTCATTTTCGCTTTCTACATAATTATCAGTCCCTTAACACAAAAAACCTCCAAATTCTATAGATTTTATCTCCTTAATGTTTGCCCTCCCTTAATTTCCACCACAACAGCTTTCCTTTATAATCCTCTATTATTTCTGATAAAATATATGTCTGGGCATGTTAAGTCAAGCTTCACACAGCACTTTTCTAAGGCCAAAGTCTAAAAGCACTCCCATGGAGCCTGGTAGGTACTCAATAAATGATAGCTCAGTAATAATTTTATTTTGGCCTTTACATTTGGATGAGTTTCTTCACTCACATTTTTGCCTGTTCTCCTAACCATTGACCCAGCCATCACCATTAGCTTCCACTCTTCTTGGCTTTAGTATCATATTTCACCATAGAAGAGTTAAATTCCTTTAAGTGTCATGAGGGTGAGGTCAGAAGGAATCGTATTTTCTCCTCAGGTGATGTTGAATACAAAACCCTTTATAAAAACATTCTTCCTCACAAAAATTAAGACAACATATAAGGTGAAGCTTTTAACTGTTTTAGTGAACTACCAGTAATTATGGAATAAGTTTTGAAACCTGTTAGTATGTTGCTTAGTGTCTCAAATATTCTTTTCTGCCTCTCAAACCTGAGGACAGAGACTCTGTTCCCTTCCTCTTTGTTTACTCCATAGCACCTGCCCAGGTACTGTGACATCATAAGTGCCCAAGGAAAGTTTATTGACTCAGTTATCAATAGATATTAAATTGTTGCTCTTGTTTCAGGGTTAGGCAATTATCATATCTACATTCTTTTTTATTTATGTTTATTTATTATTGAGAGACAGAGAGGGAGACACAGAATCCAAAGCAGGTTCCAGTCTCTGAGCTGTCAGCACAGAACCTGCTGTGGGGCTTGAACTCACAAATTATTAGATCATGACCTGAGCCAAAGTCAGATGCTTAACCGACTGAGTCACCCACATGCCCTAATATCTACATTCTTGAAGAAGAGAAAAAGAGCCAATGTGAATAAATCTGTTAATAATTTGAAAGTGTATTGACATCACTCTAGGAAATATTCACCTTCACCAATTCCACATATCTACACACATTTTTAGAACTTCTCTGCTTGTCTGAAATTCATCTTTTACATCTAGATTTGGGGACATGTAAATACAATCAGTTTAGTCAGTGATTTCTCAAACCCAAGAACATCATTTCAAAAGTACATCCCTTTCCCCCTCTTCTTTTACAGATTCTGTGCCCTTCCAGAGGTTCTCTCCCTTCAGAAACAGCCCTCAATCCCCCTCATTCCTTTGTTTCCAGAATTACTTGAGGAACTCTGCTACCACTATAGAAGAAGACCTCTTCCCTTGAACAGGGACGTTTAACAAGCTGTTTCTTAAATCAACAAAGATAATCTCAGCATCAAAGGTAATATCTGCATCAAACAGGAGAAAAGAGTGGATAGACTCTACAAATAAGAAAAATAACAGGAAAGTCCCTGAGAAATGAACCGTCACCAAAGAAAGAGGGAGGGAGAGAGAAAGAGAGCTTGAGAAAGAAAAAAAGTATGTGTTATAGACTGAGGTAGACAAAGAGTATTAGTGCTCACAATGAAACAGCAATGTCCAAGTGGTCAAGATGGCATTACACAGGGACCTCAGGCTGACAAAAGTCAAGAGAAGCAGAAAGCAATGAATTCATGAGTTTTAGCAACCTGAGCCCTGCTACCCAGAACACAGCTTTTCCCCTGGCAGCCAGAAAGCATTGCATGAAGTTCTTAATGTTCAACATGAGTAGCTACAATTCCATAAGGAGAAAAAATCCTCAGTATAAAGGTAGGCAAAGGTCATGAGCAGTCAATTCATAGTCCGGAGGGTGAGGGTGGAGAATGACCAAAAAACACATGAAAATATGTCTGGAAGGTACTAGAAATCAAAGACATAAAAATGATATGCTATTTTTTTTGGTAGCACCATTTTGGAAAAAAAGAACATAAGACTATATTTTTCATTTCTATTTTATATCTAAATGGTTTTTTTTAATAAAAATCTACTTTCAAAGAAGGATAACTCCTTAACATTAAGGCTGTTGAAGGGATTTTCACCACTGTGTCTAAAAGGAATTCTAGAGGACATAATCTGTTTTTTGGAGGAATGTGCCTTCAAATGAATTGTGTAACTTTGTCAGGCTCTCCCTAGCTTTCTGTCTCCCATCTTGGTCCCAGGGCAGTATCCTACCTCTCTTGTCTTTCACTTTGCTCTGTCTTCAGTGATATGAGAAATTGGAATTCTGGATCACATTGTTAATCTCCCATTTTTTTTAAGTTTATTTGTTTAGTTTTGAGAGAGAGTATGCATGAGCAGAGGAGGGGCAGAGACAGAGGGAGACAGACAGAATACCAGGTAGACTCTGCACTGTCAGCATGGAGCTCTACATAGGTCTCAAACTCATGAACTGTGAGATCATAACTTGCAGGGAAACCAAGATTTAACTGACTGAGCCACCCAGCCACTCCATGCATTGTTAGTCTTCTTGGTCTAATTCTGCTTCTCCAACTTTCTTCCTAAACTCCTCCTCAAGCAGAAAGATGGCTGATTTCATACACCACAATCCAGAAACTCAGGGTAGTCAAAGGAACAGTTCTTTAAAGGCACATACTCTCTAGTTATTTTCCTTTTAAAATGAATGCATTCATAATGATAAATAAGTCTGTAGGCTGCCTACTCTGTGCCAGGAACTATTCTAAATGGTACACCTGTAATAACTTGACTAATCAGCACAAAAACTCTATGGGGTGATACTATTCTCATCCCACTTAAGAAACAAGGAATATGAGTCAAAGAGAAGATATGTAACTTAGTCAATGTCATTCAGTTCTTATGTGTGAAAGGACTGGACTAGGCATGCTTGCTGAGAGCCCCATGTTCTGACACATTGGCTCTTGTGTTTTTCTCTTAGATAACCAGGGGTCAGAAGAAGGAGGAGTCTGTAAAAATTTACATATTTGGATCATTATTAATTGGCTTTACTTGAAATTTCATCCTGGGCTTAGGATGAAGGTGGTTTATCACCATTAATATAAGATGGTAAATAGAATTGAGAATGCCACTTTAGCCTAGTGAATAGTTTAGCCTTAAAGGTAACTTCATGTTTTCTCTGGTCAGTTTCAGACACAACCACTTTAGTGATTCTAATCAGGTTAAAAGTGAACAAAGGAAGATATTGGGGAATAGTCTCAGACTATTTCACAGAGGGAAATAGTCTGAAAGTCAGGACAGCCATGCCTTTGCTTGATTTTATGCTAGCCTCTCTGTTAAGAGAAAACAAAAACAGAGCAGGATCAGACAAGAAAAAATTCCTACCTCTCTTCCTGTTCTAGAACTAAATCTGCTGAAGCCCCTTCCTTCCTAACACCTGCCTCTAACAGAGAAGATAACTTGATTGATTAGATCCCAGGACATTCCTTTTATAAAAATTTGGGCCACATTCTTTATGTTTTACCAAACAGCGTTGCATTAGGGGTCAATTAGATACCTGTCAATATATTTCAAATAAATGATTCTCACCTCATTCTCTTTGTTTTGTTGTTGTTGTTGTTGTTGTTTTTTTTGTTTTTGTTTTTGTTTTTGCACGTAGATTTTTCTGAACTTGGTGAGGGGGAATAAATTGATAGAGCACTGATAGATTAATTAGTAGAAAAGCATCCAGGCATTACATCAAAGTATCACAAAAATTCCACCCTTATTCATACCAAGGAATTCAATAAAATAAAACAACCTGTTATTAAATCCTTTCTGGCCATGTCCCCAACTACCTGGATATTCCTGGAGATCCCATAGCTAAGTTCTTGCCTTTTCCTGTTTCTTGACCCTTGGGCCCAACGAGTTAGCATACAGTCAACAAGCAAGTTGTAATTGGAGACAGAAGAGACAGGAAAGGCCAGCACTTGTGGAGGACTTAAGATATACTAAGAGATGAGAACAAAAAAGGGAGAATACACTAGAACTAAAGAATGTTGTGGGCAGACATTTCTTTATCATTTGCCTCAAGGCTAATCCAGGAAATGTCCTAGAACACTTGACCAGTCCAAGCAAACACAATATTTAAAAATATGTAACACATCTTAACTGGCTTATGACATCATGTCTGAAACATAGCACTGCATCTGGCCAGGCTGCAGCCCAAATCATCTAAGTGATGATGTCTTTATAGTTTTACACATTTTTCAAACAAGACATTCAATTAGTGCTCATTATGATGGAAGAGATATCTTGGCAACTTACTCTCCCTCCTTTCGCAGCCTCTAAGCAGAGATACTTCTGGAAATCTTCCCTTCACAAAGTCACACAAGACATGTGTTTGTTACTGAGCCATTACAGCCATGCTGATAAATCTAGGAGAAGAAAATATTCTGGTCCCAAAAAACACAAGTTACAGATGGTTCTGTCACATGGCTGTAGCCAACACATCTTTCAGGTCCCGGGAGGACAAAAAGAATAGTGGATGATTGGTCAATAATAGTCAAAAAGGGGTAATTCCCTCACCTAGCATTTAAAGTCCTTTTAGTACAAGGTTTTAAAATGAAACAGTCATAAAGATAGCTACTATATACTTAGTATCTACAGTGCCAGGCATTGTGCTATAAGCTTAACGTATCTATTAATGTGACAGATGGTAAGTCTGGTCCCATATTTTCTTGAGCACTTACTGAGGGAGGAATGAAAATGGAACAAAACAGAACTTGTTACAGGGAAATCTGAATTTGCCATGAGATGCTCCTCATGGGATATTTAAAATGAATGATTTCAGGAAAATTAAAATGAGTTTCAGGACCTATACCGAGGTCCTGCTATATAAGGTTGTTTTGTAGGCACCAGTGGTCCACACATATCTCTGTAGAGCTTCCTCCAAGGCAAATAGAAGTTTCCATTGTCATCATTCTTGGGAAGGTCAGTCCACTGGTAGGAAATGAAGATGGGTAGACAAGTATTAGGAAATGGAGGTGTTCCACCAGATCCTCTGGGATATCTTGGACCATTTTTGTGAAATCTCTGTTCCAGCCTGCTTTTACTTCAAACTACCCCCATTTGTGACTCTTTTTATATGGCCACTCCTGGCTACTGGAATTGGGATTTCCTGAAAGGTTTTGTGCCCCTGGAGCCACCATTACCAAGGACTAATTACTGTCAGAGTATGATAGATAGCCCAGATCCTTGCCTCGAGTTAATACAAATTCTAAGGTGTAATTTATACTTTAGAGCTCCCTGTTGTGGGGAGCGGGGAGGGTCACCTGGGTGGCTCAATTGGTTAAGCATATGACTTCAGCTCAGGTCATGATCTCATGGTTCGGGAGTCTGAGCCCCACATTGATCTCTGTACTGACAGCTTAGAACCTGGAGCCTATTTGGGATTCTGTGTGTGTGTGTCTCTCTCTGCCCTTCCCCCACTTGTGAGCTCCCATGCTCCCTCACTTTCTCTCTCTCTCTCTCTCCCTCTTTTTCCTTCTCTTTCCCTCTCTCTCCCTCTACGTCTCCCTCTCTCTCAAAAGTAAATAAATATGTTAAAAATTTTTAAATAAATGAATAAAGCTCCTTGTGGACCAGGCTGATAACTGGGATTTGGCCTGTAATTAGATCCTTACTTGACTTTATCCCTTACTTTTCCTTCACTGTCTCACAGATTTCTCCTAGGAGCAAATGTTTTTTAAGATTGTATTTTTAAGTAATTGCCACATCCAACATGGGTCTCATACTCCCAACCCCAAGATCAAGAGTCACATGTTCTACCAACTGAGCCAGCCAGGCACCCCTCCTGGGAGAATTGTTTAACAGATCATTGGCACATGAATCTTCATCTCAGGGTCTTATTTTAGAGGGCATAGACTAAATCAAATGGTGTGAGGGATAAATGTCTCCCAGTTTTCTTTGAAATCATAGACTTAATTTTGCTCATGTTCTGAGATATGGAATTCTACATAGTGCTTGAGACTATGTGTGAGGTCAACACTGAAGAAAAAGTGAGGTAAGGAAAGATAAAAGCTGCTCTTGAACCCATGGAAAGGACTAAAAGGAAGGGAGAAAATTAACCCAGGATAGACCCCATAAATCTGTCTTGGCCTTCATAGGAATTTAAGGTGCTCTACTTCCCATTTTATCAGATCTCTCAAAATTTGTTAAAATTTGTTCTCAGTATGTCAAAAACCTCATAGGGTATCAGTGTCCTTCAGCCAAAGACCACCATGAATATGCTTAGAGTTAAATAAGTTGAGTTTATTACTTTTTTCAGTGGGGGACAACACACACCATAGCAAACCATGGGGTATCTCAGTAAGACGGTGTTAGAAAGGAACTATTTTAGGATTTGGAATTTGGTTGGTGATTTGAGAAAGAGTCTAAGGAAGCAGGAGTTCACTCTAGTTTGGATGCTGTCAGAAAAGAGGGGTTATTCTATGATTGGACATTTAATAAATCTTATCTACTACAAAGATAAAACTATAATTGGTAAAGAAGTAGCAGTCATATATTTTGACCAAGATGGGGGGTGTTTGGTATTTTGTGGATAGCACAGTAATGTTTTATTATGCCTGTGCTTGCACAAACTATAAAGTGGCCTTGTTTTGTCTCTTTTTATCATGGTCCCTGAGTAATCTTGTCTGAGGTTGGTGTTCTATGAAATTGTTCATGTTAACAGGAGAATGATTTGGCTATCCTATAAATTCCACACTAGATTTCAGATGTCAGGGAATTTTCTTTTTTCTTTTTATTTTTTAATCAGATAGTATGAACTTCCTAAATGATTTTGAAAGCTCTCTATGGGTAGCTTCTGCCAGCTATCCCACTGAGATGGAGGACCACATTCACTCTCACTTACTTCTCACCATCCTTTGTATGCATCATGCCTCTTTCCTCTCCAGAGTCTGAGCATGCACTGTTACAACTCAACCTTCACATCTTACTTCTCCAAGTTGGAGCTATCATCGTATGTCAAGACTTAGCATAATGTTTGATGTATAGTAAATACTCAGTAAAAAAATTATTGGATAAATAATGAATAAACAAGTGAATGAATGAAATCATATCTTGTGACCCAGGATTATGTTCTATCAAGTTCGGGTAGTGCCTTTTTAACCAGGCCCCATTCATTGCCTGCTTAAATCCCCATTAAGTGTGTGTGTATATGTCGGGGGAAAAGGGGAGCTGTACCCATATTCCTCCTCCTGGAGTTTGCTGGACCTTGGAAGGAATCCAGGGCTTGATGTAGTTTGCAAGCCAGCTATTCACAAGGGCAAAGGAAATTCAAGGAGAGGAGTATGAGTGAGAAAAACAATGAAAATCTTGAAAAAGAATTTACATCCATTATTATAGAAATTATTAGGTTAAGTAAAGCATCCTTAATTGCAAAAGGAAGGTATGAGCTGACTGTAACAAAGAGATAAGTCATAATTATTACCCAACAGTGAGAAGAAATATACATTCTTAGAAGAATAGTGTATTTTTAAATTTATTCTTTCTTCTTTGTAGGTGAAAATGGCTCTTTTTTCAAACGAATTACATGAGAATTTATTTGCACCAATTTATTAGACACATTTTGTAATTAACATTCAACAGTTTCTTTCTGGTTTCTGATTATAAAAGGAATATCTGCTCATTACAGAGCTTTCAGGAAAACAGAAAAGTAAAAAAAAATTAAAATAAATTATTATCACATCATGTATAACATTACTGTTAACTTTTGGCTCTGTTTCATGTCAAGATATATAGATAAAGATGGGATTTTACTTGGGGTTATAAGGTTCACAAAACTACTTCATGTGGTTTTGGGTTTTTTTAATGTCTTTTTAACCCTTGATGCTCTCTCATCTGAATGCCATTATCACATGAAATCTTCTTTAAGAACATGATTCAGTAACTTGAATTTTAACATGGTGGAACTTACCATTTCATTGTTGCATAACATATGACCCCAGGACTTAAAATAAGTATTTATTAATATGTCACAGAGTTTCCGAATGTTAGGAATTTGGGAGCACCCAGCTGAGATGTTCTGCCTCAGGGGGTTGCAGTCAAGCTGTGACCAGGGTCACAGACTCAGAAGACTTGACTGACCCTGGAGGATTCACTTTGAAGCTCACTCATTTGGCTATTTATTGGCTGGAAGCATCGATTTTTCAACACATGGGCTTCTCTGTAGAGCTGTTCCCACCGTGGTTTCTTCCACAGTAGATGAAAAGAGAGGAGAGGAAAAGAGGGGAGGACACAGAGAAAGAATGAGAGAGAGAGGGATCAATTATACTGCCTTGTATGACCTAGTCTTCCAGTCACATATGATCACTTCTAACATATGTTATTCATTTGAAACAGTCACTAAGGCCAACCCATACTAAAGGGGAAGAGGACATGACACAGATGTATGAATTCCAGGAGACCGGGATCCTTGAGGCCATCTTGGAGCCTAGCCAGTACAGTTACCTTACGACATGTAATTGGTGCAACTATATATAACTTTTTATAGAGTGTACATAACATTTTTCTCTACTACATACTGAGGCCCATTTCCATTTTTGCCACTGAAAAAGTGGTCATTAATTTTTCACTTAAAAGTATGTATTAAGTACTTTCAGTGTACTAAATACTGAAATAAAATTATATTTTATGATGCCGACTGAAACTAAACATTCTGTGGCACAGGAATCTTGTCTGTCAGAGCCTATGGTTATTTTATTAAGATCGCGCTCTAGAATGGAGAATATTTTTTAAAAATGTAGGCTTTAAGCCTTTAATAATATATGTTGATAATGGCTTTTCAAAAATTATCTCAGAAGCAGCAGCATCTCACTATAAAATCAATAGTGTTCAATACTTACTTAATACATGACTATTTCTAGGTAATAAGTTAAAATTGTATATTCTTTTTTTTAAATTTTTTGACATTTATTTATTTTTGAGAAGGCACATGAGCAGGGGAGGGGCAGAGAGAGGGAGACAGAATCCAAAGCAGGCTCCAGGCTCTTGAGCTGTCAGCACAGAGCCCAGTGCGGGCCTTGAATTTATAAACTGTGAGATCATGACCTGAGTCAAATTCAGACGCTTAACTACTGAGCCACCCAGGTGCCCCAAAAAATCATATATTCTTTTAATTTTAATCTGCATTTATGATATTGATCAGCGGAGAAATCAAACACATTCATGTATATTTTTTTAATTAGCAAATTTTGTCATTGCTTTTTTTAGATCTTTTTATTAGTATATCAACTTTATAGGGCATCGGTGTGGCTCAATCACTTAAGCATCCAACTTCGGCAGGTCATGATCTCATGGTTCAAGGGTTCAAGCCCCACATCGCAATCTGTGCTGACAGCTCAGTGCCTGGAGCCTGCTTCAGATTCTGTGTCTCCTTCTCTCTCTGTTCCTCTTCCACCTGTGTTCTGTCTCTCAAAAATAAACAAACATTAAAAAAAATTAAGAATGTCAACTTTTCAGCAGCCATGTTTACTACACATACAATGTGTTTACAGTAAATCTTTCAATAGGATATTTGCCATGTAGACACTTCATATTTTTGTACTGTCATATCTATTATTCTTTCATTTCTGGGTTGCTTGTTGAGTACTCCATTATCGGTTCATTTAAATGGTCATCTACATTTTCTTTTATATCACTCATAGCAATAAAATTTTAATTAGAAAATCTTAACACTTTAATATGCATGACCTATATTTTGGTTAATTATGTGCAGTGAGGTCCCAATGCCTTTATTCCAAAATAATTTCTTGAATACTCTTTCACTTCCTATTAACTTGTAAAGCTTCTGAAACTCTTATTGGATTTTCTTATAAACTGTGCCTCCTTATACCTCCCCAAGTCTCCATCCTGCCCAAACATGCTGACATAACTCGTTACCTTAAAATGTTCTTTATTCACAGGGCATTTACCATGCCTTTTTCTTTTTCATTTTCTCTTTTTTAAAAATATTTTTTCTTCATACAGATTCTATGTCTTCAATGGTTAGTGATTTCCTAGGTACTTGGTTATTTCTTTGTTAATGGATAATTCTCTTTTAGAATATAACTTCTAAGAGAAAGCTATTGTTTCATTTTATATATAACAGTTGTGCTGACAATCTCTTGGTAAATTAGAGCTTTTCAGTTGATTTTCTTGGGGTTTCTAGGTGTATAATACCATCTGTAACTGTTCTTGCCACCATAAAATAAAAATTAAAAGGAGCATTTTTATCTTCAACTTTCTAATGATTACAACTCTTTATTTATTTCTTTATTTGTCATTTCAGATTATGTTGATCAGAATGTCTGGAACAAGTTAAAAAGTATTAAAATTCACAGGGAACTTATTTTATTTGTAAATTTAATGTGACTATATCTAACATTTCACTATTAAAAATGAGGTTTTAAAAGCTTGATGTGAAAAATAAAACAGAGTAAAAACCCTGAAGGAAAGCCCAATATTTTAGCATTCTCCACATCCCTACCCCAGTCACTGTCAGAGATTTGATTGTTTGCAAAAAAGAAGACACCTGTGATAACCACTCTGCATATAGACTCTGCTTTTGTTTTGTTAATCTGCTTTACTGGTTATTGAGCTTTAGAATTACTGTTCTGGCCGGGATGGCCAAAGCCATGTATAATAAAACCTTATGTGGACACTTAAGAGTTATTTAGCATTAATCATGACTGTGATGATGTGCGCTTTTTATACTGACCTTAGAATATAACTCTTTTTAAATATGAGCAAACAACTCAGAGCTTATTCTCTTTTGTAGCAATTCACAGAATAACTGTTTTGCACTGATATTTACTAGTCTTAAATAACTATTTGCTTTCCTACCAGACTCTAAGTTCTATTGGAACAGGGTCTTTTTTTTTTTTCATTCATTCATTGGTACACATGTATTAGTGTTCTGTTATTGCTGTACAAATTACCACACACTCAGTGGCATAAAACAATACAGATTTGTTATCTCACATTTCTGTAGCTCAAGCATCTGCCACTGGTCACACTGGGCTAAAACTGAGGCATCAGCAAGGGCTGTGTTTCTTCCTGGAGGCTTTTTTTGGTTTTGTGTTTTTTAATTTTTGCTTTTTTAAAAATTTTGTTTCCATGATTTCTCTTGTTGTTGTTCAAGTATAATTAACACTTAGTGTTACATTCTTTCTGGAGGCTTTAGGTAAGAATTGGTTTCCTTGCCTTTTCCAGCACCTAGAAGCATCACATATTCCTTGGCTTCTGGCCTCCTTCTGGCTTTTCTAAGCCAGCAATGGTGGGTTTGCATCACTCACTGGCTTCTGCCTTACTTATCTACTTTTAAGGAATCTTGTGATCAGATTGAGCCCACTCAAACAATCCAGGACAATTTCCCTATTTTAAAATTAGCTAATTAGCAATCTTAATGTCTCTTTTAATGTGAAGTAACCTGTTCATAGGATCCAGGGATTAAGACAGGGAGTGGAGGGTGCATTAGTCTGCTTATGACTTTGCCCATTTGCCTAGCATAATTTGTACCCAACAAATATTTGTTTTATAAATTAAAAAAAAAATAAATGAATGAGAGCTACAGACTTGATATGTTCTTTAAATGATCTGTAAGCTTTCCAACATTTCTAATTTTCTAAAAGCTCTTAAGAAAAAATGACTGCTGAAGTTTTATTTTTAATACATTTTAAATACTGTGCCATATTATCATTTCTATTTTTTCCTTATAAAGAAATATAAATATAATATTGAGCTAATAGGTTCTATTAAGCCATCATGAATTCTCACTTAGTTGTGATACTCGGTAATTCTGGTTGGTTATTTCTTAAAGATTTTCGTACATTGATGACCCACATGCTTTGTTGGATTTTACTATCAGAGTTTATTCACTTAGCATAAAAATGATACTAGTAGCTTCTATATGACAAGTGTTTATTATCTGCCCCACACTGGGATAAATTATAAATTTTTACTAACTGTTCTCTATTTGTCCTGTGATGTTCGATTTATATAAAATTTCATATCCAGTCCCCACAACAACTCTATTTAGTGGGATTTATTTTTATGCTTATTTTATAGATTAAATAAAATGATTTTTTAAGTTTTTTAACATTTTTTAAATTTTTATTTACAGTTTGAGGGAGAGAGACACACAGAGCATGAGCAGGGAAGTTGCAGAGAGAGAGGGAGACACAGAATCCAAAACAGGTCCCCAGCTCTGAGCTGCCGGCACAGAGCCCAACACAGGTCTCAAACTCACAAACTGTGAAATCATGACCTAAGCTGAAGTCAGATGCTTAACCAACTAAGCCACCCAGGCATCCCTATAAATAGAATGAATTTTAAAGATGCTGAGTATTTGTCTGATTGTTATCCCCTGATAACAGTAGATGCAAATTCCCAACTCTGGTATTATAGGGATCAAATTCTATACTATGAACCACAGTGTTCCATCAATTGATGCATTTTGTACCAGGCTCTTTGTTCTGGAATCAGCTGTATTGCATTGTTTCTTAGAAACTATGAAACAAAATTTGAAACCTGGATTTATAGGTCTTTCTGGGACAAAACTCTGTTGCATATTTTTCAGTAGCTACTGTTTTCTCCTGGGTCAACCAGTTCTCTTGTTATAGTCCCCTGTTTCTTATTGGTTTACTAAATTAGTCATTACATTTTACCAGTGACTTTTTGCCAAGAAACCTATTGGCTGCTGTATTATCACTCTCTTTATGGAGTTATGTCCTACTTGAGAGACAGAATAAAATTAATACAACTAAGTGCATAATTTTAAATTATAATTAGTATTGTGGAGGAAATGAATAAATTGCAAAGAGCTACAATAAAAGGGCTGACCTAATTTATGTAGCTATCAGAAAAGTCCCTCTGAATCCTACCCCTTGAAAAAATGACTTGTAAGCTGAGATACAAAGAATGAGAAGGAACCAACCCACTGAAAAGGAGTCAGCCATACTTTCCATCCTCTTAATACTGCATATCAGTCATCTGAAATATTCTTTTGGTTGAAGAAATAAATAAAATTTATAATTGTCTCTCTCCTTCAGTCACCTGTATGAAAATCCCTTTCTCTTCATTTGCAATCTGTTCTCTATAGCTTCCTTGTTGGTATTTCTATTTATTCTTTCTGAAATGAGTAAAAGTTTATCGAGATCCCATCTTATAGGATATGTCAGTTTTTCTTGGTCTTATTCTCTGCCAGTTCAGGCTTATGTCATTATAAACCCTCACTTGTAATGTGAATATAGGCCTGTGAAAATATAACCAACTTAGGTAAAACCTTTATCCTACCAGTTCAGATACCCAGATACCTATTTACAGAACATCTCATTGTTATGTCCACAATTCGAGACATACGACACATCATGACTTGTGCTCCGACATCAGGATCTAAGAAGGTGTGTCACAGTATTACATTTGCATTTTCTTAGAGAGAGGAGTAAAGAATGACACCACTTGAAATATAATCCTATCAGAGTTTGGATAATATATGTGAATGTTTTTTTTCCTCTCATGAGTTTTTCTTTCCTTTTTTTTTAATTTTCTCTGAGTGACTAATAAAACTAGTCACAGTGAAACATTTGACACTTAATCTTAGATGGCAGCTATTGATACAGCCAGCTTGATGAATGTAGAGTATGTACTGGAAAGGTGAGCATCATTACACACCGTTCCTGATAGTCTGGGTTGTCTTAAAATACCCATACTGGTCTAGTATTGGAAACCACAAGTCGGTAAGAAGAGTAATGAAGCAACATAATCATCATAGCATGCCATATTTATCTCATAAATTAATTAAAAATGGCAGAATATGAATACTATGTGTTAAAGCATCTGTTTGGGCCATGTTGTGGGAGATTCTATTGCTTATAAGAGAATGAGCTGTTGTGCTTTCGTATGCCATTCTGTAACTGGGGGAATGTGAGATAATCAGAGAGACTAACAGTTCATTATGACTATGAAAATGCCATGGGGGAAGAAATCATTTTAAAAAGAATTATTAGCAAGGTGCAAATATCAAGTGAAATAATTATATAGTGCTCATATCACCAGACCCTGAATCTTTAAAACCAAATTGCAAGAGTCCAAAGGGAAACATCATTTAGATTTCACAGGGCTGTGACTGAATTATTTTTCAGAAGTCTCAAGGTTCTAATTACAAAGTTATTCATGAAGCCCTAACCTGTCTCACTCTCCCATAAATGTAGTGACACCCCTCCCCCCAAATAAATCAATGGCAAAATAATATAGCAAAACAGTGAAAGCCAAGGAGTGACACAACTTATGCATACAATTTACCGGAACTCTAGGGCATTAGTTTACTCCCTTATAAATGAGGAAGTGATGCCTGTTTCACAGAAAAGTTACAAACAACTAAAATCAGTGATGGAGGTGATGGCTATGCAGAAAGCCAGCTCATTGGAAGTCCTCAAGAAATGTTGATCTAGAATTAAGCTCAGAATCTTCAGCCTGATATTTGAGTTTCTTTATACAATCTTAAAACTTCTTTGCAAAAGAAACCCTTTAAATGAAGCACAAGACACAGGCTAGGAGAAAATACTTGCAAAGCAAACATTGGATAGACTATGACTGAGGAATATAGTCAGAGAAAACATTAAGTAACTGATGAGGAAGACCTCACCAAGGATGGTATGGGTGAGGATGGCTGTAATGATGGATATAAATTCTTTATGTTCAAGATCTCAATACATCTTTGCTTCTGCTGCAGTGACCAATACAGTGCTATGATGTTGTTAGTATTTATTTGATATGGACTGATTAATATTAGAAAACAAAACTAGAAGTCTTACTCTACCCCAGATTGAAAATTACTGTGAGCCATGACTTTTTCCCAAGTTAAAAAAAAAGTGGGTGGAAATATTTGAAATATTATGACCCCAAGTAGATGAGTTTTCTCACAACACATACCGAACGGCTGAAAAGAAGTATATTTTATAGTCAGGACACAGTACGTGTCCAGCTATATGCTATTTGCCATTTCAAAAACTATCCAAAAAGCAGTGTTGAGTATGGGTGAGAAAAAGATCCCTATGAGGATTCTCAAGCATGTAGCTTACTAAAGTCTGAAGTAGAAAAAACAAAGCTCTACTTATATAGGACATAAATAAAGCAATTTTCCTGTCCCTGGTTTATATTACTACAGTAAGTTTTAGAAACAAATCATCTACAAACAAACGAGCTTTCATGAAGTCGCAGGGCAGTTTATCAGGGAGATATGGCCAGAGAAATCATATTTAAGGGCCCACTCTCTCTTTCTCTTTCTCACTGCTTTTCTAAAGAGCTGAAAAATAAGTTTATTTGGAGTTTCTCGAATCGTGCTGTGCTTGACATACATTACTTCCCCAAAATAAGCATTTTGTAGCCACTTTTGTGTTCTGTGACCCTGGAAACTCAAAGAGCTTCTCTCCAAATCTGCCCCATACATACATCTTTACCACATGTCTTTCTAGGAATTTGTCCATTTTGTCTAAGTTATATAATTTGTTGTCATACAGTAGTTGATATTTCCTTATTATTTTATATCTGTAATATCATTGGTGATGTTCTCTCTTTCATTACTGCCTTTAGTAATTTGAATCTTCCACCTTCTTTTCATGATCAGACTAGCTAAATTTGTCAATTTTGTTAGTCTTTTCAGAGAACTTCCTTTGGTGTCATTGATTTTCTGTATTGTTTTCCTATTCCCTATTTCTTTAATTTCTGTTCTAAACTGTATTCTTTCCTTCTGCTTCCTTTGGGTTTAGTTTGTTCTTCTTTCTCTACATTCTTAGGGTAGAGTTTAGGTTAAAGGGTTCCTATCTTTTTTTTCTTTGTTAATATACTTATTTACAGCTATAAATTCCCTGTAAATACTGCTTTTGCAGCATCACGTAAGTTTTGATATGTTGTGTCTTGTTTTTTTTTAATTTGTTTTTTTGAGAGTGTGAGAGCATAAGCAGGGAAGAGGCAGAGGAAGAGAGAGAATCTTAAGCAGGCTCCGTGTCCAGTGCAGAGCCCCACACAGGGCTCTATCTCACTAATGGAATGTGAGATCATGATCTGAGCCCAAATCAAGAGTTGGTCACTTAACCAATTGAGCCATCCAGGCACCCCTGTTGTGCCATGTTTTAATTTCTTCCTAGTGTTTTCTAATTTTCTTTTTAAGTTCTTCTTTGCTACATTGATTATTTAGGAAAGTGTTTAATTTCTGTATTTTTTTGAATTTCTCAAATTTTCTGCTGCTTTTGATTTCTAATTTAATTTCTTTGTGGCCAAGAACATACTTTGTATTTCAGCCCTCTTGAATTTGTTGAAGTTTATCGTATAGCCTAATGTAAGGTCTATCCTGGATTTTGTTCTATGAGAACTTGAGTAGAATGTGTGACCTCCTGCTGGATGGAGCGCTCTATAAATATGTCCACTTATATAGTATTATTCATGCCTTTTATTTCTTTGTTTATTTGCTGCCTAATTATTCCATCACTTATGAAAGTCAGGCAGTTATTATTGAAAGTTCCAGTTATTATTGTTGAACTGTCTATTTCTTTTAAATTTTGTCATTTTTTTCTTCATGTGTTTAGGAGTTCTGTGGATAGGTGCATATATGCTTATAATTTCTATATTTTCCTGGAGAATTGACCTTCTTATAAAATGTCTTTTATTATCTCTAGCAATGGTTTTTTTTAAATGTTTTATTTATTTTTGAGAGAGAGAGAATGTGAGCAGGGGAGGGTCAGAGAAAGAGGGCACAGAATCTGAAGCAGGCTCCAGGTTCTAAGCTGTCAGCACAGAGCCCGACGTGGGGCTTGAACCCACGAACCGTGAGGTCATGACCTGAGCAGAAGCCGGACGCTCAGCTCAACCGACTGAGCCACCCAGGTGCCCCTCTAGCAATGGTTTTTGTCTCAGAGTCTGTTTTGCCTAATTTTACTAGAGCTATTGTAGTTCTCTTTTAATTGCCGCTCTTATCTAAATGTTTCCATTCTTTTTCTTTTGATATACTTGTGTGTTTGAATCTAAAGCATATATCCTATAGAGAGTATATCTATCTATTCTGCTGATAATCTCTCTTATGATTGAAGTGTTTAATCCACTTACATTTAATGCAGTTGCTGATAAGGCAGGATTTATAGCCACCCTTTTCCCATTTCTTTTCCTTAATGTCTAGGACCATTTTTTCTGGATTCTGATTGTTCTCTTCTTTTTTTGTTACATATATATCTTCTAGTGTACCTTTTTAAATCCCTTTGTTGTTTGTTTCCCTATATTTATTTATTATTTGTAGAGGTTCATCTGGAGGTTATAATTATCACCTTAATTTAAGACAATCTAGTTAATTACTGCTAATAATTTCAATAAATATGCAAAAACTTCTTTTCTCTCTAAAATACCCCTATTCTCTCTCCCTCTTTTGTACAATCTGTGCAAACCTAATGTACATCTGTATACATTATAAGCCCATTAACACAGCTTTGTGTTTATTGTTACGCAGTTGTAAATTTAAAACAGATTCAAGAGGGAAGAATTGCAACAAAAATACATTTATACTGCCTTTCATAATACCCATGCAGTTACCATCAACAGTATCATTTTCATACTTTCTTTTAATTCGTTATACATGGTTTCCTATGGTTCTTTGAATATATTTGTAATAGTTTATTTAAAGTCTCTGTCTACTAAATCCAAAATCTGGTCCCCTCAAGGGCGTTTTCTGTTGGTTGCTTTTTTCCCAGTGTGTGTGGGCTCACTTTCCTCTTTCTCTCAGGCCTTGTATTTTTCTCTGTTACAAATAGAGTTGTTTGTAATCACTCTGGTATAAGGTCTCTCCACCTCCCACTGAACTAAGCTCTGAGTCATTCAGATGGCCACCTAAGCATAGAAATTTCCCAGGGAGCTGAAAGTTCAGGCAAAATATTGACTCTGCACAGGGGATGATACTTTTAATGGAGCTCCAAAAGCTCGCCAGTCTTTTCATTTTCTGCAGCGATGTTGGCTTTTTGCCTCCTACATTACTAAACCAGGGAGGGAGTGAGAGAAGATGAGAATAGCTCTGAGCTCAAGCATCACAGAACTTGTGTCTTACCGAAGTTCAGCAATTTGTCTTGTACAGAAAATTTTCAGTTTATTCTGTGGCTTTGGTTAATTGCCAGACTTCTGAAATGATTTGTTTCTGTAGTTTTGCCTGTATTTTTGTTGATTTAGAGAGAGAGTGAGTTCCTAAGGTCCTCACTCTGTCATTCTAGAAGCTGATCATGCCCTATTTAATATGTATTTTAAAATGTAGATCTCCAATATAGTATCAGTCATGGTGCAATGTCTGAAACCTGGAAACACAGTTACATCTGATGCTGACATTTTCAGAAAGCCTGTGATCATTTAGAAGAAGAAAAAAAATTGCACAGCTAAGTAATACAGTTAGCAAGGAAGAAGCAAAGATACATGGATAGAATTTCCTCATTTTTATTTGTATTCAGTTAAACTCCATAAAAAAGAAATGAAAAAGGTCTTAAAAGGGATATTACATACTAATCCCAAATAAGATTTATCAGATGGAGGAGCCAGCAGCCACTTTTGTATCTTAACTTACTTTCCAATTTTACAATTCATAAAATACTCACCAAGGCATGACTCAAGTTTGGAGTTCAAGCACAGTGCATTTTATGTTGCAAGATCCATTAAAAGCAATAATTTGTAAGATCCTCAGTAGGACAGTGTGCTTTTTTTTTTTTCCCAAAGAATACTTCAAAGAAGGAAGCAGGACTCCTTTATCCAATTTTATGTGAAAAGTAATCTCATTCTCATCTGTGGCCGCTTCTTTCCTGTGATTATGGTTGAAGTTGGAAAACTAAGAAGAGAATGAGCAGCACCTCTTCATGTCAGTAGTTCTTTTCCACAAGTATGAAATAACGATCTGGCTTTTTCCCCTGGGGAGACAGCGGTAAATCTCACACTCTCAGCAGGAAATAGCAGAGACTTTGATCATGAACTCATTCTGCTCTGAGTCACCTTTCTCTGCCTATTTCTTTTTGTTGGCTGCCTGAAGTCCAGCATATGAACATGGCTATTAGACAAGATTCACTTATTTTGCATTATTAGCCTACTGACTTTCCTTCCTTTATGGAAAGCAGAGTTCTAATGTAAAAAGGTAGTTCCAGAGGGACAGATTTGGAAACATCCCAGCCCTGCCCCTTACCAGATCTGTGAATTGGGGCTTTATTCTTCCTCAGACTCACTCCTTATCTGTAAACTGGAGGCCACTGCTTCGCTCACCTAATTTTTTTAGACTATCAAATGATATCTAGCACCTTTTCAAATGATAAAAACACCATTAAATACAACACTCAATATAAATCTAAGGTGCTTTGACTGCTGAAGGGATTAATACAGTTCCTTGGGACAAATCTTGGAGAAAAAATATCTCAACCTTTATATTAATATTTAATATATGATACAACTTTTGATCTAGCCAATAAGACCTTCTATAAGCAATGATCAATCATGACCCTCTTGTTTGTCATTTTTGCCTCATTTATTTACCATTTGTTTAATATATTAAAACCAAATGACCCTGAAATGCTCAGCACTGCTTTGTAGAAATTCCAATATAAGATCAACATAGGAGCCTCATCGAGTCAGTCTGGCTTGTATGAGAACAGTAGAATGATGAAGGTTGATAAGATCCTACCTCCCCTCAGCTCCTAATTGGTGAAGAGACATGTAGAGAGTTGACATTTGATGGAATTTGGTGGAGGTGGATTTTGCAGTTATTTTAAGAAACAAAGATTACTCCAGTGTTTTAGTTTATAATTAATAAGTAGATGAAGAACTCATCAGAAGGAAGCAATGAAAGAAAAATACTGTATTCTATACATGTCATTCGTTCCTGTGATCTCCATCTGTTTGCTAAGATTTTAATAAGTCACCCATAAGATTCCTATGTCAGGTTTTGCCTTTAATTCCTTATATATGTATCTTTTTAATTTTTTAATGGTTATTTATTTTTGAGATAGTGAGAGAGGATGAGGTGAGGAGAGGCAGAGAGAGGAGACACCGAATCTGACTCAAGCTCTAGGCTCTGAGCTGTCAGCACAGAGCTTGATGCTGGGCTCGAACCCACAAACCACGAGATCATGACCTGAGCTGAAGTTGGATGCTTGACTGACTGAGCCATCCAGGTGCCCCTTAATTAGTTAAATATGTATTGAGTGCCTACAAAGTTCCACACATTCTTCAAAATGCTAGTGATAAATATTAACCAAAGCAGAGAAGGAAGGCCTAGAAGGAAAGAAGGAAGCAGAGACAAAAAGGGACACGTTCTCACCTCTGTGTCTAGCTTTCCTTTTTTGTTCTATTGTTCCAAATATAAAACTGCCTGTGCCACATACACTTAATTTTTTTTAACAATGATAAGGTTATGGATATTTGAAATAAACCTACAAAATTCTCAATATAGTACAGATAGCATTCAGATCCCTCTCCTCCACAATGGTTTCCTGTTTTCCATTCACCACACCCCACCCCGCCCCAGATCTCCATATAGAAATTAGATCTCACCTACCATGTCTTTTCTTAGTCTTTTATCATACATCTCTCATGATCCTTATTGTGGCCGTTTACCTGCTATTAAAATTATTTGTGTATATTTTTTTATCCTCTTTGGTTCCTTATAATTTCCTGGAAGGCAGGGTCCATACATGACTCAATGCATTCGATCCCATGACGTCTGATATATACATGATGCATTATATACGTGCATAATTCGTCCTCCCATGGCACTTGGATCATTGCCTGGAACATAATAGGTGCTCAATAAATATTAAATCCAAACAATGATTGCATGACGTCAGGCTATATTGAAGGAAATGAATATATAAATATGTATGTAAGATGTGCTTTTTACTGCCCTTGGCAGTTTTAAAGACTGGAATAATGACTTGGGACTTTCAAAATATCTATTTCTTTTCCAGATAAGAGACCAAAAAAAAACTTGTAAGGCTCTTTTTGGTCTCCAGATGGAAAGTAATTATGCAAAAGCATACCAAAAAATGTGTAATTGAAATGACAAGATATTGATAAATTAATGCCTTCACCAGAGGGTTAGTTCCATTTGTAAGATTTAAATCTAGGGACCAGATCAGAGACCCTATGGCTCTTATGTTGGTGTTAGGTCAAATTAGGAAATTAGGGAGTAAATAAAAATTGCTTAGACACCAAAGATAGTCAAGAGCACAATCCAATTGAATGCAGTGTTCTTTTTCATGTTGCATTCTGGAAATAAAACCTTCTCAGTTCAGTACACCCTTGATACTAAACTTTACTTTCTCAGTTTTGAATGTTTTATAATGACTGTGAAGTTCCCTCAAATGAAGTCATTATGTTCTTGCTTGACTAGTTTGAGTTCCATGAGGCTGGTATCCTGGAGACAAATCATAGTTCGTGATGGAGACTGTCCTATTCTAATTTCGTTTTCTTCTACTTATTATTAAATCAGCAATTATCTGCAATTGGCACGAGTCCTTCACAGCATCTTTTCATTGTTGTTGCTGTTGTTGTTGGAAAGGGAAGGACACATTTTATTTATTTTATTTTTATTTGTATTAAACAGAAGACATTGGGTTAGGTTTTATTTTTATTATTATTTTTTAATTTGGGAGTCAGGTTTTCCCCCCAGCTTTATAAAGGTATGACTGACATTGCATATATTTAAGATATATAAGATATACAGGGTGGTATTTTTGTATAAATATACCTTGTGTAGTGATTACCACATTCAGACTAATTACTATATCTATCACCTCTCATAATTACCAGTGTGTGTGTGTGTGTACGCTTAAGGTCTGTCTTAGCAGGGGCACCTGGGTGGCTCAGTTAAGTGTCTGACTTCGGCTCTGGTCATGATCGCATGGTTTGTGAGTTCCAGCCCTGCATCCAACTGTCTGATCTGAGCATAGAGCCTGCTTTGGATTATCTGCCCCCCTCTCTCTCTGCCCTTCCCCCACTCACATATTCTCTCTCTCTCTCTCCTCAATTTATTGAAAAATAAATAAAACACTAAAAGTCTGTCAAGTATACAATATAGTATTACTAATTACAGTTTTTATGCTATAATTTAGATCTCTAGAATTTATTCATCTTATAACTGAAGGTTTATACCCTGTGACCAACATTTTCCTATTTCTGCCAGTCTCCAGACCCTGGCAGCCACCATCCTACTCTGTTTCCCTAGATTTGACTTTTTTAGATTCCTCATATAAGTAGTAGTATGTGATATTTGTCTTTCTCTGTCTGACTTATTTCACTTAAAATAATGTTCTTCCAGATTCATCCATGTTTTCACAAATGGCAGGATTTTCTTCCCTTCTCTATCATCTTATGTATCTATCAATCTGTCACAATCTCTTTATCTATTCACAACAGATACTTAGGCTGTTTTCATATCTTGACTACTGTGAATAATGCTGCAGTGAAAATAGCATCTTTCAAGAAGAGTTGGTGGGGGGCGTCTCAGTTGAGCATCGGACACTTGATTTGACTATTGATTTTGGCTAAGATCATGATTCCAAGGATTGTGGGATCAAGCCCTGTGTTGGACTCTGTCCTGAGCATGGAGCTCGCTTAAGATGCTCGCACTCCCCCTGCCCCTTTCCCCCACTCACACTCTTACTCCCACTCTCAAGTAAAAATAACAAGTCGGGTCTGGTTGTTATTGTTTTGTTTATTTTTTCGCTTCACAAACATCATCTTAATGTCTATCCCTTATTAAGCTCAAATGTCTTCTGTATGTGGCTGCCCCAAACCAAAATGATCAATCCGCATTGAGTATCAACTCCCCATTGAGTACCACGTCATTATTTTAGAACCTAAGTCCACTCAAGTTCTTGATAATAATGGATTCAATTACATAATAGAAAATATGTAAATTAATTTATATCTTATATAGCTTTGTTTTAATCTTTTTTAACAGTCTTTCATCCTTATCATGGGGGAATAAAGTACATCTGAAGGCAATAGTAGGCTACAGCAGAGCCCGGCACAGAACTTGACAGAGCTAAGAGCTGTATGACAGACTCTACTTCCTATAGAATACAAATATAGTAATATACAGTAAAACATAGTAATATACAAATATATGTGCTGGAGACCAGGCTCCAAACAATCAGGTGCTTATGCAGTTTAGGTAAATATAAGAAGCAAGCCAAGTGGAGACTGTGAGGGAAAAGAGCAAGCTTGCATTATCTAAAGGGAATAACCATTCTTCAGCTCCTGTGCCATGAGGGGAGCTAGACCAATGTTGGCAATCCTTTTGGAGTTTCACAAAAAGCTGAAAATAGGATTTTCACATGAAATCCTCCAGTTGTTAAATGTCAGTGCCTTGAATCTTTTACATGGAAAACTTTTTTGAATGAATAAATGAAATTATTCCCATCAGAACCTAAATGCATGAGAGGCTTAAACCTTCAACTCTAAAGTCATGGCCCACATAGGCTAAAAAGAGTATCTTGAAGGAGAGGAACACAGTGTGTGATGTCAGTGTCTGAGGAGAGAAAGGGGTATTTCTGCAAAAATGGTACAGAGTCCAAGATGGGCAAAAATCACGTCTGTGTGTAGGGATGGCCTAGTATGGGGTATCAGAGTCCAAGCAGAGTGTAGAGAAAACTCATGCATGGAAGTAGCCTGGTTAGAGTGTCAGTCATCCAAAATGTAGAAAGGACATCCATGTGAGAAGCAGCCTTGTATGAGGTGTCAGAGTCCAACATAGATGACGAGGGCGCACATTTGTTGGATTGTAGTACCTAAGCCAAATGTGGAGAATGTCCATATGGGGGGATGACTTAGCATGGGATTTCAGGGGCGCAAATAGTGAAAAGGGTGTCCCATGCAAGACAGCAGGTGGCAGCAGCGATGGGAGATTGCTTATGTGTAGGGGGGTTGGTCAAATATTATCTAAACTAAGGAAAATTAGAGCCAGTTTTCTCACTGTTGGAGAATTGTTCACGTATATGGAAATGGAGATAATCAAAATGAGTTCTATAATGTTGGATTGGAATTAGTGATAGCTCAATAGCAATGAGCATATCTAGCACCCAGATTTTGGCTTCTAAATATCATTATCTACTGAAAAGAAATCAGAAATCCTTGGAACAATGGCTAATTCAAAAGCTGGGAAGGCAAGTAGAAGCTGAGCTTGGAACATCTTATTGTGCCAGAGGGTAAGAAAGTGATCAAAGATAGTAATATGATATACCCATTGAATCACATAGGAAACCATGTGTTTATTTTGGAGCAATCCCATACTTAGGGAAAATTTGCAAATATAAGAACAAAGAATGTATCCTTACATCACAGATATAACTAAATTAATAAACAACTAAATCAAAGGTTGATGAGGAAAGAAATGATTACATCATTTCAAGTATTTCCCCATAAAATACTTCCTAATTACAAAGAGGAAAAAACAATAGTAACCTTACAATGGACAGGTCTGGAAGACTCCACCTTGACCAAATGATCAAAGCGAACATTATCGTTAATAGCACAAATTAAAATGTTGTACTTCTGATCAGATGCAGAGCAATGTCATGTTTGTGCCAAAGATGTATATTTCTGCCAAGGATGTGTAACTTGAAGCTAATTGTGAAGAAACACCAAGCAAACCTATTTATAGAGACATTCTTTGGATTCTGTAGAACAATTGTTCTATACTTTTCAAAACTGTCAAGGTCTTGAAAATCAAGAAAAATAGAAACTTTTCCCAAATGAGTAAAAATAAAGAGACATGCCAACTAAATACAATGTCTGGTTCTGAAATGGATCTTCTGCTATGTATTACATTATTATAACAGTAGTAGGAACTTGAATGAGGACTGAGGAATTGATAGTAGTAATAAATCAATGTTAACCTCCTGATTTTGATTATTGTACCATCGCTATCTAGGAAAATATACTTATTTGTAGCAAACTCAGACTGGCAAATTCAAGAATTTGTATTGTACTTGCAGCTATTCTGTAAGTGTGGGACTGCTCCAAAACAAAACCAAAATAAAATAAAAAACTGAATGCACACACCCTTTGAGAAATCCCACTTCTAGAAACCTATAGAGATATTTCAGAAAGAGTGTCAGGGTATTTTTATAAATATATTCATGGTAGCATTGTTTATAATGTGGAACAGTTGGAGATAATCTATTAATTCAGCAATAAAAGGAGTGTTAAATTATGGTCTACAGTCGGTTCATGGCTTACAGTATCATAGAGCTGTCAGAAAAACGTTTATCTGTATGTATAGACACAGAAATTGTTCAAGGCATACTGCTGAGTTAAAAAATGCAATATTCAAACAAATATGTGGTGTAATCTAATCTTCATTAAAAAAACAACTCTAAAACACCCAAAATTAAATGTATACTGTACCAAGGCTAGTGATCAAATTAAGCTACAAGATAGATAAATAGAGAGAGAGAGAGAGAAACTGTGTATGCTTTAGTAATCCCAGGTCATTCTTCTATTTTATTCATATTCCACTTATTGCATGAAGAGATTAAAATGGAAGGTTACTTAGCAAAAATAATCTCAGGTTATGACTGAACATTTATTCAAATTTGCTAATCAAATAACCTTTTCACATAAACAGAAACAACAAAGTACTACCTTGTCTTCAATCCAAAAACAAAAGTTTTATTCTCTTTTCTACAACATCAGGGTTTTCTTAGGAGAGAAACACCCATCTCATTTTAGTTTAATGGTTTCATAACACTGGGGAAAGAATGAATTCTCTGACCTTGGAGTGTCCATTTTCTTTTCTCCCCTCTCTTTTTGTTCATTTTGTCCTCACACAACATCTACCTTTTTGTGAGGTGATGCCAGAAAAAAAAAAAATCCTGTTGGCCTTTCTTTTTTTACCCAGCAGCACAGCCTGGACACAGCCAAGCTGATCTATTAATTCCAAAGCTCAGTACCTTAGCTAGGAATCTATACCATTTAATGAAAACGAAAATGGTCTTCTTAGAATTTTACACAGAGATATTTGCTAAGCCTTTTCAAGCTCAGAAGATAATCCCCGAACTCAACTGTTCTAAACTCATATCTTCAAGCAATTTCAGCTGGAGCACCACCTCACCTATTCTCTCCTAAAGGACAGATCCTCACACTGCTTGGAAAAGTACTCAGCTACACTACTGGTTCCCGCATGTTTCCAAGTTGGCCTGGGGTCCATTACTGAGAGATAGGATGGTGGGACTCAAAACCCCGTGACACCCCACCATGACGAAGTGGCCCCCTTATCCTGCTCAACTCATTTCTCTTGTGATTTAGATTTTCCTCTTGAAGAACTAACACTAACAGAATGCTGAATGCTTTAAGTGTATAATTTTTATCACCACCACACTCCATAAAGAGAAACACTACATTCACATTTTACTGATGAGCAAATAAAGGATCAGAGACAGTACATACAGTATGTAACTTGACAAAATTTTGTTTTCCACACCTACATATTTTTTGGCTTGCTTTTTTCCCCTATGTTTCATCTTGGCAGCATTCATTTATTCAACCATTCACACAAATATGTATGAAATATACATTTCCCAACAGTGGTTTAGCAGTGAAAGTGGAATGTGCTAATATACCTGGCTTATTGTTCTTTAGCTCTTAATAATACTCCAACTAAAACATTCCCAATAAAGCCCATTTCTGTATTATCTCCATAAAAGATTATATACTGAATTATGATTATTTATTAAAATATTCATCACCTCCACTTATCAAAGCACCCATAAGGGCAGGGATAGTAAGAATGCCATTTGTTATTAAATTTCTGGTTTCTGCCTTATTTGCTATGAAGCCTACTTTGTATTTATTACATTTTGGAGTTTTTTTAATTTTTTAAATATTTGTTTATTTTTGAGAGACAGACAGAGTGCAAGCAGGGGAGTGGCAGAAAGAGAGGGAGACACAGAATCCGAAGCAGGCTCCAGGCTCTGAGCTGTCATCACAGAGCCCGACACTGGGCTTGAACCCATGAACCGTGAGATCATGACCTGAACCAAAGTCAGACACTTAACCAACTGAGCCACCCAGCACCCCTATTACATTTTGAATGACTGATCATTAGGCTCATTGCAGTCAGAGATCTTATCATCACAGTGTAGTTTTTCTCTTTGCCAATTAAAATGTCTGCTGTTCAATTATTCTCTGATTCTACCATAGATGTCTCTTTGCCCTTTAACATCCAAGGCCATATTTGAAAACACATTCTGAGACAGTGCCTGAGGGAAGACACTATGAAGTATCTCCAGACCACCATTTCTATGAAAAATCACATGTGGGCCTTTTAAAGGTTGGGTTTAGGGTACAGTGTTCCCCTGGAAGAACCACATGATGAGTAGACACAGGAGGGTCTGGAGAGAGAGATGACCTGGTATGAGAGACCCTCAGCAGACATAGACTGGCCCCTAGAAAAAAGAAGGGTTCCTATGAATTCATTGAGTGGATTCTTTTTCATAAAGCAGGGATCCTGTGTGAGTCAGTGAAGCAAAGCACAATAACAATGACAATAATTATGTGTGCTGATGTGATTTTATATACAAAAGCTAGAGGCATTCTGAGGCACTTAGGTTATAGAGAAATTAGAGTATGAGAATGAGGGAACTACATAATGTCTTCAGTATCACACAGGAGCTGAGCCTAGGCTCACAATAAGCTCTACATTCAAAGTTCAGCAGTTGTAATCATATTCCACTTCAGTTGTTTTATTCATTCATGGTTCTGTATCTAGATGATCCTTCATTATCTTCACCACAGTAAAGTCCATCCAACCTTCAGGGCTCTAGTGAAGCTCATCCTCCATCACATTTCATTAGACATCTGTTTGATGAATGATGTACCTCTACGTATCTTCTGTTTTTATGTTCTTTTATTCATAGCTTTATTTTTGAGAGAGAAAACGAGAGCACAAACCAAGGAAGGGCAGTAAATAGGGGGACAGAGGATCTAAAGTAGGCTCTGTACTGACAGCAGAGACTCTGATACAGGGTTCAAACTCACAAACTATGAGATCATGACCTGAGCTGAAGTCAGATGCTTAACCGACTGAGCCACCCAACTGCCCCTACCTGTAGATATCTTAAATCTACACATACATTTTGATAATAAATTATGCCTTTATCAACTCCTCTAAAAGACATAAACATCAGAACATTATCACTTTTACGTACAAGATCTTAAATTGTCATACATTTCTCACATTGTAAATGCCACAAACAATTCTAATATGACTTTACTTACATGTAGAAGGAATAGAAAACATGAATTGAGCACCTAATATATGCCAGATATTATTCTAAATTTACAATGTTGTACCAGGAATTACTCTAGACAACATTACTCACATATAGGGGAAGAAAGCATGTGTTGAGCACATACTATACACCACACGCCATTCAAATACAAACCTTACCAATTTAGAGGGAAAGAAAAACATTCAAGTGCCTAATATATCACAGATGCTATTCTAGCATAAATTTCATCATGCAGAGGTGAAAAATAAGATTATCACAGAGCACCAGGTACAGGCCATGTATACTCTAGTAAATTACTCACATACCAGTGGAAGAAAAGGAGCACACACTGAATGCCTCATATATACCTGGCAATAGTCGAGTACACACCCTACTCACACAGAGTGGGAGAGAGAAATGAGTATGCTTTGGGAATTGACTGTTTGGCATGTAGTATTCTGAAACTACATTACTCACACATAGCTAAGAAGACAGTAGGAATTGATCACCAACTATTCTCAGGAATTATTTTGGATCATTACTCACACAGAGGTGGAAAGAAACAAGCAATCACTTAGTACCACGTATAATCCAAATAATATTCTAGTCCAATCATTGGTTCACTTGGAAAAGGTAATGATGCATGGAACAGGCAGAATGTGCCCAACACTATTCTAGTAACACATTACCAAAATAAAGAAAGCATTACTTGGGGCTCTTGTTGTTGTTCAATTTTCCCATCATTGCAGAGAAAACAGCATCCACTTCAGTCTACTCCAGTCTGCACATGTGTGAGCTGCAGATACTACAGAACTTATATCTGAGTGTGAATCATAAGGACCCAAAGGCTTAAACTGAGATACCACCTCTTATAACCCAGAAACTAACCTGCTATTGTTCGGGCCCACCTTAAATATGGTCTTCTTTGAGGTGTTTTGATTGACAGATGCTACCAGAATTCCCAGATGTAGAATATGCCTCCTCACAAATTCAAACAACCTGACCAAGTGCAGGACTTCCTGCTTGCTTCCAAATGTACACAGTGAAAGCAGTTTATTTTTAACTGATTGCAGAATGTCACAGGTGGCCCTGCCCAGTTTATTCTGAAGAATCTCACTGTTTGGGTGCACCCCTGGATCTTTGCTGGATTTGTTTACCAACCCCTAGAGTTCAGGTGTCACCACTGTATTTAAGTCAGTCCTACCTTGCATTTTAGTTTCTGGTATTATCATAATATCATCAATATAGTGTATTATTGCACTGGGAACATCAAATCCAAATCCCTTCCAGTCAAATTATGACAGTAAGCTTGAAAATTCAAATAACTCTATAATAAGATAGTAAATGTAACTTAGGATCCTCCCCACATTAAGACAAACTGTGGTTGACTTTTTCAGAGATTGGTATGGGAGAAAAAGCATTTGTAAGATCAGCCATTGAGTACCAATCTTCTTTAATGTTGTTTGTTCTATTTCATTTGGCACTTTCAAACCACACCTGAGATACCTAATGCCCTAAGTGGAACTATGTTATTCAGTCCTTCATATTCTACTCTTAGTTTCTATGGACCTTCTGCCTTTTCATCAGCCACACAAAGCTATTGTCCAGTGAGTATGTGGGGACCAGCAGTCCAGCTTGTAACATGTCACCAATTAGAATGGTAATTTCCCTTTTTTTCACCAATTATTCTATACCACTTCAAAGTAACAACGTGTTAGTTGTATGGAGCTCAAACAATTCTATAAGTTTCTATTGAACATGTCTTGTTCATACTGGAGAGTGAACTTACATCCATTCTGATCTACAGTTCCAGGCTGGGGAAGTGTTCTACAATGAAACATAATATCCATCCCAAAAATGCATGCAGGTACAAAAGACATAACTGCATTATATAGTGTGTGCAAACATTACAGTTTTCCTACAAATTTTCAAAAAAAAAAAAAAGGAACCCTCTTGCACTGTTAATGGGAATGCAAACTGGTGCAGCCACTCTGGAAAACAGTATGGAGTTTCCTCAAAAAGTTAAAAATAGAACTACCCTATAACCCAGTAATCACATTGTTAAGTATTTACCCAGAAAATAGAAAAGGACTAATTCGAAAGATACACGCCCCTTATGTTTATAGCAGCATTATTTAGAATAGCCAAATTGTGGAAGCAGCCCAAGTGTCTATCAATGGATGAATGAATAAGTAAGATGTGGTTTATATATATTACAGAATACTGTTCGGTCACAAAAAAGAATGAAATCTTGCCATTTGCAATGATATGATTGGAGCTAGAGTGTATTATGCTAAGCAAAATAAGTCAGAGAAGGATAAATACATATGATTCCACTCATGTAGAATTTAAGAAACAAAATAATCAAAAGGAAAAAGAGGGACAAGCGAAGAAGCAGTTCTTAACTATGGAGAACAAACCAGTGGTTACCAGAGGGGAGGTGGGTAGGGGATGGGTGAAATAGGTGATGGGGATTAAGGAGGGCACTTGCTGTGATGAGCACCAAGCAATGTATGAAGTTGTTGAATCACTATATTGTACACCTAAAACTGATCTAACACAGTAGGTTAACTATACTGAAATTAAAATAAAATTTGAAAATTAAAAAAAATTTTCTCCAAATTTTCACCTTAATCTCATCAACCATTTCATCTCCATATCCTACCAATTGAACTGAGGTCCCTATTAGGACTTCACCAGCTGTTTTTGCAATCACAATGCATTGGGCTCGCATACCAAGGAACCCAGACAAGTTTCTTTTCCACCCTCTGTCATTTTATCCATATGTGTGTATGTGGCCTTGAGTCCCCAGGCAAGGGCCAGGCTAAGAGACAGACCCTGGCACCTTCCTCAGTCTTAATCCTGATTAATCTGCTGGACCATCATCCCTGGCAATTCAGTCAGATTTCTTATTGTCATCTTTACTTTCTCAACTTTTTTATTGTTCCAAGCTAAAGTAAATAGTTCAGATGTGTTTAGAGCCTTTAAATGTTGGGGGGCCAGCAGGAGTTCCCATTGGTGTACCCGTCCTCTGATTGTGTTTAGTGGTATATGTGTGAAACTGTCTATTTAGCAATGCCTCCTGTGTATGCTACTCTGTGTAGATATCTTTGTGACAGACACTCTTTCTTTTTAATCATTCCTGATCCTTTAAAAATTTTTTTATTATAGTTTATTGTAAAGCTGGTTTCCATATATCACACAGTGCTCACCCCAGAAGTGTCCTCCTCCATGCTCATCACCCATTTTCCCCTCCTACCCACTGACATAAACCCTCAGTTTGTTCTCAGTATTCAAGAGTCTCTCATGGTTTGCCTCTCCCCCTCTCCCCCANGTAGCCACTGTGACTGGTTGTGAGGTGGTATCTCAGTGTGGTTTTGATTTGTATTTACCTGATGATGAGTGACACTGAGCATTGTTTCTTAATAGGTGCCTGGTATGTTTTCTATTTTGTTAGGTTACATATGAATTCAAAATTGTGTTTAGTGAGGCTAGGTATGTATGCTACATTGTTTAATAATTTTCATAAGACATTGCATTTAGTTGTTTCTATGCTACTATAATTAGTGGCTATGTGTGTTATATTCTCTTTACTGGTTCATGTTTTTGTTCCTGTGTGTAGAGATACTGTGTACCGTGTACCATGTATAAAGGGTGTACGTTTATATACAGGGGGTACCTTCTGAGACCCCTAGTGGGTGCTTGAAACTGTAGATCTACCGAGCCCCCTATGTATGCTATGTTTTTCCTATACACACAGACTTATAATGAAGTTTAATTTGTAAAGCACAGTAAGAGATTGACAAAAATAATTATTAATAAAATAGAACAGCTCTAACAATGTACTGTAATAAAAGTTATGTGAATGCAGTCTCTCTCTCTGTCTCTGTCTCTGTCTCTCTCTCTCCCTCTCCCTCCCTCCCTCCCTCCCTCTCTCTCTCAAAACATGTTAGGGTACTATCCACACCTTCTTGTGATCATGTGAGATGATAAAATGCCTAGGTGATGAGACGAAGCGAGGCGACTGATGGAGGCCTCGTAAGATCACATCAGGCTACTGTTGACCTTCTGACCATATGTCTGAAGGAACGTCACCTCTTTTGGACTGTGGTTGACTGCAATTAACTGACACCATGGAAAGCAAAATCACGGATGAGTGGCAGGGCTGGGAGTGAAACTGTACTCGGTTAGTGATATTTGGGTCATCTCTTCGCTGTATTGTTTAGTGATATATGAGTGGAATGCTGTGCTTAGTCGTGCCTAGTGTATTTGCTGCTTTTTCAGAGATACACAAGTGAGATGATGAGTTAAATAAATACAAGTGTGTGTAGCACTATATGTAGTAATGTTACGTGAGACGCCGTGTTTATTGTCACACTGAGGTTGTGCTAATCCGTTTGATGACATATGTCTGAACCCTTGGGCTCCATGTTATACATGCTCCTATGATAGTAATATGTGTCCAGCATGTATGTGAAAGCTTCTGTTCAGTGGTGCCTGGTGTGAGTGATATTCTCTTCAGAGAAATATCTGCTACTGTGTCTGGTGATATATGTGTGAGGTATTGTGTTTACTGGTGAGCACACTACTGTGTTTAGTGATATACTTCTGCAAAACATTAGAGTGCATATTTTTCTGTGATACTTTGTTTAGTGATATATTTGTGAGCTGTTGTGTTAATAGTGTTTGATGTGTGTGCTGGTGTTTCAGTGATACCTTTGTGAGACTATGTTTAGTAGTGCCAGGTGTATAAGCTACTGTGTTCCACCATACAGAAGCAAAGTACTGTGCAAATATACCTGGTGTTCACTACTGCGTTCAGTGATGATTGTGGGCTACTATGTTTATTAATGCCTGGTGTGCTTGCTACTGTGTCCAGGAATATATGGACACACAGTGAGAGACACTGTGATTAAGGATTCCAAGTGTGTTTGCTCCTGTATTTAGCAATATTGTGTGAGATCCAGTGTTTATAACGGGATGTCTATAACTCATGCTTGAGCTACAAGTACTGAATCATGTATGAGGACCTGGGTTCAATGGTGTGTGTGCTGGTATGTTTATGGATACATGTGTGAGACACTGTGTTTCATGCAGCCTGTGTATGTGCTACTCTGTTTAGTGTTAACGTTTGTGAGAGATTATGCTTGCTGGTGTCCAACATGTATACCACTATGTCAGTGATATATGTGTGAGACACTGTTTCCAGCGTAAATATAGGTGTTTCAATGTGCTTAGTGATATTTGTACAAAACCTCTTGTTTGGCGGTTCCTGGTGTGTGTGCTTCTGTGCTTACTGATTTAGGAGCAAGACATTGTGTTAATGGTCTGTGGCGCCTTTATTTTTTTTTAACTGTATTTAGGAATACATGTGTGTTACATTGTGTTTAATCGTGTGAGGTATGTGAGACTGCTCAATGATTTTATGTGTGAAACACTTGCTTTCTGTTATGTGGAGTGTGATAAAGCATTTAGTGCTATGTGTGGTGGGAATTTTTATTAGTAGTGTGTATGTGAGACAACAGGCTTAAAGGTATGTGATGTCTGTACATGATGATGGATTGAGTGATGCGTGTTTGAAGAAATGTCATTTTATATTGTATGAATCAACTTGTTTAGAGTTATGTGGTAATTTTTGGTACCCTGTGCATTAACATAAGTGTAAGACAATATTTAGGAAGTGTGGTTGTGTGCTCCTGATTCACGATACATTTGTAAGAAGCTCTGATTCTAATGTGCCTCGTTTCTACTTTGATCAGTTAACACATATGTGAACTACTCTGTTTGATGAGTGCCTGGCGAATTGGCTACTTTCCCTCATAACATATATGTGAGACACTGTTTTTAGCAATGCTCGGTGGCATGTTAGTTTGTTTAGTAAGTAATATGGGGTGACATTGTGAGGCACTATGGTGAACAATGTGTGATAGCTGCGCTACCCTGTTTAGTAATACATATGTGACCTGGGGGTCAGTGCAGTGTGTGTGTTAATGTGTCCCGTGAAGATGTGTGAGGCACTATGTCAGAAATGGGGGAGGGGGGCGGTGTTCTACTCTGTTGAGTGATTATGTGTGAGACACTGTTTCGCACTGCCCATTATGAGTGCAACTCGTGTTGACGATGTGTTTGTGAGACACTGTGCCTACTGGAGTCTCGTGTCTCACTACTCCATTCAGTGCTATTTGCATGAGGCACTGCATTTAGTTGTTGTGCTTGGTGTGTGTGCTACTGTGTTTAATACACTGATTTCTAGTGTATTTATCTCACATCCATGGCAATAAGTGAGCATGCATTAAATGCCTAATAAATTTTAGGTACAAAATTACATGGAATTTTGTGGAGAAAATGAGCATACGTGGAGCACTTAGTGTATGCTACTTTCTATTCTGATAAAAATTATACATAGAGGAAGGCAACAAGCATGCATGAGGCACTAATTATGGGCACTCTTCTAGTTTAACATCATTTATAAATAAGGGAAGCTAACAAGGATGGATTAAGCTCCTAGTATATATTCCAAGCACTATTCTAGTACAGCATTACTCAGAAGTAAGGAAGCAAGCATGCTTTAATTGCCTAGCATATGCCAGGTGTTATCTAATATGGCATTGCTTAAATATAAGGGAAGGGAAATAACATACTTGAAGCCCTGGTACAAGATGGCCACTAGTCTAACACATTACTCACATACAGGACAAAATAAATGACATACACTGAGTGCCTAATACATGCCAGCTACTATTATATTAAAGCATTGCAGATATACAGAAATGGAAACTACGTGCTTACTAGATAGCGAGGACTATTCTAGTATTGCTCCCATACAAGGAGAAAAAAAAGAGTCTACATGAAGTGTCAGGTACATGCCAGGAATTATTTTAGCATGACATTACTCACACATAGGAAGAAGAAAGATTTAAGACACATTAATTGCCTAGTATGTGTCAGATACTATTCTATGACAAGCTTACACATGTGGGAAGGAAATGCATGTGCTTTCATAGCCTGGTATATGCCACTGTACAATCACAGTGCTATTCACACATAAGGAAGGAAACAAGCATAAATTCAGAGCTTAGGATAGGCCATACACTAGTGTAACATTACACATAATTAGGAGGAAGAAAACAAGATTACGTTGAGCACTTAAAACATGTGAGGCATGATTTCATTACAGTATTACTCATGCATAAAGAGAAGGAAACAAGCATGAATTCATCATTCAGTATATGGCCAGTGCTTTTTAGTACGATCTTATTTCCACGGAGAGGAAGAAAACTGCATGCAGGAAGCACCTAATATATATGCCAGGCACTCTTCTAGTATGCCATTGCCCATGTATAGAGAAAGGGAACGAATATTCAAAGAGTCTATGCCTGGTGCTGTTTTAGCACAATATAACTCATATATTGGAGAATGAAAAAAGCATAAAAGAATGCAAACTTGTGCCGGGTCCTATTCCAGGAAAATATTATCCTCATAGAAGGGAAAAAAGGAGCTTGCATTTAATAACAAGTTCATGTCAGGCACTCTTGTAATTCATCATTACTTACATACAAGGAGAAGGAAAAACAATACATTAAGCGTGTTGTGTATAGAAGGCTCAGTTTTAGTATAAACTTAATTGTAGATAGGGGGAAGGAAACAAAGTTGCATGAAGCACCTAATATATGCCAGGCAGTGTTCTAATAAAACATAACTTGCACATAGGGAGACAGAAATTAATATGCATTAAATTTGTACTATATGCCAAGTCTTAATCTAGTAAAACATTACTCACATATAATAGAAAGACAAAAATATTAACCATCTCATATGTGCCAGGTGCTAGTCTAGTGCAATATTACACAGAGGTGGAATAAGAAATAAGCATTAGCATCTAATAAATGCAGGAAACCATCGTAGTGCAACAGTACTCACAGGGGAGGGAAACAAGTCACCTGTATATGCAAGGTGCAATTCTCATACAGTCTTACTGAAACGAGAAAGAAATAAGTGTGCCTTGCACGCCTGGTACTACCACCAGAATATGAATACCATGCTACCTACTATTAGAGGGAAAGTAGCAAGCAAGTGTTAAGTGCCTCCTTGATGCCAGCCAGTAATATAGCACCACTTTACTCAGGACAAAGGACACAAGAACGGGAGTGCCCACAATGTATCAAGCACTGTTCTAATACAATACTACTCACAGGCACAGGAGAGGAAACAATATTTCAGAGTTCCTCAAATATGTCAGATACAACATTACTCACAATAGAGTAAAAGAAGCACTTGTCCCTATGTACATTTTATGTAGTATCCTGGCACAAAATTTTTCAAATAGAGGGGAAAGAAACCATCATCAGTGAGCATGCTGTAAATGCTTGACACTGCTTTAGTACAATGTAACTCACATTGGGAAAAGAAAGCAAGCATACATTAATTACCTAATACATACCAGCTAGTAATTGAGTCAGATAATACTCTAACAAAGGGTAAAATCAAAGGAAGCATTTACAGAGCATAAGGTATAAATCAGGCATTATTTTAGTAAAGCACTACTCACACATAGGAAAAAGTACGCATGCATCTATTAAAAGCTTCCTCTCTACTAATACAATGTTATTCGTATATGAAATAAACATGCATTAACTGCCAAATGTATGCCAGAAAATATTCTAATACAACATCACTTACAAATTGATTGAAGAATAGAACTGCACGTTGAATGCCTAATATTTGCCAGGCCCTATTCTAGAACAACCTGCCTCACACATAGAAAAAGGAGAAGAGCATGCCTCACACACCTAGTATTGCCAGGCGCTAGTCTAGTACATTACTCAAACATAAAAGAAGTAAACAAGGATACAGTGAGCATCTAGTAAAGGCCAGTAACTATTTTATCACAACTTTACTCTCAAAGAAGAGGAAAGAATACATCGAATATTGAGTATATGTCAGGCACTTGACCAAATACACTCATAGGAACAGGGAGCAAGATGCATTGATGCCTACTCTACACCAGGTACTTTTATAGTACAACATTACTCACACATAGTGGAAGGAAACAATACCATACAGGGCATTGGATATATATATGACAGACACTATTGCAGTACATTACTTACACATATACTTATTTCCTTTCTAAATATGACAGTAAAATTGTATTAGCATAGTACCTGAAAATACATTCTGGTACTGCATTACTCACACATAGTAGGAGTGATGCAGTCATGCACTGATCCTCTTGCATAAGACAGATATCATTCTAGTGCAATATAAGTCATATATAAAAGGAAGACAAAATGTATCCAATGTGTTCCTAATATATGCTAGGTTCTATTCTATTCTAACATTATCCACACAAGAGTGAAGGAATAAAATTATGAGTTGATCACATAAAGTCATCCAGGGAATATCTACTACAATATTATTCATAGATAGCGAAAGAAAACAAGCTTGCATAGTTTACCTAGTATAAGCCAGGAATTATTCAAGAATAGCATTGCTTACATAGACTGGAAGTAAGTAAGCATGCATTGAGTCCTAGTATATGCAAGGTGCTATTAATTACAAACTTACTCATATGTAGCTAAATGAAATAAGCATGCAATAGGCACCTAGTAAATACCAGATCCTATTATATACAACACTGCACACACATAAGCAAAGGAAACAAGGATGTATAGCAACTAGTACATGACAGCATTCTAATACAACATTATTTACACACAAGTGACAGAAAACGAGTATTACTGAGCAACTAGCTTATGCCAGGTCCATTTCTAGTGCTGCGTTCCCCCATATAAAGAAAAAAACAAGTAACCAGGCATTGAGCATTTAATATGTGTCAGATATTATTGCAGCAAAATATTACTCACACATCTTGTGAAAGAACAAAACATGCCTTGAGCCAGCAGCATGTGTAAGGTACTTTTTAATTACAACATTACTCATACATATGGGGAGACAAACATTCGTGCAATTAGTGTCTATTATATGCTGGACACTATTCTAATACATCATCACTCTCACACTGGGGAATACTATGAACATACTTAAGTGCAAATTATATGCCACGCACTATTTTAGCAGAATGTAACCCACACATTGGGAAAAAGAAAGCACATATGCATCAATTGACTATTGTATGCCAGTAATTTTTCTAGTCAAATGGTATTCTAGCTTAAGTGGAATGACATAAACATGCAGAAGGACCTTGTATATACCAGGTAATATTCTAGTAAAAATATTACTTACACATGAGTAAAGGCAGCATTCATTAAGGGCCTGGTATATGTCACATACTATGCTAGTGCAACATTACTCTCATGTAGGGTAAGAAAGGGAACATGCATGGAATACCTAATATATGATAGATGATTTTTATTATGTCATTGCCTATACCTGTGGGAAGGAATGAAGTATTCTTGGAGCACAAAGTATTGCTTAGCACTCTTTTACTACAATGTTACTAATACATGGGAGAGAAAATGAATTATGCGCTAAATTGCTAGTAATTCCAAGTACTATTCAAGCAAAACTTTATATATTGGGGGGGGGTGATTACCATTGATCAAGCTCTTACTCTATGCCTGACCATGGTTTACTACAACCTTATTCAAACATATAAAAAGCAAATACAGAGGAAATTTCATGTTTAAAGAGTGTAATTCTAGGGCCACCTAGTTGGCCCAGTCTGTTTAGTGTCCTACACTTGATTTCAGCTCAGGTTATGATCCCAAGTTCACGTCATGATCCCAGGGTCATGGGATAGAGAACCACATTGGGCTCCACACTGAGCATGGGCCTGCTTAGGATTCTCTGTCTTGGCACGTGCTCGCTCGCTCTCTCTCTCCCCTCCTTCTCCTCCTCCTTCTCCCTCTCTAAAATAAAAAGAAAAAAGAAGTATGATTCTAACACAACATTGTTCATATTTATGAGGGAAAAAATGAGCCTTCATGAAGCACCAGGTATATACCAGGCAGTCAGTATTCTAGTGTATCATTACACATATGTGGAAGGAAGGTAGCATATAGTAAGCCTTTAGTGTATTCCATGTATACATATACATTGTCCTTTTGTAATTCAAACTTACTCTTATGTAAGTGGAAGGAAATATGCATGCACTGAGCTTCTAACATGTGCCTGTTACTATTTTACTACATTACTCACACTGACGAGGAGGTATTGAGCATGCATAGAGAATGTAGTCTATCTCCAATACTATTCTAGGACAATCATACTCAAGCATAGACATAAGAAATGAGCTTTCATGGAGTCTCTAGTGCATATTAGGTTCTCTTTTGGAAAACGCCACTCACTCATAGGTGAATAAAGTAAGATTGAATTGAGCACTCAGTATATGTCAGGAATAACTCCAAGACAACCAGACCCAATAACAAAGAGAAGGGAACCAGCAGACGCTAAGCACCCACGCCTGCTACCTTTCCAATGCCAATTAAGTCACATGCAGGGGAGAAGGAAGCATAAATGCATTGATTGCCTAGGGTATGTCACATACTCTTCTAGGACATGCTTACACATATTTAGGGGAAAGGAAACCTGCGTGGATTAAACTCCTACATATAGCACATTCTAGTCTAGTACAACTTTAGGCACACATAGTGGGAAGAAAACAAACATGCCCTGTGAACTTAATATATGCCATGTGACCTTACTTACATGTATAAGAAGAAAATAAGCATCATGAAGCACCTAGTGTATGCCAGGCATTCTTCTAGTACAGTTCTCACATGAAGGATGAACAAACAAGCATGCATCGAGCACTTTGTATGTTACAGATGTTATTCCTGCAACACTACTTATACAGTGGGAAGAAAACGATCCTGCATGGAGCCACCAGAATATTCAGGGTCTATTCTAGTACTTTATTCACACATAGGGGTAAGTAACATGCCTGCAGTGAGTGCCTGATATATATCAGACACTACTCGAGTTAATGTTTACTTCCACATTGGGAAGGAAAATGAATATGTATTAAGTGCCAAGTATATGCCAGGTACTTTTCTAACACAACATCACTCACAAATCAGTGGAACGATACCAGTACTACTAAGTGCCTAGTATTTGTCAGATACTATTCTAGAACAATTTACTCACTCAGGAGAAGAAAACAGGCATGCAAGCAGCATCTGGTATTGCCAACCACTGTTTTAATACAACATAAACCACAATTAGGAAAAAGGGAGCATGCATTCATTAAATGCCTGTGTATGCCAGGCAAATTTTTTAGTACAAGCTTATGCTTACATAGAATGAAGAATGCATTCATACATTTCACACTTAGGTTAAGCCAAGCCACGCACTGAGCTCCAAATATATGCCAGACACTAGTCTAGTACAGCATTTCTTACTCATTGGGAGAAGAGAGCATGCATTCATTAGTATCTAATTTATGATTGATGCTACTCAAGTACAACGCACCCACACGCAGAGGAAGGGAACAAGCCTGCACGGAGCACCCACTATAGGCCAGATTATATGCTGGAATAATTTTACTCACACATGCTTAAGTAGGCATGCATTGAGCACCTAGTATATGCCAGACACTATTCTAATACAACCTTACCCACACATCAGACAAAGATGATTTTTTTTTTTTTTTTTTTTTGTGTGTTT
>NW_027527934.1:1985620-1997134 GCF_008692635.1 Crocuta crocuta
TGATTGCTTATGTTGGTTGGCAACCTCTGGAGCTTCCCAGGTGAAATTTGAAACTGGTCCTGTACATGGAAGACGAGAAGAAAGCTAAGAAAGATGCAGACCACCCCAGATTGGTAGGTGGAAGATCTAATAAGTAAGCCTCTGAGGCTTGTCTTGGGTGGCTGCAAAATGAGTAGATCTCCACATCTATCTGCAGGAATCTGAAATGTTTGTACAGAAGTCTTAACAGAGTTCAGTCACATATCCATCCAAATTACAACACATCATTCTCTCAAGGCTCATCCTTGAAATGGCTCCAGCTGGGAAATGATGGGTAGAATGTACAGTCCAAAAACAATAGAGTGGGCAAGGAGCCTCTAATTTCCTGAGTCCAGCTTGCAGCTCAACCAGCAGTCACATTTTCTTGATGACACTCCACTCCTCATGACTGGCTCTTGTAATCTTATCTACCCGCCTGTCTCACAATGCATGTGTTTTTAGCAATCAGCAAGAAGTTTCATTAGCATAGAGGTGGCTCATTTGGCCGCTATCTGGCTGCACTGGAGACAGATGTCACAGCAATAATATAGGAACTGTAAGCAAAAACACAGATTAAGATAGTGATTCCTAAAATAAATAACTTTTTTAACAAGAGCTTCGTGATTTATTGAGTCCCCTGGACTGGGGGTTGAATCACTCTGGGCATTCACTTGTGTTATTATGGGATTTAATAAAGACGTTACATTAGCAGATTCATAAGGTATGAATACACAACATTCTGCTTGGATAATGACACAGGTCCCTCCGCGGGAGTCAGTAATAATGTCCAAGGTCATCCTGTTGTGGAGATAGTTTTTCTCACTAGGGACATCTCACCATTCAGCCTGTGTTCAATAAAGACAGGTTTTATTGGCTATCGTTTTAAGTCTTGTTGAGTGAATTTAGCATGGGCTTCTGTGTGTGCTATAATGTTTTTATAGACTGTATAAAAGCCAAAGGAAGGAACAAAGACAGCAGCTAAATGATTGTACCAGTGGAAAACAGAATGTGCCCATCTGGCCTCAAGGAGAAGGAAGTTGGCATCTTTAGGAACTTGACTTGGTTGCTCATACCATACGTGTTGGTCAGGGGAGGACGCATTGTCAGACATGAGGAGAAGGACTGGGGGTGGGATATGCCTCTCCCCTCTTTCAATGGTGCATGTTCCATTCCAGATATAGTGTGTTTCAATAGGTTCATCTTATAGCAGGATAGTGGGGTCCTAACAGAGATTGGAACCAAGTCCTATCTGCCTGCAATTCTAATGAACAACAGTAGAAACTATCAACCCAGTATTTTTCACAGATAAAACATATTTTTCTCTATTTTTTTCTTTATTTCATATGCTAAAACTGCATGCACTCTTTTGTCTGCTAGCCCTTTTGAATACATCAAGTCTGTGATTTTTAAATGACTTCTGTTATCAACCCTGATATTCAGTCGTGATTTAACCATGTTTCTGAATTAATTTAAATCCTCAGTGTTTGCAATGAACTCCCTCTTGTAGCTTTTTTCCTCTACTTTTCCTGCTCTGATTTTTAGCTACTCTGTTTCTCTGTTATAAATATTCTTGAAATATTTAATATAATATAATGGTTGACTTTTGGTTGACTTCTCCTATACCCTTCATCCATCTTGAGTAATATTACTGATGTCTTTACCTTCCCTTATTTCCTTTTCTTGTATCTGTCACATGTTTCCTGTGAAGCTGGCCAGCAGGCTGTGCCCCTTTGTTTAGCAGAAGCTAGATTCTCACAACTAGTTTCTCCTGGACTGTTCCCCTTTGTTTGATTTTCTGTTCATTCTTATGACCGTCTAAATCTATCTTTTCCATTTTTCCTATCTAATCTTAGAAGCCCAGTTGACTATATTCTCATTTTTTTTTATTGTACGTGGGGACCTAATGGCAGCATTTATTTCAAGAGACCAGTAGAGGCTTAACATAACCCAGGCAAATTCCTTTAAATGGATCTGATCCAGTCTGAACAGGATAAGACCTGGCTATAACTGGTTTTACTCAGTCAGAAGCAGTGTGATCTAAATAAAAAGAAATTAGAACTGATCAAAAAGCTTTAAGCTCATCATAAACTTTCAAAAACATTTTGAATCAAAGAAAACTTTTTTTTTAAATCAGGTCACTTGATTCAGGTAGTTTTAATAGGTTTAGCATGGCCTGGATGAGTCCAAATTAATTGAAAAAAAAAATGTAAACAACTGTGAGTAAACCAGAACTGGTTTAAATTAGTCAAAACCTATGGAAATATATCAAACCATTATTTTAAAGCTCATGGCCATTTGTGTAAGGTTCTCCCAGCTATGACCAACCCAAATGATTGGAACCAATTTAAACTTCTTACAAAAGCCTAACTTTATACTAGAACCATCATTAACTAAATTTTTATCTTTGTTAAGTCCATTTTTTCTCTGATAAATTAATCAAAACTGATTTGAACCTGGCAGAATAGGTCACAAAGGGTTCCTTACAAAATTCTCCTAAACTTTTTGCTCCTCCATGCCTGGTATATTTCTCAACAGTAAATCCAATTTCTGGGTTGATCTTGAGGTCTTGACCTCAGAAATCTGAATTACAGCAAAGATTTCTTGGTTTCATCCCAAATGAATACATTTGTCCTAACCTCAAAGTTGCAATCTCTAAAGTTGATCTCATTTCCTTCAAAGTGAATCTTTCTGCCCTTTAAGGGGAAGATGCTGAGGCAGGCAGCTGACAATTACTGAAGAATAGCTAGGAAGAAAGTGCCGGAATAATCACTTTACATACATTATCTCATTCCATCCTCTCAAGAATTTTATGAAGTGTCTGCAATGCTGTCTTGGTTTCCAAGAAAAGAATCATTTCTAAAAGGTACACATTGGAATTATTTTAAACTTTCTTTGGAAGCCACTTAACTCAGTCAGGTGTGCAACCACAAAAGAACTTCTGTCATTCCAGCATTCTGAGAGTACAGTTCTATAGATGCATGGCCATGGAAATCACTTTGTAATGTGGAATTATTTATGTAGGACTCTGGGAAACCCTGGCTGTCCTTCATGCCTAGCTTCATGTGGAGGAACATACCTAGTCATATGAGCTGTACTTACTAACCAGGCTATGTTAGAGAGAAAAATGCCCAACCTGAACTTTGAAACAATAGTTTGAGCTCCAAAGTAACACTATTCTTTTTGAGGGTCACTTTGATGTATGCTTCCATGCCTCTGTAAGGATATTTTTCTTCATTTACCATTAGAAGTACTATAATAGTATTGGCCCACCCTGCATGGTCTCCCCATGTTGCAAAATCCTTCTCTCTCATCAAGTTTTACTTCTTATCTTTGTTTTCTTTCTCTCTATTTTTTTTTTCTAGGTTAAATTCCCTTGTTCTTAACCTATCCTTGTAGATTCTTTAGTGAGAAAGCAATACAATATGGTCTCGTGGATAAGAACGTTTACTTTGGAGCCAAGCAGACTGGACTTATGTTCCAGTTGTATTACTTAACAGCTGTGTGGCCGGGATGGCATATTTAACACGTCACTTTATTTATCTGTAAATTAGGTTAATTACAGGACCTTCTCCTTAAGTGGCTGCAACATGTAAATGAAGGTCTCCACATAAAGTGCTTGGCCTTGCACAAAATAAGTGCCCAGTAAGTGTTGTACTACAATTATACATCAATATTTACTTCTATTACCATTGATATTATGTACAAATTCATTCCTCAAATTTCAGAAGTAAGTGTTGTTTTACTCTTGTATTAACAAAGACACAGATTCAAACAAGGCCAGTGATCTACCAAAGGTCGCACAACACTGCATGATGTCACAGAGGTCAGTGCCTGCCTCAGAGTCATCTTAACCAAGGCTATTTCCCATTTGTTGCATTTGCACCCACTGATACCCCTAGGCCCTTTCATCTCTTCTTGCTTTCTTCTCCTTCGCTTCTTACAGAAACAAATGATGGGGTTACCTTGCTTTTACTTCCCCCTCTCAGTTTGTCCTAATTCCTAATTGCCTTCCTGTATCTCCTCCTTTTTTTTCCCCCTAAGACCTCTGTCCCATCTATAACTGATGGTAAAGACTCACTCTACACCACCTGTTAAAGAGATAAGTTACATTCAGAGTTGGGATTCCTCAAATGATCTGTATATCCAGCTATGAAACTTTAATGATTTCTTTCCCCCTGCAGGTCTGGCATTACTCTAGGCTACACTGTATACTACACTGTTTGCATTTACTGGGCTACCCAGGAACATCACTGGAAAGCCCTCTCCCTTCCCTTCATTTGAAGTAGTCAGCTCTGTATACTCAGCATCTGCTGTAAACCACTCCTCTCTTACCTCTTTCAGAGGGAGATGTGTTTTTATTTGATGAAGACAATGCAAAGGAAAATAGAGATGCTACACAGAGGTAGAGTGTTCTGAAATTTGGGACCATGAGGTTTCAGTTAACTAGGTACAGCAGTCATCTAGTCGTTCAGTCAGCTAACATACATTGACCACTAGCTACATGTCAGGTACACTAGTGGGAATAGAAGTCTGATTATATGTGTGTATGTATCTATATCTATCTCTATCTCTATCTATAGATATCTCTATAGAGATATCTATATAGATATCTATCTATCTCCATCTCTATCTCTATAGAGATAGATATCTCTATGGATATCTCTATAGATAGAGATGGAGATAGATAGATATTTAGTGTGTGTGTGTGTGTGTGTGTGTGTGTGTGTGTGTGTGTGTGTGTGTGTGTGTGTGTGTGTGTGTGTGTGTGTGTGTGTGTGTGTGTGTGTGTGTGTGTGTGTGTGTGTGTGTGTGTGTGTGTGTCCCAATTTACTATCCTGGAACATGAGAGCAATTTCTTCTTGGACTGTTATCCATTAGAGTACTTATAAACATCTAACATGGATGTGTAAGAATATATTGTGATGGTTCATTTTTCAATATCTTTAAGTTCTTCATTCAGTTAGGGGCCACATCAAAAACACTGTGGTGTGGAGCAAGATGGACTCTGGTCCAGAATCCAGGAATCTATTGTCCACCCTTCTGCTTCTCTCCTGCTGTGTGATCTCAGTGAGTTGTAGTCTCTGCATCTGGACCCTCTTGTCTTCCAAGTGGAGAGCACATGTCACACAGGCTCTTGTGAGATGAGACAGAAGAAATTGCAATAAGCTGGGACAATCTCTAAAACATAGAGGAGCAAGTCAGCTCTAGGGACCTTCCTGCTCTAAAAGATCACTTGCTGGGAAAGGCCTATAACACAACCTTTAAAACCAATAGTTCACCAAGATATTTGCCTACAACAAGAATGGGGTAAATGTCACTGCGAGGTGCCAGGATGAAAGTTGTGGTTGAAGTACAAATGAGAGTCTGTGATTGATTTACTCAGAGTTGTTAGATAATAAAATATCGTTATTGGGAGTACATGACTGACAAGTTGCCTTGCTGACATGTCATATAACAGAAGTGTAGCTCAAGGGCCTGCCTTGTATTGTGATCTGACATGAAGAGATGATAGTTAAGCTCTAATTTGAAGGGTGTGATTTTAGTTGCCATGTTGAAAATATTTCTAAAGCTCAAAGATGAACAAGTGTCTTGTAGCAGATATAAAGTGCCCCTAGAAAGCTGAATAGCTGAAATGATACTGTGAAGGGAAAAAATTGCCCTCTTCCTCAAAAAAATAAAAAATAAAAACCTTCCAGGGAGAGGAGCAGTTGGAGCTAGGAAAGATGAAATCCTAATATGGCAAAACCATTCAATTATGACCCATGTGCACATCAGAGGTGCTGGTGAGAATTTCAGGAACCTAGTCATGGGAAATGGTTGAGAGGAAAGGAGTCCATGGATGGTGAACCTGAGGATCAAAGAGTCATCCCTTAGAGATCGCCAAATTCCTAATGACCTAGACTAGCATTTTGCAAACTGGTGTTCAATAGAATGCTATTTCATAGAACTTTATGTAAGATTTGCTATTCTACAGATGTTCCAGATTCAAATAAATCTTAGACTTGTAAGTTAAACAAGTCTACCACACAATATGTTTCTTCAAGAGAGAGAAAAATTATTTTTCAAGGGCATCTATTAGCATCTCCCAGAACTTGAATTTTGTACACTAATGTTTGGGAGATGCTGATTTAAGTGGTTGTTGATACTTGAACTTTGAAACTGGCAAGCAGATAAAGGCAAAGAAAAGCAAGAAGTCTTGGCCCCTGAGGATCCATGCAGATAAGTGGAGACCAGCAGTATAACTTCATAGACTGGTCTCTTCAACACCAGGCCTCCAAAAGTAGAAAGAACAGGTTAGAGAAAGACTGAGCATCTGGAGGAACCAGAGTTCTAGCCAGGGTTCTAGTCAAATGGGATTTAAGGTGGAATTCCCAGTCTCTGGAGGGGACCATGAACTAGATGAAGAATCTAAGAAATGGGACAAGAAGTATGCAATGAGCCACCATACAACTCCCAATCTGCAGTGTCCTGTCCAGCCTCCATCTCTGGCTCACCAAATAGCAGATCTGTCAGTAGAGTATTAAATACATCTTCTCTACTGATTTGTAGAACACAAGTAATTGGCGTGTATCCTTTCCTGTTTTTAACTCAGAAAATGGGGGAAATGTTTCTGTGTATATGTGCATTCATAGAGAAAGCTACAAAAAGCTGGACAAGACCACCTAAAGAGAAATTAGGAAAGGGCTGACAACAGAAGTTCTTGGTGTGGCCTGGGTCGATGAGGTTCCATGATTTTTAAATGCCCACATTATGAATTAGAAAACACATGCAGACCTCTTTGTTTGATCCTGTATTTATCCAAAAGCCATTTGGAGCCATGATGATACTCACTACGCTGATGATCTGGCACTTGAACATTTAAAAAGAGTAATTAATGTGCTTCCAATTCCAAGCTGATAGATCTGAAAATAATAAACTATAAAGCAAAGAATAGTAAGAGGCCAAAAGAGAGAAATGTGTAGTATCCTGATGGTAAAGAGACTGATCATTTCTGCAATTTCAGAACCTAGTGTTAGTGCTAACTCTCTCAAAATAATAAATTTGTGAAAGTGTCTTCCCAAAGCAAAGATCTTCACTTTTATAGCCATCTGAAAAGAATATAAACCCTGCTGCTCTAAAACATTATTCATGTGATTTTTTACTAGATATAATGACCAAAGTCCATAGTGTAAAACTATGGCAACTCATAGTCAGTGCTTTGGAAACTTTCTTTTTTAATTTTTTAATGTTTATTTACTTTTTTGAGAGAGAGAGACAGAACGTGAGTGGGGGATGGGCAGAACGTGATGGGGGATGGGGATATCTTCTTCTGGGAAGACAGAATCTGAAGCAGGTTTCAGACTCTGAGCTGTCAGCACAGAGCCTGATGTGGGGCTCAAATTCATGAACCGTGAGATCATAACTGGCTGAAGTTGGATGCTTAACCCACTGAGCCATGCCAGTGCTCCTGGAAACACTTTTTAATGACACACTGAGTTCTGAGCACTGGGGATGTAAAATGTTGTCCTTGACTTCAAGGAAGTTAGAGTTCAAGATATTAGAAAGAACACTGTTTTGAGATACGTGAAAAGATGCTCAACATTACTCATCATCAGGGAAATACAATTCAAAACTACATTGAGATCATCTCTAACCTGTCAGAATGTCTAAAATTAACAACAGAAGACACAACAGGTATTAGTGAGGTTGCAGAGAAAGGGGAACCCTCTTACACTGTTGGTGGGAATGTAAACTGGTGCAGCCACTCTGGATAACAGTATGGAAGTTCCTCAAAAGGTTAAAAATAGAACTGCACTACAATCCAGCAATTGCACTACTAGGTATTTATCCAAAGCATACATAAATACAGATTCGAAGGGATACATCCACCCCAATGTTTATAGCAGCATTATCAACAATAGCCAAACTATCTAGAGAGCCCAAATGTGTCCATTGACTGATGAATGGGTAAAGATGATGTAATATATATATATATATACACACACATATATGTATATATATGAATTCATATATATGTATATATATGAATGGGTAAAGAAGATGTAATATATATATATAACATATAATATATAATGAAATATTATATATAAAATGAAATATTACTCAGCCATCAAAAAAATGAAATCTTGCCATGTGCAACAACATAGATGGAACTAGAGCGTATTATGCTAAGTGAAATAAGTCAGCCAGAGAAAGACCATACCATATGATTTCACTCATATGTAGAACTTAAGAAACAAAACAGATGAACTTGGGGCAGGGGGAAAGATACGGAAACCAGGAAACAGACTCTTTATAGAGAACAAACTGAGGGTTACTGGAGGGGAGGCAGGCAGGGGAATGGGTTAAATGGATAATGGGTATTAAGGAGGGCACTTGTGAGCACTGGGTGCTGTATAAGTGATGCATCACTAAATTCTGTGCTTGGAACTAATATTACACTGTATATTAACTAATTGGAATTTAAATAAAAACTTGAAAAAAAACACTGTTTTAGGAAACAACAACAATAGCAACAGAGCTAGGTATGTGAGACAGAACCAAGTGTTGTTGCTTATGAGATTTACATAGTTCTGTGTTTGATTCATAGCTATCTCGCAGACAGTGCCGTAACAGGCAAATAGCTTTGGCAGTTGCCTACTTTAGTATTTGTGTAATTAGGATGCTTTCTAGAATTTACTATTAAATCAATTTACTTATAAACTAATAATATTTGGGACACCTGGGTGGCTCAGTCGGTTAAGGATCCAACTTTGGCTTGGGTCATGATCTCGTGGTTCACAAGTTTGAGCCCCGTGTTGGGCTCTGTGCTGAAAGCTCAGAGCCTAGAGCCTGCTTCAGATTCTGTGTCTCCCTCGCTCTCTTCCCCTCCCCTGCTCATACTCGGTCTCTCTCTCTCTCTCTCTCTCTCAAAAATAAATAAAGATTTAAAAAATTAAATAATAATGTTTACCTTATATTACTTAAGTGTTAATAACATTAATAACATTTACAAATCATTTACTATCAAATATTGTGCTAAGTGCTTTATGTGCCTTATATTATTTAATTATAAAAAACAAAAAACAATATAACTCAAGTATTATTGTTATTTTCAGTTTATACATAGGAAAACAAAATAGAGAAGTTAAGTAACTTACCCAGAGTCACCCGGCGGGAAGTAGAAAAGCCAGGATTATGAACCCCAATCCCAAATTCTGATCCACTAAAGATAATCATCAAGTATAACAGTGAGCCTCCATTGTCTAACTGCTAACTTTGTAGCGACTTGATTTGGACTGATGGCATTGCTACTAGACAGAATCAAATAAAAAGCTTTTTCTACCAAAATCTCAAATTTCCTAATGGTTTTTTTGTTTGTTTGTTTGTTTGTTTGTTTTAGTGCTAGGCTTCATTTCCAGGTAGGCATAGACTACATTAATCACAGTTATCAGTTGGCTAAAGATGACACTAATTATCAAATGTAATAATAACCATGATTGTACCCAACCTTGCTCAGCCAAAATTCCATAAAACACCCAACTAAACAAGTTTGTCTCATTTGTCCAAAACTTTAGTTTTTACTCTGTTCCCTGTCTCCGGTCTTAGGCCTCTTGATCCTGTGGGTCAGTCTGAGGCTTGAGCAAGTCCAGCCTTCCCGACCCTCCTTGCCCTCATTTCCACTCTCTGTCTTCTGGCAGGGCTTTCATTCACAGCCTCGGAGAGTCTCAGCTGTTCCCTAGCAAAGCCCCTGGCAGAGGAAAAGCTTTCCAACCTAACACACTTAACAATGAAGACAGTGCCCTTTGGCGTGCCTCCACTGCTTCTCCTGTAGCGCTGTAAACAACAGAAAGCTTCACATCTCAGAACGTTAGACATGACAGATTCTGCAACAGGAGCCGAACGTACCAGTGATCTATTTCCTGTGGTGTTTCAAAAACACAATTTGGTTCTAAGTCTCACCCTTCAGCGGATGCTGCCTCCGGGTAGATGAGGGCAGTGGCATTTACTGCTTCATAAAATCATAATGAGGATACATATCACGCCTGATTGTCTCAAAGCAAGGAATTATCAGGGAAGTAAAACAGTCTCAGTTGAAGTATTGGGGGAGTGAAGGGTGCTTGCTTAGATCCTCCATGAACAGATGCATTGCACAACTCCCACAGAATCATAAAACTATGCCCTGTCTCTGCTCGATTTGGTGGACTACAGGAGTTTCCAGATTCTATTGTTTAGGAAAATGTTCACTATTAATGTTCCAGCTTCTCTCATAGTGGCAAGGCACACGTGCACTGAGTGTCAGAGGAAATTGAGGATTCCCTTTAGCAAAGCACCAGCACAGAGTTTTCAGAGTGCATTTTTGGCATTTCATGGGAAATCAGTGATTCCATCTGAATATAGCCCTGAGATACGAGAAATGAGCAAGATTGAGAATGGTTGATGTGAAACCCATCACTTGTGACAGTGTCATGAATTTGTGCCTTTGAAAGAAGGTAAATATAACTGGTTGAGAACTGTCTGGATTACATTAGAAGATTGAGTAACAATTTCTAAGGAGGACTGTTTTGCCAGGTTAAAAGAAAATCACATATTTGAAAACTTCTACCAGGTTGGTATTTCATTTAGTCACTAGAAGAATCTCTCTCTGGTCCCCAGGATTCTACATCTCAAGCTCCAACTGTGTCATTCCTTTTGAGTGCCTTATTATTGTTCTTGATCTTTTACTTCTTAGGCTTTGAGACTATATCACAATCTACAAGCTATTTCTTCTTTTTTTTTTTAATGTTTATTTTTGAGACAGAGAGACAGAGCATGAGTGGGGGTGGGGGGAGAGATAGAGAGACACAGAATCTGAAGCAGGCTTCAGGCCCCAAGCTGTCAGCACAGAGCCCAACGTGGGGCTCAAACCCACGAACCTCGAAATCATTGACCTGAGCTGAAGTCAGACGCTTAACTGACTGAGCCACTCAAATGCCCCTACAACCTATTTTTTAACAGCAGTAGATATTTAATAATAATTTGTTTCAAAGTTGTTGAATCTTTACCACTGTCCTCAGACAACTTACCTCTTCACAGCTACTTGCCCACTGGGGGCTTCCAAGCTGGTTACTGTAACTCTACCCTTCCTGTGATTTGCTCCATGTCTTCCAAATTCCAACTTCCTGTTTTTCTACTTCTCCACTTCTTCCTGTTTCTCTAGCCATGCTAAGCCACGAAATGAGGCTATTGAACATTTTTCATCACAACCAAACAGCAGCTGCCTGGTAGACCACAAGTGTTTCACCTTAGCAGCCTCAACGTGGCCCAGCACAAGGCCCCGGGTGTGACTCCCAACAACGCTTCATGTGCCCGACCAGGCCTGGACTTGATCCTTGAATCTTGGGTCCACTGTCCCTGCTAGATTTTACGCTGTATCCCTTAGGAAGCATCTGACTTTTTTTTTTTTTAATGTTTATTTATTTTTGAGAGAGTGAGAGTGTGAGCAGGAGAGGGGCAGAGAGAGGAGGAGACACAGAA
>NW_027527934.1:1997395-2193570 GCF_008692635.1 Crocuta crocuta
TGTTGGTGGGAATGTAAACTGGTGCAGCCACTCTGGATAACAGTATGGAAGTTCCTCAAAAGGTTAAAAATAGAACTGCACTACAATCCAGCAATTGCACTACTAGGTATTTATCCAAAGCATACATAAATACAGATTCGAAGGGATACATCCACCCCAATGTTTATAGCAGCATTATCAACAATAGCCAAACTATCTAGAGAGCCCAAATGTGTCCATTGACTGATGAATGGGTAAAGATGATGTAATATATATATATATATACACACACATATATGTATATATATGAATTCATATATATGTATATATATGAATGGGTAAAGAAGATGTAATATATATATATAACATATAATATATAATGAAATATTATATATAAAATGAAATATTACTCAGCCATCAAAAAAATGAAATCTTGCCATGTGCAACAACATAGATGGAACTAGAGCGTATTATGCTAAGTGAAATAAGTCAGCCAGAGAAAGACCATACCATATGATTTCACTCATATGTAGAACTTAAGAAACAAAACAGATGAACTTGGGGCAGGGGGAAAGATACGGAAACCAGGAAACAGACTCTTTATAGAGAACAAACTGAGGGTTACTGGAGGGGAGGCAGGCAGGGGAATGGGTTAAATGGATAATGGGTATTAAGGAGGGCACTTGTGAGCACTGGGTGCTGTATAAGTGATGCATCACTAAATTCTGTGCTTGGAACTAATATTACACTGTATATTAACTAATTGGAATTTAAATAAAAACTTGAAAAAAAACACTGTTTTAGGAAACAACAACAATAGCAACAGAGCTAGGTATGTGAGACAGAACCAAGTGTTGTTGCTTATGAGATTTACATAGTTCTGTGTTTGATTCATAGCTATCTCGCAGACAGTGCCGTAACAGGCAAATAGCTTTGGCAGTTGCCTACTTTAGTATTTGTGTAATTAGGATGCTTTCTAGAATTTACTATTAAATCAATTTACTTATAAACTAATAATATTTGGGACACCTGGGTGGCTCAGTCGGTTAAGGATCCAACTTTGGCTTGGGTCATGATCTCGTGGTTCACAAGTTTGAGCCCCGTGTTGGGCTCTGTGCTGAAAGCTCAGAGCCTAGAGCCTGCTTCAGATTCTGTGTCTCCCTCGCTCTCTTCCCCTCCCCTGCTCATACTCGGTCTCTCTCTCTCTCTCTCTCTCTCAAAAATAAATAAAGATTTAAAAAATTAAATAATAATGTTTACCTTATATTACTTAAGTGTTAATAACATTAATAACATTTACAAATCATTTACTATCAAATATTGTGCTAAGTGCTTTATGTGCCTTATATTATTTAATTATAAAAAACAAAAAACAATATAACTCAAGTATTATTGTTATTTTCAGTTTATACATAGGAAAACAAAATAGAGAAGTTAAGTAACTTACCCAGAGTCACCCGGCGGGAAGTAGAAAAGCCAGGATTATGAACCCCAATCCCAAATTCTGATCCACTAAAGATAATCATCAAGTATAACAGTGAGCCTCCATTGTCTAACTGCTAACTTTGTAGCGACTTGATTTGGACTGATGGCATTGCTACTAGACAGAATCAAATAAAAAGTTTTTTCTACCAAAATCTCAAATTTCCTAATGGTTTTTTTTGTTTGTTTGTTTGTTTTAGTGCTAGGCTTCATTTCCAGGTAGGCATAGACTACATTAATCACAGTTATCAGTTGGCTAAAGATGACACTAATTATCAAATGTAATAATAACCATGATTGTACCCAGCCTTGCTCAGCCAAAATTCCATAAAACACCCAACTAAACAAGTTTGTCTCATTTGTCCAAAACTTTAGTTTTTACTCTGTTCCCTGTCTCCGGTCTTAGGCCTCTTGATCCTGTGGGTCAGTCTGAGGCTTGAGCAAGTCCAGCCTTCCCGACCCTCCTTGCCCTCATTTCCACTCTCTGTCTTCTGGCAGGGCTTTCATTCACAGCCTCGGAGAGTCTCAGCTGTTCCCTAGCAAAGCCCCTGGCAGAGGAAAAGCTTTCCAACCTAACACACTTAACAATGAAGACAGTGCCCTTTGGCGTGCCTCCACTGCTTCTCCTGTAGCGCTGTAAACAACAGAAAGCTTCACATCTCAGAACGTTAGACATGACAGATTCTGCAACAGGAGCCGAACGTACCAGTGATCTATTTCCTGTGGTGTTTCAAAAACACAATTTGGTTCTAAGTCTCACCCTTCAGCGGATGCTGCCTCCGGGTAGATGAGGGCAGTGGCATTTACTGCTTCATAAAATCATAATGAGGATACATATCACGCCTGATTGTCTCAAAGCAAGGAATTATCAGGGAAGTAAAACAGTCTCAGTTGAAGTATTGGGGGAGTGAAGGGTGCTTGCTTAGATCCTCCATGAACAGATGCATTGCACAACTCCCACAGAATCATAAAACTATGCCCTGTCTCTGCTCGATTTGGTGGACTACAGGAGTTTCCAGATTCTATTGTTTAGGAAAATGTTCACTATTAATGTTCCAGCTTCTCTCATAGTGGCAAGGCACACGTGCACTGAGTGTCAGAGGAAATTGAGGATTCCCTTTAGCAAAGCACCAGCACAGAGTTTTCAGAGTGCATTTTTGGCATTTCATGGGAAATCAGTGATTCCATCTGAATATAGCCCTGAGATACAAGAAATGAGCAAGATTGAGAATGGTTGATGTGAAACCCATCACTTGTGACAGTGTCATGAATTTGTGCCTTTGAAAGAAGGTAAATATAACTGGTTGAGAACTGTCTGGATTACATTAGAAGATTGAGTAACAATTTCTAAGGAGGACTGTTTTGCCAGGTTAAAAGAAAATCACATATTTGAAAACTTCTACCAGGTTGGTATTTCATTTAGTCACTAGAAGAATCTCTCTCTGGTCCCCAGGATTCTACATCTCAAGCTCCAACTGTGTCATTCCTTTTGAGTGCCTTATTATTGTTCTTGATCTTTTACTTCTTAGGCTTTGAGACTATATCACAATCTACAAGCTATTTCTTCTTCTTTTTTTAATGTTTATTTTTGAGACAGAGAGACAGAGCATGAGTGGGGGTGGGGGGAGAGATAGAGAGACACAGAATCTGAAGCAGGCTTCAGGCTCCAAGCTGTCAGCACAGAGCCCAACGTGGGGCTCAAACCCACGAACCTCGAAATCATTGACCTGAGCTGAAGTCAGACGCTTAACTGACTGAGCCACTCAAATGCCCCTACAACCTATTTTTTAACAGCAGTAGATATTTAATAATAATTTGTTTCAAAGTTGTTGAATCTTTACCACTGTCCTCAGACAACTTACCTCTTCACAGCTACTTGCCCACTGGGGGCTTCCAAGCTGGTTACTGTAACTCTACCCTTCCTGTGATTTGCTCCATGTCTTCCAAATTCCAACTTCCTGTTTTTCTACTTCTCCACTTCTTCCTGTTTCTCTAGCCATGCTAAGCCACGAAATGAGGCTATTGAACATTTTTCATCACAACCAAACAGCAGCTGCCTGGTAGACCACAAGTGTTTCACCTTAGCAGCCTCAACGTGGCCCAGCACAAGGCCCCGGGTGTGACTCCCAACAACGCTTCATGTGCCCGACCAGGCCTGGACTTGATCCTTGAATCTTGGGTCCACTGTCCCTGCTAGATTTTACGCTGTATCCCTTAGGAAGCATCTGACTTTTTTTTTTTTTAATGTTTATTTATTTTTGAGAGAGTGAGAGTGTGAGCAGGAGAGGGGCAGAGAGAGGAGGAGACACAGAAACTGAAGCAGCCTCCAGGCTCGGAGCTGTTAGCACAGAGCCCGATGCGGAGCTCAAACTCACACACCGTGAGATCATGACCTGAGCCGAAGTCAGATGCTCAACCCACTGAGCCAGCCAGGCGCCCCCTGACTTTTTCTTGTGTTCACTTCCTAGCTATAACTATACATTTGGCATTTTGTTAAAATGTTTTCTTTTTTTTAATGTTTATTATTTTTGAGATAGAAAACAAGCAGGAGAAGGGCAGAAAGGGAGGGAAACACAGAATCTGAAGCAGGATCCTGGCTCTGAGCTCAGCACAGAGCCCGACACAGGACTCGAACCCAAGAACCCTGATATCATGACCTGAGTGAAAGGTGGATGCTTAACCAACTGAATCACTCAGGTACCCCTCCCCAGTATGTTTTCTAAACAGGTTGAGAGAGCCATGCATGCTTAGCAAATTTCCAGTGAGGAAGGAATGTGAACTGGAGAAAATGTTCTTTATTTGGAGTATACAATAATGTTCCTGAGTTTTCTTAAACCAAGAACAGTAACACTTGTTTTCCCCAGACAGAGACTGTACAAATGAAGTACACAGAAGAGAAGAATACTGGGAGAATACATTATAATCATCAAGGTAAATTAGGTTAGGAGAGCTTACTTTGGGGAAGCAAAGTTAAATGAAACAACAAAATAAGCTACAATCATTCTAATGAGACTCTGGTATTACCCATTTTCTCGAAGGCTGATAGAGTAAACACTTTTCCAAAAAAAATAAATAAATAAAGAGCCACTTTTTAAAAATTCTGTTGGAGCCAAACTGACTTAAGTTGATAAATCTATCAGCGATAATTTGATTTACTGTATTTCTTCTCATTATGGCCTAGATACATGGTACAAATTATGAGTGTGAAGAATAATAGATGTGGTGACGTTTTCCCCCTGTGGAATAAGTGAACCACCAATGCTTTGGCTAACTTTTATGAAAATTTCCTTGAATGTAGTGCAAGCAGATCTTCCTTCTCCCCATAGTTTCTTACCATTCCTCATTTTGTCTTGGGTTATTTCAATCCTGTTATCTAATATCAGCATGTCATAGTAGTTATATTCGTGAATAATACACATCACAAACAGGGAAGTGATTTTGCTGTGAAGGATGACAAGCCTGAGGTAAGGAAAAGCAATAAGTCTAGTTTACCTTAAAGCCCCTGTTAGAGAATTCTAGAAAATGGTATCTCAGGAAGAACGGGTATCACATCAGAAGACTGACAAAAATACTAGAGATGAAAGTCAGAATATATTCAAAACATGGCAAGGTTTCCCCCAAAATCCCCCAGCTTTTCTAACCATTGAAAAATAATAATAAAAATATAGCTGTTTAATCAGTTGAAATTGTTCAATTGTTTAATTGTGAGAGCTGAGGAAGTGAGGGTGCTTGCTGTCACCCATGAGTGGCCCAGGCGCACCAGACATGCGCGCCAGGCTCCAGGGTCCCTCACTGCTTCCTGGATCACTCAGTTCCTGCCGTAGTTACCAGTCTGAAGCACTGGTTGTGCTGGCTGTACTCTCTATTTCACTGTGTGTGTGTGCTGTCAATGCCCCCAAAATAATTGTAATTACTTTGAGAGAAGGAATCAATATTTTACACTACACACACAAAAACATGTTTTGTCAATAAGGCGCTAAAACTTACATTCTAACCAATTATTAAATTCTGTTCCCACTCATCCCATTTCCATTCTTCAAACCCACCACCACCACCATGTTCTATTTATTTTGTATGGAAATGAGGAAGGGGGAGGGATGCAGCCTGATGAATCTGGTTCCAGTGGTAGCATTCATCTTTTATTGGTATTCTCTTAGGATAAAGTGTTGATAGTCTACATGGATTCTGTAGTCACCAAACTATCTGCTTTTACATTTTTTCTGATCTTTTTTTGAAGACTGCTCTGAGCACAGTGTAGTTACTCAGTAAATACCCATTAAAAGTAAGCCTTCACTGGGTTGATTGATCGGCATTGAAAAGGACAAACAGTCCTTACTATCCGTGACGTCGAAATTTTTCACCCTTTTTTGAGATTCAGAATTATGCCAGGGGATATAGATTTGTCAGGGCTCAATGTTGCTTTGAACACTTGTGTCTTGAAGACCTAGACTTAAGGAGACTTACCCTTGTCTTCCCCTCACCCCCACCTCCCACTTAGCCCACATGTGATTTGAAACAAAATATTGTTCAGACAGCCAAGCAGTGCCAGCGTGCTCACCTTCTTGCTGTCTATGCACCTGCTCCTGACAGGGAGGTGTTTGTAAAGGCAGTTTGGTGCCCTGGCCCTGCCTCGCTGGGCAGTGAGATACAGCACCATCTCTGGTGGTGCAGTAAAGAAGCAGAAGAGAAGATGCTCCAGAAGGTGGTCCCTTGCTTGGATCCCTCAGTAGCCAGTCTGACTGATACCTTGATAGAATAAAAGAAGCAAAACAACTAGAAATTGAAACAAGAATTTCTGTTTTCAGTTTTTAGTGTATTATTCTATGTGACCTTAGCAATTCATTTCATTCCTGTAGGCATCAGCTTTTCTTATTTGTTACAAAGGAATATAATGCGTGTTTTACCTGCCATTGATATTACATTAAAAGATATATTTTAAAGTCCTTTAAAAAACTGAGTGTGCCAAGCAGCAGAAGAGTATTACTCCAGTGAGGTAGAGGGAGGGAAAGGGAGAATATGGGAAGAACAGACATCTTTTACGTTAACCTGATAGAGTAATTGTGGGTTAATTATTGCCATACAAAGCAAAATGACATTACACAGGATTATCTTTCAATTAATTATGGAGCAGAGATTTAATCATGTTTTTAATTCACATAATATTTAGATTTTATGCTTTTTCTATGGAGGAATGTTTGGACAAGTGTGGCAGTGTTGTAAATGAGGATACCATGTGGACTTAAAGTACGTGGGATATAATTCAAAATTATGCAAGCAATAAAATGCCCACCTAATAGGCCATTAATCTACTAGTAAATGTCATACCATTTTCATTGGACTTAATACCACAAATTAAAAGCAAAAAGCCTTTTTAATATTTTGCCTTGCAAGGTCTTAGGGTAGAAAGTCTAGTAGTACATTCAGTCCTGCCAGTACATAAGCAGTAGGTATGAAAGGAAGAAGATCTACAGGTCTTTACACTCCAGCTGTTAATACCATACCCAGAATAGTCATTTTCCAGTCGTGATCCATGGGAGCCTCAGGATTGCTGCTGGAGGCAGAGAGCGAAAATGATGGGGATAAAGTAGGTAGGATCAAAAGCCTCCTCCCCAACTCAGCTTCATCTAAAGCATTTCCACCATTTCATCTTTTGTGTACAGAGCTTCTGTGTAAAAGTCCATTAAAAATAAGAACTCGTCAGCTTCTGAAGTTGGTTTTAATGAATATTCTAGAGGAAAGAGCCCTGGATAAGGAATTAGGGAATCTTCATCTCATCTCTAAACTTGTGACCCTGGGCAAGTCATTTATCCTCCCTGGGGCATGGGTCTCTGTATTTATAAAAACATGGAGATGGTGTTAAATGTGGCTAATTGTAAACTAATTAAAATGTTTTTGAAGTATGAATTCCTGTGGCCAATATTAGGATAAAGTATCAGAAAACTAAACCCGACTTACTCAGCTCAGTTTTTTTAGCTGGCTGAGACTCTTCCTTCTCCCTCACTGTGCCACATTCATCTCTTTTGGAGACAGCATCTCAGTCAGGCCAGACCTACCTTAACCAGTTTACTAGCCATAAAGAAATGCCAGTCCTGCTGCTCAGGGACATGCCTAATGCAGAACCTTTCATAGAAATGGCCACCAATAATCTAATCTTAAATACATTTATCAATCTGCACCATAAAGTCATATAAAGCATGTAAGTCTGTTTAAGTTATCCCACGTATGAAGACAAGGAAAGTAGAGTGGCTCCGTTGGTGTGGTGAGGGTACAAAGCAATAGAATGCTACCCCCATCTTCTGTCACATCTTCCCACCCGGAGGCACCTATTGTAACATCAGGGTTCCCAGGAACCTTGTTTGAAAACCACTGCATAACCAAACCCCTTTAACTTATTGCCACATGTTGTAATTATTATTTTACTTTTTCATAATGTCTGCCTAATTTTACTTCAGTAACCAGGGTATTCAAAATCGGTCCTTTGGGAAAACACTTGTCAAAATCTTCACTTTAAATTAATGTAGGACCTGAAGTCCCTTTATACTTGTTAAGAACATGATCTAAGAATGTGTGCTTTGTGCCTTCTTCTCTATTTGTCCTTGTTCCTGTGGGAAAAAGGGACTAGAAAGTAAGTTGACTCTTGCTCTCCTACTTTCAAATAGGAAAATCATCCTGCCTTCAAGATTTATCACTAATGAGCACAACTACCTTTACTTGGATGCAAGGTGGGGGTGGGGAACAACTGCTTTTAGAATATGAGAAAAATTCTCATTGATACGTTTTTATATCTGACTCTTCACCACTCTCCTGCTACATAAAGTTCAAAAAGCCCATATAGCTTTAGCAAGAAATGCAGTTGAATTAGATGCACGAAAAAACAAGCCTTCTCACATTAAACACCAGAGACATGGATTTATCAGAGTGGTGTCAGGAATGGAGGAGAAGGGAATGAACAGCCAAATTGCAGAATGAACCTGCCCAGAAAACCTGAGGAGTCCGGTGAGGTCATTAATTGGCAGATGGAGGTGTAATGGGATTAATCCCTAAGAAGTAAACGGGGAATGAAGTTGTGGAGAATTACAGGAATTCCCAATTCCAGGAAACCCAAAATGACATACAAGAGACCTGAGTATCTGGAGGTCCATTCTAAGACCTGGTGTGGATGGGGGTTGGGAAGAATTCTGAATGTGATATTGACTGGTTTTATGTTTTAGACAGGCTTTTTTCACATTGCTTAAGAGATGGAAGCATATGAAAACAGACAGGGTAGGTTGCTTTTAAAGAGACTAGTTAAAGTGCTACAGTTATGGGTGAGGGGAGATCCTTTTATCATTCTCACTGGAGCAATGTCTTATGTCCAAAAAGATACGGGGTAAGTTCTGGGAGTAGGCACCACCAACACAGTACCATTTGATGACAGCCACCCACTAATAGGTCCATCAGGGCCAGACACAGTTCCAAACCACCATCTTTCTCTGTCTTCACCTAGTAACCCTAGTCTCCTTAAGGCTCAAAGCTCTTCTCTGATCTCAAAGCCCCACCCAGTAGCATGGTCAGGCGACATTACCTGGTCCTGGTCTCAGGCTGCTCTGTATTCATCCCAGTACTATACTGCCTCCTCGGTCCTCCGCACCCACACTCATGGTTTCCATGGCTGTATGATCGAGGAACACTCAGTATACTTATCACTGATCAGCCAGTCCAAGTAATGCTGGGATAGAGAGGAGCAAGGCATTTCCAGAAATCTTTTAGAAAAATGAAAGACATAATTTTTCTATTTGAGGAAAATGGGCCCAATCACTAAACAGTCAGGGTTGTATTTAGAGTCAAGTCCTTCTACATCTTTTAATAGAGATCAGGAGAAAGAACGTAGAAAACCAAAACTATCTAACTGTCAGAGTCTAAGGATGCCTTAAAAAAGATATTTATTGTTTTTAAAAATGTCTTTAATAATTGTGCCTTTATCTGATCTCCTACAAAGCTATTTCTGCCCGTAGCCTCAGACTGCCATGAATTTTCCAAGTTTCCCACCTGAACACTGCAAAGTCCCTCACAACCCCCACAGCCTCTGAGTCTTTATGTAACTAATCCAAGGTAGGATTAAATATATGGGACCAAATATATGCTCATCACACCAATACCCAAAGCTCTGAATTGTTTTTTCTTTTTAACATCCACTATAGTGAATATGAAGTCCTCAAATTCTCTCCTTGCTCTCCCAGATTTTGTAAATCTCTGTATCTGCTTTTGAACAATGTCTCAACCCTGGCTGCATATTGGAATCACCTGAGAAGCCTCCTGAACTACAGGGAGAGTCTGATTTAATTGGTCTGGGTGGGAACTTGGCTGTAGGACTTATTTTTGAAACTCCCCCAGGTGATTCTAACGTGTAGCTCAAGTTGAGAGCCTTTCTAGAGCATTGGTTCTGTCAACGTATGGTCTTACTAAACTCAGGGTTGGCGCCTAGCAGTGTGTCTCTCAAAGCTGTCTAGAGGATTTTAGTGCATTCTTAGGATTCAGAACCACTGTTCTACTGTGTAAATACTGAGTTTTGTTGTCAGAGAGTGGTCCTCAGTCGGGAGCATCAGTATCAGGATCACCTGGAAATGTATTAGAAATGCAAATTCTTAGGTGCCACCCCCAGATCCACTGAGTCAGAAACTCTAAAAGTGGACCTAGGTAACTATATTTTAACCAGCTCTCAAGTGGTTGAGAATCACTCCTCTTAAAAAATAAGAACCAATAAAAAATAAAGCTTTTGTTATTCAGACATGGAAAGAAAAGGGAAAGAAAGAAAAAAGGAAGAAAGACAAGGATGGGAAGGTGGGTAAGCAGATAGGGGCAGGTGAGAGTTTTTTGGTTTTGTGGTCTTATACTGAATAGTTTTAATTCTTATAATATAACTGTGGCATAGGTGATGTTCTTCTTTAAAGGAGAATGCTGAGGGGCAAAGGGAAGTTTGTCCATGGCCAAATCGAGGCAACAGAAGCAGAATTTGCACCTGTATCTGTGACTCCAAGCTGAAACATACCCTTCACCAGACTAGGACATTGACCAGCTATAGACTCTGGAATAGCAACTCTCTGTTTTTTATGATTATTCTCGTCTTTATAAAAACCTAAATCTGTAAAATGGAGATTCATCTGGAGGACATTAATATATGAATCATAGTGTCTATTAGTGTTGACTGTGCACCAAGCACAATTCTAAGAACTTTTCATTTGTTAATTTATTCGTCTCTTACTACAGTGCTGTGCCATGGGTGCACTTAGCCCTTTCCGCACATATGGAAATTCAGAGTTTACGTCAAGTGGCCAAGCCCCTCGACAAGGGCACCTAGGTTTAAGCCAATCTAACCCCAGAGTCACACACTAAACCCTTACAACCAGTGGTTCTTGCCCAGGGCAGTTTTGTGTCCCAAGCAATGCTTGGCAGTGTCTGCAGATATTTTTGGTTGCCACAAATGAGGGAAGAGTGCTAAAGGCAAGTAGTTGGTAGAGGACAGGGATGCTGCTATACTTCCTACAGTGTTCAAGACAGTCTCCCAAAGCAAGGAATTATCTGATCCAAAGTGTCAGTGGTGCTGAAGCTGAGAAACTTTTCATATGGATTTTTTTTAGATTCTACATACGAGTGAAATCATATGGTTATTTGTCTTCCTCAGTCTGACTTATTTCACTTAGCATAATACCCTCTAGGTCCATCCATGTTGTTGCAAATGGCACAGTCTGATCCTTTTTATATCTCTCTAATTCCTCTGTGTGTGTGTGTGTGTGTACACCACGTCTTCCTTCATCCATCTATGGATACTTAGGTTGCTTCCATATCTTAACTATTGTAACTAATGCTGCAATAATCATAAAGGTGCATATATCTTTTTGAGTGAGTACTTTGATTTTCTTTGGGTAAATAACCAATAGTGGAATTATTGGATCCTGCAATATTTCTATGTTTAATTTTTTGAGGAAACTCTGTATTGTTTTCCAAAGTGGCTGCACCAATTTATAGTCCCACCAACAGGGCACAAGATTTCCTTTTTCTCCACATCCTCACCAACACTTGTTATTTCTTGTCTCTTTTATGTTAGCCTTTCTGACAGGTATAAAGTGAGATCTCATCGCGGTTTTGTGTTTCCCTGACGATTAGTGATGTGCATCTTTCTTTGAGGCAAGGAAAATAAAATCAAATATAAACTATTGGGACCACATCGAAATAAAAAGCCTTCACACAGTTAAGGAAAGCAACAACAAAACAATAAAGCAACCTACTGAATGGGAGACGACATTTACAAATGATGTGTTNAGATTCTACATACGAGTGAAATCATATGGTTATTTGTCTTCCTCAGTCTGACTTATTTCACTTAGCATAATACCCTCTAGGTCCATCCATGCTGTTGCAAATGGCACAGTCTGATCCTTTTTATATCTCTCTAATTCCTCTGTGTGTGTGTGTGTGTGTGTGTGTGTGTACACCACGTCTTCCTTCATCCATCTATGGATACTTAGGTTGCTTCCATATCTTAACTATTGTAACTAATGCTGCAATAATCATAAAGGTGCATATATCTTTTTGAGTGAGTACTTTGATTTTCTTTGGGTAAATAACCAATAGTGGAATTATTGGATCCTGCAATATTTCTATGTTTAATTTTTTGAGGAAACTCTGTATTGTTTTCCAAAGTGGCTGCACCAATTTATAGTCCCACCAACAGGGCACAAGATTTCCTTTTTCTCCACATCCTCACCAACACTTGTTATTTCTTGTCTCTTTTATGTTAGCCTTTCTGACAGGTATAAAGTGAGATCTCATTGCGGTTTTGTGTTTCCCTGACGATTAGTGATGTGCATCTTTCTTTGAGGCAAGGAAAATAAAATCAAATATAAACTATTGGGACCACATCGAAATAAAAAGCCTTCACACAGTTAAGGAAAGCAACAACAAAACAATAAAGCAACCTACTGAATGGGAGAAGACATTTACAAATGATGTGTTTGAAAAGTGGTTAATATCCAAATTATGTAAAGAACTTGTACAACTCAACACCAAAAAAAAAATCTGATTTAAAAATAGGCAGAGGACTTGAATAAGCACTTTCCAAAGAAGGTATGTTTCTCTTTTTAATCAGATGTTTCCAAAATTCCCTGATCAAAAGAATGCCTTGTGACTGCAGCACAGGTCTGGAATCTCTCTGGAACTGAACCCATCTGTCTCATGAGTCACTCAGGTCTGGAATCAGCAAGTAATTTTATATGGAGAGTAATTACTGCATCTAGAGGTGTCATTAATGAGCCTGGGTTCAGTAAGCAGAGAATACCAAATATTACAGCAACCCTGGGTAGTTAAGCATGTGGGCTAAAAACTTATACTGTATCAGAATTTTTATCTCACCTTATCATTGTAATTAAGGAAACTAAATTAACCTCCAAACTTTTGCTCCTGAGTGTAATAGGAAGGTTTAGTTGAGTTAATTAAAATGCTATCAGACTCTGGTGCTACAAAATTCCACTTTTACAGGTCTGGGTCTATGAAGGGAGAATTATCTTAGGGTGTAATGAAAGAAAGGAGGTCTCTGTGTGAGAGATTAGCTGCTACTTGATAAATTTGATCAATAGAGATGGCTAATCCAGATAACTAAGGAGCAACTCCTTCTGAGAATCTGAGTAAGAATTAGGAGAGACACTACAGATGGGCTGGCATGATCTTTGGACATACATGCAGTCTCATTAGAGCCTTTTGTTCACCTCTTTTTTTTTTTTAACATTTCTTTATTTTTGAGATACAGAGAGTAAGCAGGGGAGGGCAGAGAGAGAGGGAGACACAGAATCCGAAGCAGGCTCCAGGCTACAAGCTGTTAGCCCAGAGCCCGACACAGGACTTGAACTCACAAACAGCAAGATCATGACCTAAGCCAAAGTCGGCCGCTTAACCAACTGAGCCACCCAGGCGCCCAGTTCACCTCTTTTAAGGTATAAGTCATTATTCAGAAATGGCCATAAACAGGGGATTATATATGCCTTCTAATTATTTAGGGTTCAGACCAACTACTTCCTTTGGTACCAGCCCTCTCTCTGTCTCTGTCCCCTTCACTGTCTCTCATCTCTCACTGCTGGACTGTCCCAGCACGTTAGCTGTGCACATGTCATTTTCATCCCATGCTTTAGTTATCGATCCCTATGTGTTGTCCCCTACAGAACCAGAGAACATGAACAGGGTCTTGGAATATCTTTGCATCCTTAACTCTACTATCCAAAAGGAGCTTATTAAATGTTGGCTAAATGGAAGCACACACAAAAAATACATGAAAATCTATCTCATTTCCATATCTCCTCCTTTCTCCTTTATAGCCACTTTCCTCTTTCTTAACAGGCCACTCTTTTAAAAAAGGGAAAGAAAAGCACAGTATCTATGTGTTTTATGTATTGACAACCTATGTTATATTACATTTGAAAACAGGAGTCCACTGTTGAAAGAGAAGAAAGCTTACAAAATGATTTAGTTTAACTTTATTAGTTTTACCAGTAAAGAAACCGAAGTCCAGGGAGAAAATAACTCCCCATATTCACAAGGAAAAAAAAAAAAAAAAAAGAAAGAAAAGAAAAGAAAAAGAAAAGGCTGAACCATGACTAACACTCCTTGACCAATCCCCATTCACCTGTGGACCAGTCTTCAGTTCTCTGGGAGCTCATGTTGTGATAGGGATAGAGGGGGCAGTAGAAAGGCAGTAGCTGATAGCTATCTCCCCTTGGAATGCTGACTTATGTGAGCCAAGGGAAGATCCCAAGGTGATCAGACCAGCATTACACTTCACTAGACTGTGTGTTCTTCTGTGCTATCACCAATGCCCATTGCTCTAAGTTAAAGCCTGTGCACCTATGAGTTCCTATTACAAAAGAAATGCACACACCAGGATAAGAAATGCAGGAAGCTGCTTATTAGCATGGGTGACCAAACAGAATGCCACAGACTGGGTGGCTTAAACAGCAGGGATTTCCTTTTCACAGTTCAGGAGTCTAAGAGTCTGAGATCAGAGCCCTAGTGTCATCTGGTTCTGGTGAGAGCTCTCTTCCAGGCTTGCAGATGGCTGCTTTCTCACTTTGTCCCCACATGGGATGGAGAGAGTGAGAGAGAGAGAGAGACAGAGAGAGAGACAGAGAGAGAGAGAGAGAGAGAAAGCTCTGTGTCTCTTCTTATAAGGGCACTCATCTCATCCTATTCTTTTGACCCCATCTACACCTAATTATCTCCCCAAGCCCCCATCTCCAAATATCATCACATCAGGGATTAGGGTTTCAGTATAGGAATTTGGGGACACCCAAGGGTCCATAACAGCCACTATCAATCATTTGTCCAGCCTGTCACTCATAAGAAGTGCAGAGCTGAACAAGGACTCATCCTCCACCCCAGGAAACAGAGCACAAAGTCCAGTGCTGGAGGGGGGAGACAGAGTCTGCATGAGGGTCCTGGATGTTGAGGAGAAGAGAAAAAAAGGGGGGTGCCTAAAGTGCGTTCAGCATCACATCACCATTTGGCAGAAGCCTGTTTGCTTGCAGAGACTCTTGTAGAAGAAATGAGAGCTTTAGTGATCAAAACTCCAGCTTCAAACATAGAGCCCTTGGTTTTGAGTTCCATCTCTCTTTTTTTCCTAGCTTCGTGATCATCGGCAAATTCTGAGTCATTGCTTATGTTTATCTGAAAATAAAGGGCATAGTCCTGCCCCATCTATCTTACGGGATGGTTATGAGGAGCGGGCAGCATATTATATGTGTAAGTGTTTAATAAACTGTAAGGGACTTTAAAATTGTGACATATTCCACTCAATAGTGATCATCATCAAATTTAGCAGAGGAAGAAGTAATGTACTTAGCATCTTTTGTGATGAGGGCACTGGTTTTAAGCTTAGTGACCAACTTCTTGAAGAGTCACTGCCTGAGGAAAGTGCTAATGGGCACAGCAAGAGCAGAAATTCCTTTACAACTAACCTAAGCAAATCAAGAAAACAGCCACTGCTGCATTGCAGACCGTGGCTCCATTTCCCTGCATAAAAAGAACATCAAGCCTGCTGCAGGAAGTTCAGGGACATTTAATGCCTCGTTTGAGATTTGGGCTGTGTTCCTGGTGTGTGTGTGTGTGTGTGTGTGTGTTTCAGTCTTTTGATTTTAAGTGGAATCAGCTAGATGCTGCTGATATTTGTGATGTGACAAAATAATGATTCGCTGCATAGAACTGGGGTGCCCTGGCAGCAATTTGCAGGGAGAATAAATGTAGGAGCAATCACAAGTATTATCTTCCCAGCCCAGCATGATGTGGTATAACAAAAAGAATTTTACTTCAGGGAAGAAGTGTCCCTCTAGAGTAGGGGATGTGAAATCTTTGCGGCATTTCAGATAGAAACTTTGTAGGTGGGCTTCCAAAGTTCAGGTGCCCTCCTTTCGGAGAACCTCTGACCTCTCCAGTTTTCAAAGGGCAAAATCTGATGGAACAAAACTGTGCTTTTTTTTTTTCCTTTCACTCTTTGAAACCTAAGAGAGTAGTTCTCATAGCTAGATAATTTTAAATACCTCTTTTGGTGCCCCTTCCTGATTATAGAACCACTTTTCTGTGTTTTGATTTTGCAAAACGAGTAGCTGAATTCAGACTATTAATATATTTGAGCAGAATGTGGTTGGGCCACTATATGAAAAGTGCATGTCGGCATTTCCTCATTTAATGTGGCAGAGAAAGTACTTAACAAATAAATGTAGTAACTGCTGGCTGTGTGCCAAGTGCTCTGCCAAATGCTTTAAAAATATTATCTTACATATTTCTCATATTGACTCCAGAAAATAAATACTGAATTTTTGCATTAAGAACAAAATATAACTGTAGAGATGAATGATAGGACTTCAAGAGTGAACTGCTTTATTGGTCCAGATGCCACCTCACCTTCCCACTCCTGCACCACCATGAGCTGCCATATTGAATACCATCCCAAAAGATGGCATGCCCAGCATCCCTTTTATCCCATCCCATGGCATATTTTCCTTTATCAAACTTTATGTTTGGAAATGGTCCCTATCAATTCATATAGGCTAACAGTCACTGAACTCACTTGTCCAGAGTACTTGCATTTCCAGACTCACCTTTCCCTAGTGATGGAAATCCATGTGGGTACCCAATACATACCCCAGATTAGAATGTGGCTATTGTGGTTGAAATGAAGATGGGAATCATGTGGTGGCTGAGAAATATGAAAGGGATTCTTAAGACTGTATAGCACAGTTAAAACCCAGGGGTGTGAACTATACCCACTCCCCATTTTACAGCCATAAAAACTGAGGGCTGAGGAGTATAAGAAATTTCCAGGATAATAAATAAGTTATGAAGAAACTAGGATTGAGTTTCAATCCTAGTAAAGCCTGTAATACTGGTGCTCTTCCCACTAGACTACAAAATTGAATAAAGAGCTAGTGAAGGAAACAGAGAGGTAATGATACAAGCGATAAGAAATGTTCCACAAGGCCATTTTAGGAAAACCAAGAGAAGAACAAATTTTAGGCAAGGAATGTTAGAAATAGACTGTAATGTTGCAGAGAACTCAAGGAGGCTAGGAAGTGAAAAAGAATCACTTGATTTCATTACTAGTTTGATTCATTTAGAAGTTGCTGGGAAGTGTGAAGAGGGCAATTTTAGAAAAAAAAATATGGGACATATACCAAAATGGGGGGCGGGTAGCTAAGAGAGTATAAGAAACATAAGTAGTAGGAGCCTTCCAGCCATTACAGAAAGAGAAGGAAGTAATATCTGTTGTACTAGGACAGATTCAGGATGGAAGTGACCTAAGTAAGTTTATGGATGAAGAAGGATTAACTAATGATAGAAGACCTTATTGAAGAGCAAGATCTGGGGAAAAGTTGGACACAATAGAATCAAGACAAAACAGTGAAGAGTATAGCTACAGGAAGATTCTGAGGTGCAAAGTAAAGAAATTAGGGAACATTTTGCTTGAATTTGGCCATCTTCTCAGTGAAGTTAGGGCTAAGGTGAGCCACTGAGCAGGAGCAAGTATGAGTAAGGAAGAGAATGGAAATCCTGAACTCCCCTGCTGTGGGGCATGTGAAAAGGTAAGGATTCTTAATGGAAATTCTCCTTAACAGTTTAAGAAAATAAAGATGAAAGGGTATAGGAATTTGGAATGTAATTTGAGTTAATACTGAACGTCATTTGACTAAGGCATCTTGATAGTTGTCATCTTTATCAAGATTCTGTAACTAAAACCTCAGATGTCATAAAATCCAGTCTGATTAGTGCCTTACATCATGCCAAGAAGCAGGCTCTGAAATGCTTCCAGCAACACTCTGGTGTGAACCCTTCAATCTTTCCTGGAGAGGGGCAGAGTATGATATTATATGAACACACACACACACACACACACATACACACACACACACACACACTGAATGACTACTGCTTTAAGTAATTGGTATAGTAACAGAAAGAGACAGTAAAGATGAAGAGCACAATTTCTATTTCTGATAGATGTAGAGTCTCCTTGGGCAGGGCAGAGTCAGCCCTTATGGGAATTAACTTGAGCATTCAGAAAAAGCCGTATATGTCAACCATGGTGCTGAGGAAAATGGAGTAAACCAAATGCCTAAGAGCTGAGCAATTGCACAAAATACAGGTCTTATGGGCTGGCAGTAACCACAGAGGCTTCCTGGAGTTTAGATTTAACAAAGAAGTATTTAAATTTTCACTATTAAGTATTAAAGTTCTTAGCACTCAGAACACATAATTTAAATATCTTTTTAATTCCCTGAAGAAATACAGACAAGAAAGTCTACAATCTGACACCTGAGGGGTCATTTGAGTTAATTTATTATACAAGAAACTTGTATTATTTTAAGTGAAAATGCACTTGTTTTTTGCATTTGCCTTTTGATAAATCAGGCATCGGTGTATTTCTTAAAATTACGGGTCCTTTTTCAGTGCATTGTTAATTGGCCTATACCCGGTAATTATTGCAGATTTTCTTTCTCTATTTAATTAGGTGATTTGATTTGTACTTTATATAATTACAGTATTTGTCTCCTTCTTTGTTTGAGGCAAAATTGTAATCATTAGTTCTACTACCTGAGGCTGCTGAATGAATATTTACTAAAATTAAAAAATAAGCCACTGAAAAGGATATAATTGTATCTGAACCAGAAAATGTCCATTTCACATCCATCATCTTAACTTCATGTGGCTGCTGAACTCAAAATGAAAAGGTACAAAAGGCCCAGGGGAATAGAGAACAGTAACATCATTACATCTCTACAGAAGCTAACTTCTTAGGAACTCAGTGCAAAAAAACATCCCCCTTCTTCTACACAGTCTAGCTTGGTCACAGGCAAGATCAGAAAGTACAGAAGAATGATAGCAACTTAAAATATTTTTTCTAAGTGGAATGGGAACAAGTGAGAAAACTGTTATATGTCTTAATGAGATATGTCCCATTGAAAATAAACCTCAACTACCAAAAATCTTAAGGTTAGTTATATTCTGGTTACCCTTCTCACCAGGTGTGATGCTTAATTTTTTGTTGGTGCCTAGCTTTTTTATTAGGGTTATTTCCATAAAAGTTTCAGGGATTGTGATTAACATTGGAATTGGTGGGCTTTGAGTAAAGCAATTACCCTGCAGAATGTGAGGCTCTGCTTTGTGCAATCAGTTGGAGGACATAATAGAACAAAGACTGACCTCCCCTGAGCAAGAAGGAATTCTTCCTGCAGGCAGTTTGGGGACTCAGCCTGCACTTCTTCCTTGGGTGTCTTGCCTGCTGCCTAACCTACAAACATTAGACCTACCAAGCCTCCATGATTGATTGTGTAAGACAATTCCTTAAAATAAATTTCAATTTCTCTCCCTTTCTCTCTCTCTCTGTGTCTCTGTCTCTCTCTCTCTCTCTCACTCACTCACCCACACACATACACACACATACACACACACATTCTATTTCTTAATTTTTTTTTTAGTTTTTAAAAAATGTTTTAAACGTTTATTTATTTATGAGAAAGAGACAGCATGAGTGGGGAAGGGGCAGAGAGAAAGGGAGACATAGAACATGAAGCAGGCTCCAAGATCTGAGCTGTGAGCACACAGCCCGATGCCAGGCTCAAACTCACAAACTGTGAGACCATGACCTGAGCCAAAGTCAGATGCTCAGCCCACTGAACCACCCGGGTGCCCCAGTTCTATTTCTCTTAAGAACTCCGACTAAAATACACCAGGTTAAATATTTTATTATTACTATGGTTGTTATTTTAATCAGAAAAATATTTCCATGTGAACTGGTTTGAGCAAGAGAGTGAGTGAGCATGGTATATTTGCAAAGACTTGAAACTGAAAACCTGGTGATAGTCTATGTTATTTGGATCAAAGCCAAACACATCTCTCCAGAACCTCAGTCTCCTATTCTGTAAGAAGGTGGGTGTAGGCAGGGACTAAGTTCTTGCCAGGTGCTATTGCATATTTGACACTCTTATTTATTTGTTAACTACTACCAGACAGATTAGGTTTCTTTAAGCAATACACCACTTTTCTTTCAATGAACAACAGTAAATTATTGCCCACCTGGTCTACAGCAAAATATAAGCTTTATTATCATTCAGTGTGGAGCTAAAAGTGGATACCCCCTAAATCTTATCTTGCTGGCTCTCTTTGTAGCATTGGAAACTGCCGTCACTCCTTTGTTGAAGGCCACTTCTGCTCCCTTGCTTTCAGCAATGTATTTCCTTCTGTTTCCACTCCGGGCAGGAGGCAACACCTAGAAAAATATTTACAGTAAATATGGCAAAAGTTTGAATTCCCTGATAAGGAATACAAACAAAGCAGTAAAATCTCACCACCACAAAAATAGGTACTGAAAATGGTCAAATAAAGATAGTCAGTGGCTGGTAAATATTGGAAAAATATTTCACTTTACAATTAACCAAATAGAAATTATAATAATGTGATGGAGTTTTTCACCCATAAAATTAGCAAAGGTTTCTCTTATTTTAATTCTGTACCTGAAATGAGGATATAGTGAGCTTGCTGAGGCTGGTATAAAGTGGAACAGCACTTTTTAGAAGGCAATTTGCCAATGTGCATCAAGAGACTTAAAATATCCAAGCCCTAAAACTCACTTCTAGGTATCTTCCTTTTGGGCATTATACATTAATCAGAGGTGTGGAGGGAGTTCTGTGTAAAGAGGTGCTTCTTCCAGCATTATGTAACATAACAGAAAACAGAAATAATAGTCATAATAAGGAGATGGATAATTAAATTAGAATCACCTGATTTAAAAATGCAAGCAACCATTGAAAATTATGTTTATTAAGGCTTTTTAATAACACTAGAAGAATTCACCTTATAATGTTAAGTGAAAAATAAAACAGGATACAAAGCTGTGTGTAAAATAATTTTCCCTAGAAGACATTTGCTCCATTGTCCTACAGGCCACAGATCTGGTGACCACTCCCTGGCTCTTTCCTCATCCAGGAAAGCAAGTGAATTCAAAGGAGATCGCGGGCAAGGAGAGGGTGACTTTTGCCAGTGTTGTTGAGTCACTGGTGAGCTATACAATGGACTTGAAGTCTCCTACCAAGTGGGCTTAGCATTCAATCCTGATTACCAAGCTTGGCCCCATTATTATTTTTCTAATCTTAGGTTTGTCACTTCAACATTTTTAACTTCAGCTTTCTCTTCCATGAAACGGGGATATTAATAATATATCTCCCACATAAGACAATTATTAGAAGTAAATGAAATAATTATGTAAATCATCATAGTGCCTGGCACACTATAAATGCTTAATAATTGCTGGCTAATTTTAATGCTGGGAAGGTTTGCCCGATGAAATAAAACATATGTTCCCATGTATTCCATTAATTAATTAAGACTAAATTAATTAATACTTAATGGATTTAATACTCATTGTGGAAGCTTAACTACTTCTTCACATATTCCAATGTGCTCCATTTCCATAGACATGGTCACTACCTCATGGGACTGTTGAGCAGGGAAAGAAGTGAATGAGAATGCATTGCATGTACTTACCAGAGTGCTTGGCACAGAGTAAAAAAAAAAAAATCAATAAAATGTTAGCTTTTAAAAATTAAGAGCATAATCTTCATCTATAATTCCAGTTAAATGAAGGGTTTCTGCATCAGTCAGTTGGCCAATCAACTACTATTGACTGATTACTACGATCCAGAAATTGTTTCGGTGCAACATGGATTCGCACATTCATGTCTACTAGCGCCAACACGGCAGGACCATGTGCCAAGTGCACCTCCCATGTGCTAAGGGAGGTAATTCTCTTTGTGCCTCATGGAATTTTTTTCTCTAAATACATCATGCTTCAGTTTTCCCCCCACTGTAGCTCCAAAAGGGGCATAATTTCTATCTAAGGGCCTAGGAATAGAGAGTTTGGCAGAATAATGACAGCAACCGAGACAGTTTAAAAAAGATAAATACGACTCGGGTAATTTGATAGTGATTTCTTTTCAAATTTGGGAGAAAAGAGTAACTATGAACAGCAGAGTTTTCCCATTTGTATTTCACTTAAAATGCCACTGTGTGTTTCCTGAAATGTTAATGACAAAATTAGCTCTGTGTGGTGTGAAAAAGAAACCATCCACAGGCTTGAACAGGAAGACGCCACAAATGAAATAGTCCCCAGTGTGCGTTCCAGACTGGAACAGAGACACAGCGATCTGGAAGCAAGAGTAAAACGCAAAGGATTGTAACTGCAAACAGTAATGTTTGGGAAACATTATCACGACTGTGATAGGATGGAAATGCTTAATGTGAAGTTGGAGGAAGTGGGAATAAACAGTAGCATGCTGCTGCTACTACCCTATAATCATGCTGTGAGCTTCAGTATTTTACTTTGCTCAGGTGAACGGACACACATAATGCACATAGAGGCATATATGGGAAGAGCTCTTTAGGAAGGGAAGACCATGAATGTTATCTCATCCCCAGTCATTAGGATGGAAGAAAAGGAAATTATGGGCTTAGAAATAATTAGCAACAGTTACAGTTTTCAAAGCATTTTCATAAACATTGCTTCATTGATGCTCGCAATGGCCATGGATGTGAGAAAGAGGAAATGTTGGTATTCCATACAGAAGCACAGAGTAGGACAGAAAGAGCTAGGAAACAGCTTAGCCTTTAGGATGCAGAGTTCAGCCTTCTCTCTCTCTCCTATTGCCATAAAAAATGAGAGATTTCAGGCAAAAAAGTAAAAAAAAGAAGTAACACTAAATACTGACTTAACTAAATATGTTCAAATAACATGAAACAAGGTTGTGCTAGAATAGGATCTCAGCAAAATCTTTCTACCAAATCACTGATGTCTGGCCACGTGACTCCTCAAGAAAATACCCACCTGCAGACTGAAACCTTTGCCAGAGCTGTGTAACATTTATTCCTTCTTAGGGGATCTTGGAATATCCTCCTTTCCACCCCTCCCCGTGCAGACTTCCTCAAGCATGAGTCAACCTAGCTGTACATCCTCCAGGGCTTTCTTGAATGTCACAGGAACCGTTGCCCTGGAGATCTTGTTAAAAGGCATATTCTGACTCAGTAGTTCCAGAATGGGGACCTGGAATTCTGCATTTCGAACACACTCCCAGGTGCTGCTACTCTGTGGATGACACCTTTAGTAGCGAGGATGTAAGACAGACCATCCAGGCTTGCTCTCTTCACATACTTTCTTTCCCTTGGAAACTTCAGTTGTTCTTGGCAGTGGGTTTTCTGTTTAGAGCTAGCACTAGAGTTAACATTCATTTGCTGGGGCATAACTCTCACAGAGAATGAGAATCAACTGTAATTCAATTTATGTCTGCAGTTTTACCTTTTCTCTTCTGTATGTCATGTCTTTTTTATCCTGTTTCTCTTTTATTGCTTTTGTTTACACTAAGTGAATATTTTCTAATGCAACATTGTAATTTATTTTTTTTCCTTTGGAGTCATTTTTTAAAGATTGTTCTAGAGTTTACCATATACTTCTTTTTAAACTTTTTGTGGGTTTTTTTTTTTCATTTATTTTTGAGAGAGAGAAACAGAGTGTGAGCCTGTGAGGAGCAGAAATAGAGGGAGACACAGAATCTGAAGCAGGCTCCAGGCTCTCAGCTGTCAGCACGGATCCCAACACGGGGCTCACAGCACCGACTGAGCCACCTAGGTGCCCCATGGTTTACCGTGTATTTCTTAACTGATCTGAATCAGCTTAGGATTTATACTCAGAAGGGAACCCTAACCTTTTAAACCACATTCACCTGGAAATTAGCCTCAGCTTGGGCAGGCTGAGAATACTGACACCCTCCTCACCCTAAGAACGCCCTCTGTCTCTGTGCAAGCGGAGTGGGAGTCCTGTGTTCTTGGCTATAGATTCCTGGGGTGGAATATTTGCCTTGCTAAGCTGGGAGGAATTTGTGGATTCAAATGCTACAGACTATTACTCTCTTACTGACTTTTTAAAGATTCTTTTGATTTGATGCTTCTTTGCTTTTTGCCCTTAGGACCATTTTCCAGAGGCTTTTAAATAGTTGGCTTTGTATAGTTTTTACCAGTTTTCACTGGGGAGCAGGACAGTGGAGCTCCCCACACTGTCATGCTGGAAGTTGATTTTCCTTGTCTATTCTCATGTATTCATAATTTATAGAAATGATAATAATAAATAATAACAATGGCTAATATTTATTGTGTACCTCCTGTAGTACATTTGCTAGTCCATTTCATTTAGTCACATTATTTCCTATCATCAAATAACCCTAGGAAATATTATACATATGTACAAATATACATGTATATGTATCTGCATGTATGCATACATGTATCCATTATTATATATTATTATTATTACCGTGCTATAATAGTAATAGAAATGCAAATTTATTGAGATATTCTTGACAACAGCATACAGATTTTAAAGAAGAAAAACAGGATAAAAATAGGTATAGACATACAAGGAGACAGATTTCTTCTCTATTTTGCCAGAAAAAGTCCTAACAGTTACTGTGTTCAGTTACTTGAAATATGGCCTTTTTCTTACATTATTAATCTTCATGAAATCCTTATGCAAGTGACAGTTGCAGCCAAGCATTTAAAACTCCTGAAAATGCCAGCCAAAGTTGTGCTCAACATCCCATCTCTGCCATTACGATTGTTTTGCCAGCTGCTTCTTGCAATCTTTTTTGACTTGTAAGTGAACTGCTAAGTTTTAAGATCAGAGAACAGTTGGGAATAATTCAAATACAGCTCAATTTTTCTCCCGGGGCCAAGCGATGGTATTCTCATCATAGATTCATAGGTGGACTCAGCGAGCACAAATATGCAAACTATTTTTATAAAAACAAGTGCTTATTTTTAAGCAGTGAGGACTTGCAAATCTCAGCTTGGAGGAAACATTTATCCTGCATATGTTATGTGATCAGACAGAAACACTCATCTGGCTTAGTCGCTCCAAGCACTTTCCACCTGGGATCCACTGAACCCTGCAGAGTTTAAAGGATAGGTGATGACTTGCAAGTACCCGTTGGCTCAGGGAGGGTAGCTAGAACAGTGGAAGCTGGGAAGAGCAACCTAGTCAACCCTGGAAATAGGGAAAGGAAAGACAGGAGGGCATGACTAGTCAGAGGCTGAAATCAGATAGGAGGGATAATTCCTCCTAGAATTGTAGACCTGAAGACACATTGCAGAAGAGGCACATGGGAAAGATGGGAAGCCAGGCTCTAATCAAAGTGAGGTCTCTGGCTATATCCAAGCCAAAGGGATAAGCAGAGGAGGTGCCAGTCCTGAAGGCCAACACTACGGGGGCCAGTGTTTGCCAAGGCTCAGAGTCAGCACTGGGGTATTGAAGAGAATGGTCTAACAGAGAGATGGGCTGTATTTCAGCCCTGGCTTAAAGGTCCATTTATTCAGTGAATCATTTGTGAGTGCCTACTGGGTGCTAACACTCTTGAAAGCATAGGGAGATGACCAAAACGGGAGGCCCCTTGTTTTTATTCTAAGTTGGGGTTGAGAGAAAGAAGAGAACAACATAAAATAAGGAAGGGGGAGTATATAGATGGTATTAAGAGCTATTTTTATTTATTTATTTTTTAATTTTTTATAGTGTATATATTTTTGAGACAGAGAGAGACAGAGCACAAGTGGGGGAGGGGCACAGAGGGAGGGAGATGCAGAATCCAAAGCAGGCTCCAGGCTCTGAGCTGGCCGTCAGCACAGAGCCTGATGTGGGGCTCGAACCCACGAACTGTGAGATCATGACCTGAGCCGAAGTCGGACGCTTAACCAACTGAGCCACCCAGGTGCCCCTTAAGAGCTATTTTTAAAAGAAGAACAGACTAAAAGGATGCAGAATTAAGATGGAGCTGTAATCAGAGGACTGACATGATCTGATTTTCCTTCTTAGAAACCCGATCTCATGGCTATGTGGAGCATGACTTATAAAGATCCCAAGGGAGACGAGTTAAGAGTCTATTGCAGAGACCAGGTGAGAAGCAGTGCTGATGAATTTTAGTGGATAGTGTAGTATATGGCATCTGAGTAGAGTGTGTATTGGTAGGTGTAGCTGTGGAAATGGAGAGCAGGATTCTTTTGGGGTGTATTTGGAGATAAAAGCCACAGGTTAGTTGTTTGGATGCGGGGGTAAAGTAAATGGAGTGAACAAGGAGAGAGCCCATGTTTTGAACTCTTCACTGGGGAAGATTAGTGTCATTGACTGGTATGGAAGTTACCAGTTCAATTTATTTCTAGGTCAGTGGCACTTGCTTACACTGGTAGTATTCCTTAGCTGGCAGTGTTACAGATGTAAGAACAATTAAATAAGCTCAATCAAGTCCTTTTATTTTTATCCTCCAGGAATTAGTTAATAATGCTAGTAGACTACCTCAGGTGGTAAGCACTGCATATGAAAATACATATTTTAGCTTGGACTCTTCAGGAAGCAGAGACTGAGTCAGAGTTGTCACCAGAAGACAAAGACACCAACTGCACAGTTTTACTCCGGCAAGACAGCCCACATGCTAAGAGATCAGTCTGTGGAGTGTGCAGAGGTAACGCCAATGTTGAGGCTTCATGCCACTATCAACCTTGCCACATTAAGATAGTCATTATAACCTTGTTATATTATACTCTCCATTTCCCTTCCCCTGACTAATATAATTGCAAATGAAGCTACATTTTCATAGGATTGCTTTGGATTTCTTTTTGGTCGAATAAGGCAAGTCTCAGCAGCTTAGGTTAGTTTAACTTCCCTTCACAAGTTAGATGAGCACTTAATGAAAAAAAAAACAACATGGCGATTTCTTTCCAATTACTGGAACATCCTTAATGATCTGGAGATTAGCTATAGATCAGAATTATAATCGAGGGAGGAAAAAATGAGATTGCATTGGAATTCTCTCAAAATTAACCTGAGATTACTTTTTTTTTAAAATGCAAGCTCAGGGTAAATCACTTAGGGTAGAAAAATAAGCTTCAATTATTAGATAAGAAAGGACTAGGCAATTATGGGTAAATGACCTGAGGAGCAAATGGAACTCCAGACTAAATATGAGTCAGCGATACACAGTGTCAAGTGGAAACATGATACTCTCTCTTTACTTGAGAGAGTAAAGTAAAAGGGGAACTGTAGGAATCTGGGAAATTAGTAAGATTAGAGTATCCAACTTGAACCCTGAAAATGTGGAATATAGTGGGGCGCCTGGGTGGCTTAGTCGGTTGAGCGTCCGACTTTCGCTTAGGTCATNTAGCAGATGGGCAGGAGAGACACTGAAGTCAGGAGACCTGGTTCTGTCCTAGCTCTCTTGGACAATAATAAGCTATAATAAACTATAATAATAAGCTATAAATAATAAGCTATAAAAAACTTGGCAATTCACTTAATTTCTTTAAGCCCTAGGTTGTTCATCTATAACATGAGTGTGATTATAATATTGAACCCATTTGCATTGCTCTAAGGAAACGCTTTTTGAAATAAGTGAAATAAGTAAAAAGGCCGTAAAATATAATACACTCTTAATGGCAGTTTTAGGAAGCATTATTAAAGAAGAAAAATCAAAATATATAGAGCATTAGCAAATGCAATACAAACAGAAAGGCAGAACTGACTGTTTAATGTGTCAGACCCAGTGTAAAATGCAATGCAGGGCTCTTTTCCCAAAATATATTAAGAATTTTAAGATAGCCATGGCAGAACTCCAAACCAAGCATAGGGACCATGTAGGCGTGAGACCAGGGGCGCTGCATAGGTTGCACATCCACAAAGCTGGCCCTGAGGGAAGGGAAGAGGTACAGGCTGTTCTGTATGTCCCAGTGCAGTAGAACCTGTCCATTATTGCCTCACCAGTTGTGTTACAGCGTGAAGTATAATTTCTCTCCTGGTAGGTTATTATGACTTTTAACTGCATAGTACCTCTCGGGGTCAGGGTTTTGAAAGCCACGGCAGGATCCAGTAAGGTGCCAGGATTCCTAATTCCAAGTAACAGAGAAGAAAAATCTTAGGCTGTATGTGTCAGTTGTCTTAGATATTGGAAAGGCCTACAAAGGAAAAAATACCAAATAATCTTCATTATTCTAAAGGGTAGAACTATGATCCAATGCATCAAAAATATATTTTATCAAGCTCAACATATGAATGCACTTTCTAGCAAAGAAAAAAAATCCAATAATGTGATGCAATCATGTCAGGCACTGGAAGCCATCAAGCAGGGGTAAAAAGCCATTTGCCAAGGATGTTGCAGAAGTAGTTGCTGTAAGAGATGGGGTTTGGAACTCCTGACCTTTAACTTTAACATTCTGTATTTCTAGCCTAGCTTGGAAGGAACCACTAGAGAGCTGAATAATAATGAAGAATATGAAGGTTTGAGGAGATGGAGAATCAAAGGAAAGGGAGTTCCTCTGTTGTTTTGTTTCTAAATAATATCTAAATCGGGGATGACAGTGTGAATTTACTCAAAGTACGTCTTCATCTGAATTAGAAATTCAGAATGAGATAAAACCAGATCTAAACGGAACACCAAAATTAGACTAGGGACTCTGTCTGGAAGAGACATAGACTGGGAAGCCTTGAGAAATGTCTAAGGTGCTTGGAAATACATTATTTCTTAACTTGTAAAACTTCTAACTTAAATTAGAATAGGGACTCTGTCTGGAAGAGACATAGACTGGGAAGTCTTGACAAATGTCTGAGGTGCTTGGAAATATTTTATTTCTTAAGTTGGATGGTGTTCCTACAAGAGTATACACATAAAAAATCAAGATGCACACCTATTAGTATAGTTTTGTACACTTACTGTATGCTATACCTGAACTTTAAAATTTTTTTAATTATTAGAATCTCTGGAATAAGAGCTAGAATCTCCATGTTTCATAAATTTTCCAAGTGATTCTTAAGCACACTTAAATTTAAGAACCATATCAATTTACAGATTACCAAAATAAAGTTGATTGGTTTTTTCCAAAGCCAATGGTTAATGGAGCTCTCAAAGCCAGAACTTGTAGAAGTTAAACTAAATGATCTTCAAAATAAATCTTGAGCTTAGGCATCCTCAGTACTAAGTCTACAGACTGATTCAAGACCACACAACAGGTTAAGAGCAGATTGAGACCAAAGAGAATTCAAAAGGGACATTCATCCAAAACTTTAAGGGCCTAAAAAGCCAGCTCAAGACAACTGAACCTCATTTTCTGGACAATTTGAAGTCATTGAAGATTTATAGAGGGAACAGGGCAAGATAAGGAATAAAAGTGGGTGAAAAGAGTAGATTGCATTAGATTTCCAAGAGCCCAGAGTAGCAAGAAGACCATCTTTTGTATCAAGACAGGAGCAACATGAACACAGAGAAATATGCAGCTATTAGAGAAAATGTAGAGGTAGAAGCAGTGGTACTTAGCAGTAATAGCAATGATTAGTAATATCTACCATGCATCTATTTTATCATTTTACTCTATCAACAATTCGATGAAATGGGGACTGTTATTGTCCCATATTTTGCAGCTGTGAAAACTGAAGTAAAGCATGAGGATAAATAACATGTCAAGGTCACAGAAACTAAAAGGCAAACCTAGATTTTGAACCCAGAATCTGTTTGGCTCCAATTGCTATATTATAATAAGGAGAAAGAAAAGAAGAAAGTCAAAGATTCCACATTTTGCAACAACAGTAGGTGACAGTTAACTGTATTATCATTAAAAGACATAGGTCATACTAAAGAAAGAACAGATTTGATGGTAAATAGGATGAGTTCAAATCTATTCACTTTGACTATGAGGGTCATTAATTTCTAATATCCTCCTACATTAGCATATGTTCCAAAATTACTGAACAAAGGAGAAAGGGACAAAGCAGTGCTTTAGTAACACAGATATTTTAAAACCAACTTTTACAATACTTCTGCAAATGTGTAGGCTGATTAAAATATATCTAGCTACAAAACTCCACTAAAATGTTAATTTGTCTTCGACAAAGAAGTCATAGGGTATTATCATATGCTTCCATTTCCTTTTTATATTTCACACCCATGTTCACCTCAGAAAGACCTGCTAAAAGACTTGCACTTGGAGCATGGGCTTGAGAACGTGATACTATTACACATAATACATTGGTTGCAAGTCAATACACCTGACCAAGATTAGGAAAGTATTACAGTGTTATAGGCTGACTTGCGCCCCCTCCAAAATTCATAAGTTGAAATCCTAACCCCTAGTACCTCAGAACGTGGCTATATTTGGAGATAGGGTTTTTAAAGAGGTAAATTTAAAATAAGGTCATTATGGTGGGCCCCAATCCAACATGTCTTTACAATAAGAAGAAATTAGGACACAGACAGACAAAGATGAAGACACAGGGAGAAGATAGACATCGGCAATCCAAGAGAGAGGTCCCAAAAAACATCAACCCTACTGACACCTTGATCTTGGACTTCTAACCTCCAAAACCATTAAAAAAAAAAAGAAACCTCTGTGTTTAACTCACCAAGTCTATAGTACTTTGATATGACAGCCTTACCAAACTAACACATTGTGATTCACATTATATCCATATTACTGTCTATTCATATTACCATCTAAGACCCATAATTACAGTTGGCTAGTGATTTGTTTCGCCTGCTGTGAAATGACTGGTTTGTCAGAGCTTGGCCAAATTACCCTGGGCTCTTACCTATTGAAATAACCAAATGCTAATCTCACCGTCAGTATGTTTCCATTGTTTCCACCAAAGTGACTGCTTATACAGAATGGGCACAACTCTGAGTCTGGGAAGTACCATTCTCACTGTGCTCTTGTGATGCTTCCCAGGGCAGAGTTCTGCTGTCCTGTGGCTTCAGTTGATCTGTCCTCCATATCACAGTAGCAAGGATCTTCTGTATTCCCCCATACTGGTTTCCTTTGGTCTCCTCTTTGTAAATTATCAGGCTCAAAGAAAGCCTTAATGGCAGATGAAGACTCATGCTAAAAAAGTTGGGTTAAGTAGCATAATATGTGGAACTGGGAAAATCTGTGGGAACCTTGGAAAGCACCTGATTCCGTGACGTGGCTAAGAAAATACCAGAATGGTTCTGGATTTATCATACTATTGATAGAAAACAGAAATGCTTTCTAAAATGTCAAAGGCAATACCAAAAGGACAAAATTTAATGAATTTAGCATTAATCAAAGTATGAATAGTAAGATTTCTTTCCCATGCATTCAAAGTCTCAGACAGTAATGGTTAAAAAAAAAAAAAATCAGCATATATGAATGAATAATGACTTGTAAGCCATCTTTTGGGAAATAAAGAGCCATTTCTCCATCATAATGTTCACAAAATTATAGAGGGATGAAGCAATAAAAAAACAGCCAGGCTAATAATGTAAAATCAACAGATCAGAGCTTTCCTCTAGTTGACATCAGCAACCTCCAGTGAGATTTTTATTGCTGAAATCAGAAATACCATATCACAGGATTCTCCATGGAAAAGTAGAAAGTATTTACTGTTCATTTACTTGAAGCTTAATATAAGCTTTTATATATTTTTATTATCTTCCATTAAAAATAGATTTCTTATTTAATCCAAAGATAGGGAAGCAGTAATATGAGAACCAAAATACAGTCTCACGCAATGACAACATTAATTTTTTATTCAGTAGTACATGCCTTGATTTTTTATTAAAATATAATATAGATATAAAAATTTACAAATCACAAGGACACAGCTTGATAAATAACTCACAGTAAACCCACCTCCCAAGTCAAACAATGTAATAGATGCACCACCCAAGAAGTCCCTCTCAACATCTAAACTTCCATACACTTCAAAAGTAATTTTTATGGCTAGATTCCCAGTGCAATGTTAAATAGCAATGGTTAATAACAGTGCACATCCTTGTCTAGTTCCTGATTTTAGGTGGAAAGCTTTCAGTCTTTCATCATTAAATACATTAGCTCTAGATGTTTCCCAGATGCCCGGTCATCCATTTGATTAGTGACTTTTCCAATCTACTTTTGCAAAGGTTATATTGTTTCCATATGTGATCTCTGAAAGCTGTTCCTTCAGCTTGTTTTCAGCTAGTATTTTGAAAGACATTTCCTTGAATATTAGGAGCTTAAAAAAAATCTCTCCCAGTCTTTGCAGGTTGTCTCTGTCCTGAGGCAGTACTACTTAGGCAGACCATTTACAACTCTGCCTTAGCCTTAATTTCCTGCTTGCACTGAGCCTAGAGATTAGCCAAAAATGGCAGCATGGGGTTTTCACAAATTGTTTCTGAGCATGCATCAAGTCCTAAGCATGTGTGTGGCTTTATAAATTGTCACGTATACACGAGAGCAGGTAAATGCTCTGATTTCTCAGGAAAAAAAAACTCTCTCTTCCTGTTTGATCCCCAGATTTTAGGCCATCTATTGGATGTCTCCACCAAAATGTATTGTCCCAAGTAACTATAGATTTTCCATTTGCCTTTAATGTCATTGGGCAACATCCAGTTTCCACCCTGAGTGAGTTTCAAGTTAGGCAAAACAGAAACAAATCCTTTGTGCCAAATCCTTCAGGTAGTCTCCAGAGAGCTTAGAATGAATAATTGTTTGTATCACTCTCTTCTAAGTTATTTTAAAGAAGCCATAAAAACATCCTCTTCAAGAATCTAAGTACTAGGGGCACCTAGGTGGCTCAATTGGTTAAGCCTCTGATTTTGGCTTAGGTCATGATCTCATGGCTCTGCTTGTGAGTTCAACCCCCACATCTGGCTTTGTACGGAACCACTCAGAGCTGGGAGCCTGCTTCAGATTCTGTTTCCCTCTCTCTCTCTGCCGCACCCCTGTTCATGTTCCTTCTCTCACTCCTTCAAAAATAAACATTTTTAAAAAATTTTTTAAAAGAGTCTCAGCACCAGTACCTGATTCTTGTCCCATAATAGTATATTTAAATCCATTCATCATGCAGCCAAAAATATAACTTTATTTAGCTTTAATTGTTTATATTCTAAAAAACCCACTCCACTTCCTGTGTATCCATATGTCCCCAGCAATACCCCTAAACTGTCTTCTTTGTACTTATTCTGTGCTCATGTCCTTGTTCCTTTTCTCACAGTGGTAGCTTAAGAATTCAGTGCATCTTATCTTCATTAAAATATAAGCATGACTTTATTTTTATCTTATCCCATCTCATTTCTATAGATCTTTACAGAAAGGACAATTCTTGTTTTCAAAACTAATGAATAGGGTTATCTCCTGAAAGAAAGCCAAGTTTCTATCTATACAGTTCTGTCTCTAAGCAGTTTTTCACTGTCATTTGGAGAAATATATCCACAGAGCAAGGTGGATCCAAATTTCTCATCTTGGTCCCCAACCTCCCTTTGTGATTCTCTACTTTGGCATCTTTCCAAGGATCACACTGAGACCTTTTACCTGGTTTATGATGTGCTTATGGCTCTATTTTTTAATGAGCTTAGCCATGGGGCCCTCCCAGAGAATGAAGATCTCATTTAGGGGATAAATTGTTCCCTGCTTTAAGGACTCAAGAAAACATTTCCCTTCTGCCAGTTTTCTCCTCACTTCACTTCACCTAATTTGTTCTGCAAAAGTTTATGTGCAAATAGTATGTCCAAATCACCACAGGGGAGGGCTAGTACACAACCTTGGAATAATAGAGAATTAATCTAATTGTTGAAGTATTAAAGTGACCATAACCACCTACCGCAAGAAGTTTGGTTTTAGTAACCAGTGTGACCAGAGATCAAGTGACAAATAATCTCATGAAAGAGAAAAAATAACGTCAATTTATTTCTGCTACATCAGTACAGAAGAAAGAAATATCGCAGAGTGGGATTAGTACTTAACCAGGGTAGCTTGGTCTGCCAAGATGAGCATTAGGTGCCAACCTGATAACCCTCACAGAAGACATTTTTAGAGACTGGAGCTTCCATATTTCTAGTTAATTCTGGAGTCAAAGTTTAATGTCATTAAAAATGTTATGTACTGCTCATATTTCTTTGAGTGTACCCATCCATGCAGGTGTGGCCTAGTTGAATGGTTAGATAAAACTGAAAACAGCTCCAGTACAACATCTACCCATTGGTCTCAATACCACTTTTAGGGCTTCCACACAGAAAAATATAAATCCCTAGATCAGACTGCTCCTAAAATGTTGGAATGTCTGCATATCTCAGCACTCTCTATTTTTCCTCTTGTCACAATAATGGAAGTCCTGTGTGTCATGGAAGGAATGATCTGGAGGTACAGAGGACAAAGGCAGCCTGAATTCCTGGCTGTCGTGAATATCAGATACGTAGATGGGAAGCACTAGCATGCTTACATACTGACCCCAGAAATGGTCCACTGAGTGCCTCCCTCCGGGAGGGATGAATTGCACCAAAGGCTGACTCATTGCAACCTGCAGGGGAAAGCATAGAAGGCAAAGAAGAGAAGCCCGCTTTCCAGTTATACTAGCAGCCTGAACTTCCTCCCCCCGCCCCTTCCCTGCCTTGGTGACCCTGTAATGGATGTGGTTTATAATAGGCATAATGCCTTAGGTAATTGTCATTTTGATTAAGCTATAAAGCTACCCACTTGTGAGAAGGAAATAGTCCGCCTTTCAGAGCCTGTGGAGAGAACAGACCACAGGGCAGGCCAATTTAGTTTAAATAATTTAGAAATACCCAGTGAGAAGATTACCCCCTAAATACTTAAGACCCTGAAGGGACAAGTCATTCCAGTTGTTCAATGTTTTCTCTCTGGGAGAATTGCCATCAGGGTAATTGCTGACTCATCTATGGTTCTGTTTCAAGCCCTTGAGTCTCAGAACTTAGACTCTGGGCACGAAAACAAGATAGCCAGAAGTCTTCTCGTCTCTGGTCTCTTGTCTCTTGTCTCTACAGAGGCAATCCCTTGCCAGAAATAGCTGTGCATCCTATGAGATGTAGATTTCCAGTATGTGAAGTGCTTAAATATAGAGCAGAGCCTCTGAATAAGAGCTCGTAAAATATCAAATGCACTACAATTATTAATTGGTGAATTAGAATTTATTTAAAGAAGGTTTTATTATGCCACATGTAGTAAGATCCAAAGAATTACATGATCACTACTTTCAAAAGCATTCTATCAGGTCAGTGAATCAGACTGACCGATAAATAACTTGAAATACAGGCTAAAATAGGTGATGGGTAGCTGACAGATAAACTGGGATTTAAGCTGATCCTTGATTAAATGTAAAAGTTAGAACAAATAAATGAAGAAGGAAGACTCCCCATGGTGGGAGGAAGTGTTAGGGCTAAGAACTGTCACGTACCCCTCCTCCTTTCCAGAGCCCTGAGCATGGAGTGTAGCCACAGAGCAACAACCTAAAAGGAAAAAAAATAATATATGTGAGCAAGTACCTGTTTCTCCCAAATGCAGTGTGAGGTCAAATATGCTCAGTACTGATGTCAAGGTAGGCTTCCTACCCCTCAAATTAGAGACAAACAGGTCTGCAGTACAGACCTGGCCTTACTTCCTATTCTGCCAGAACAGAGAGGAAGGGATTCTTCTGGAAACCACCACCCAAGGGTGTTTCCTTTCAAGGAAAAGACTATACACCACCCCTGGGTACAAGAAATAAAAGGGAAAGCACAAAGTCAGTTCCCAACTATGGGCAGAGAAGCTACACTCACTTTTCCTCCTATGGAGAGGATAGCAATGATGTATTAGAAACTGTGAACTAACATAATATTCAAAAGTAGGAAAGTAATGGTAGGATATTTTTCCCCCTTGTTCTTCTGCCTACTCTCTCTCCATTAAAGTTAAATCATGAAGCTCTTTATGGCAGAGAAGGAGAAAGTAATTTCAAAAGGTCGGCAGAAAGATTGGGATCTCAAACCTGACATCTTTGCAACTGTAATCTTAAAAACCAGAAATCTTGCAAATATGAATATCAAACCTAAAAACATGATAAGTCAACCCCATGAAAAAGAAGAAAGTAGCATCAGTGCAGCAGAAATTAATGTGGTGGGATGGTACCCCTGAGATTGCACACCTTGGTCCATGTAAGATGACAGTATACGCCAGCCTGAGAACAATTAATGGAAGAAACTTTGAGGGACTGGAGGCTTCATCATTTTGACTCCACATTCTGGAGTCAAAGCTTGATGTCTTGTGTTATTTGCTGCTCTTATCCCTTTGTACCTGTGGAGAGAATAAATAGTGTGTTTATTTGTTCATGTGTCCTTTCTATAGTCATGTGCAGAGAGAACTTGGTATATAAGAAAGGTGGCTTTCCAAAGAGAAAATGTAGGTAGAAGCCTTTTGGCAAGGGAAATAAAAATCAGGGGAGACAGCCTAGGGAAGGACAGAGAGGAGAGGGGTTGAACCCTGCTGACCACTCTAAGTTGAAAGTCAGGGTAAAGAATACTACAAGGGCCCCTGTGTGACTCAGTCAGTTGAGCATTCGACTCTTGATTTCAGTTCAGGTCATGATCCCAGGATCGTGGGATCAAGCCCCACGATGAGCTTTGAGAGGACCGTGGAGCCTGCTTAAGATTATATCTCTCTCTCCTTCTTCCTCTATCTCTGTCCTCCCCCCAATTAAAAAATTAAAAGAATATAAAAAAGATATTAAAAAGAATGCTGCTTGTGGTTTTAGAAATGAGCAAACAGGTTAGGGGACTCCAGACCACTGGCACTCATTCCTTGATGAGGAAGACCAGGGAGCTTTCAAGTTCTCTTAAGCAATCTCTGTGGCTAGCATGGCACTATCTGTATGGTGGAAAAGAAATAAAGGCAGAGACTACACAGAGAGAAGTTCATTCATATTGCCCCCAGAGTGTCCTCAGCCACCTGGACTGGGGATCAGGAAGTCCCTGCTTGCACCCAGTCAGTATCGGAAGGTGGCTGAGGTGGGAACCACAGGCAGGCCTACGGCAATTATGGGAGCCCAGCATGAGCCAAGGGCCACGTGGACCATGCCACAGAGACTGTAACCCCAGCAATGGCTGAGGTGAGTCAAGTCAGCTGATGGGGAAGGAACTTAGGGCCTTGAAAGTACCAAGAGTGCAGAATGTATCATTCACCACCTAGATGTCAGCAGTTGCTGGCAGGACACTGAGTGGCTTCCCAGGACAGAGGCCATCAGGCCAGAAACCAGCCAGGCCCTGGGACCCAATTTTGCATGTAGACTAGTCACCCCTCCGATCACTGTGAAAACGATGTGTCGCGTTTCCTCCTCCAGCCAGACATGACTGGGGTATATGGAATGAGAAAGGAGTGACCTCTAGTCCCAGCATATGCTCTGCTTAGTTTACACAGGGGTCCACCTGTGCACAGGACTTCCAGGCTTTACTTTCAGTGCTATCATATCACTAGTTTGAAATCAGCTGTGATGAGATTACTTACACCACAGAAACTGACAGATGCTAAAAATTAGGACCTTTATTCCCCAGAGAGAGCTGATTGTTAACCTTATACCAGCATACCACTGCCTAGTCCTCACACTTTCCCCTCTCTTCCATTAAGTAGAAGGAATGAGGAGGTTCGTTCCTCATAACTGGAATATTAGTATATACACATAATAATAGTGGCTCAGAGTGTAGCTGGTAAAGAAGAAGAAACAAGCGCTTTCCCGTCTGCGCTCGCGGAGAAGCAGGCCTACCTCGGAGATCCTGCGGGTTCAGTTGCAGACCCCTGCAAGCAAAGCGAATGTCGCAGTAAAGTGAGTCAAGTGAATCATTTGGCTTCCCAGTGCATGTGCGACTTCTGCGTGCACCAGACTATAGGCTTTCGGAGAGATATCCCACCTCTAACTGTGGGGCTTTCCTTGGACTGGTGGCCTCGGTCTGGCACTGGACAGTGGAAGTTCCCTCCGGGTTAGGTGGTACCCCAGGGACGTGGTCGGCNGAAACAAGCTTATTCTCTCTAGGATGCAGATTATTCTGGAATATAAGGAGGGCTAGATTTTAGAGTACTTTAAATGCCACAGCGAGGAGACTGGACTCTATCCCTTAGTCATGAAGAAAACTTGAAGTTTTGGGGAAAAGAATGGCATTATGAAATGCATATGGAAAAGTTACCTGCTGGATACATCNAAAAAAAAAAAAAGAATATGTTTAGGAACCTCAATAACGTTTATTAAATGGTCCGAGAGTGAGTGGACAATGGTATGGAGACTACGTAGATAGAAAAACAGAAGAAAAAAAGGTCCAGAGTTAAATTAAACAACCCTTAATGACTAGTTTCATTTATGTATCTGCCATATTTCCTTGTTTTCCTGCTGAGACCACTTCCTAGGTCAGATTTCAAATCAACCAGCTTCAAAGCCAGTGCTTCAAGCAGAGGAGCAATTTCCATCCAAGTCACCTGGGTGCTTCTTCTAATGCAGATTCCTGGGCTCCAGTCCAGACCTAATGAATCATTTGGGGCCTAGGAGTCTGTGTTTTAACTGTCGCTCCTGGGTGATTTTCATGCACAGTAAATTTGGGATCAGTTTTCTCAATGTAGTCATTTTGTGGTCTGGTGCTTTAAATGCATTCTGATATTCAGCTGAGGTTCGCTGGAGTGTATGGAGGGGGGAGGGTGCTGTGGGGTCTAACTGAATAACACATATGGTTAATGTAAGTTTAAACTATGGGCTTTCACCTTCTTCACTTCATTGGCCACAGATGGCAAGCTGAAAACTGTCTCTTTCAAGGAGTTCCTCAATTTTTCCTCTTTCCAGTTCATAGACCTCTTCCTTCAGGCTTTGGGTGTACGAATCAGTTTTTCTTAATTGTCTGAATTACTGCCGCTCCAACCCTGTGCTGACTGCTTTCTGCTTATCCCTTGGTCCACAGTGAGGTAGGGAAGTGACCCTCTCTGGGCCTTGCGAGGAGGATGCTTGGGACTTCTGGCTCGAGATTTGGAGTCAGCTGAATTTGAGTCTGGCTCTCATGCTCCCTAGCTTTGTGACCCTGTGCTAGTCAATTTTGAGCCTTGGTTTCCTCTCATATGCAATGAAAAGGAAAAAGAAGTCTTGAAGAAGGTAAACATGAGACTACTCTGTTTAAGAGGCTGATAAAATATCTGCTTAAGAAATTCTAGCTCCCACCTTTCATGTTTTCTTTGGCTTCAGATCAAAACCTCTGTCCTGGCAGTCGTCCCTTATTAACAAGACGAGGAGCCCACCCGCCATCTTCCAGGGGATTTACTGAGTCTACTGAGCTCAGGCAGCCACTTCATCAGCATTCCCTCCATCACCCCTGGTGCTTAAGGGAAGGCTCTTCTCACAGCCCTTCTCTCATTAGCTCCTCCTCTATTTCCTCAAAAGGCCTCTCAGTCTTTCATCAGTTCTCCTTCCTCCTTTCCAGCTCTGGCACTGGCAGCATGTCTGACTTGATCTGGATGTCTCTTGTCTCTAGAAAAGGTGTTCGTGTTCTGACAGCCACCGTGTGGATTCAGAGATGCTCTAACACCCACATCTCTCCCGACTATGGAAGCATCTTACACCTTACATTCCATTTTCACTCCTGTTTGAGGCCATAGGCACTTTCCAAAGCAGTTACTTTGTTTTAGTTTTTCCTCCGTAGGAGTCTCCCTGATGGCATTCCCCTCCCCCCATCATCTCTACCCTGTTTCTCACTCTACTGCAATGATTCACAAGGATTTTCATCCGAGACACTGACCCACATCCTCCATTTCTCTGATAAGAAGAAATTAGCGCCTCAAGGCTCTGCTTTTTGTTCTATTCTTGTCTCTCAGGTGTGACCATTCATATCAGTTTCACAGCATTCTCCATCTGGAGTGCTCATAATACTTTTGGAAATACCTGGAAGAAGTCAGTGGAAGAACATTGTACATTTTCTGGAAAACTGATTTTATCGGAAGATTCAGGAAATAGGGGAATATATGAGAAAGAAGGAATACAGTGAAACAAGAAAATAATTTAAATAACATTTTAATTTAAGTATACCCAGTTATATGTTGATTTACATATCATTCAAGGTCCAAGCAGAAAGTAAAGGGCATAACCAAATGGTGAAGAAGAACAGAGTCTAATAAAGGACTATTTACAGATGAATGGGTGGAATGAAGGGAAACTAACAAAGAACAGTGACCCACCATAGGAGCAGGGTCCATTCCTATCCCTGGATCTGAGGGAGCCTGGGATAATCTGCAGCTGTAAGAAAGAATAGCTAACTGGAGCTGTGATATTTGGTTGCCAGGATGTACTGAAGGTGGAGCCCAGCAGGCGGAGAACCAAGTAAATAAGTATCCCTCTGCACTCTGACGTATTGTTACCCATTGACCAAATCCAACCATAAGCCAGAGGGCAAGAGCAGCCCATTAGTGCCATCCATAGAGGCTGGGGACCCAGAGCAAGGCGGAGGAGGGTAGCAAGTGGAATCTGGAAGAGCAAACAGACTATAGAGCCCAGAGCAGAAAGCAAAAGTTGTACCAGTTTTCAAGCTTAAAGAATGAAACTTGAAATAAAATTTGAGCTTGAGAAAAGCCCACTCTGGCTCATCACTGTGTTCAGAAAGAAAAATCTAAGGTCTGCTGCTAACTGGAGACCTAACAAAGAGCTTACCATAAAATGTTTTTCAGCGCTTAAACAAAATGAGTGTAGTAGCAAGAGCTTCATACTAATCACGGGCTTGTCAGAGACTTTTGGGCCTTTCAGTGCCTCAGAGTTACATGCACGGTGCCCACTGATCTGCCCCACCATGTTCCCTATGTCCATCATCATCTGTGAAGCTATGACAAGAGGAGAAAGCTCCGAGACGTTCTATAGAGTCCATTCCAGAGAATTGTTCCATCACTCCAAAAAGGGGTTCCTTGTCAAATTCATTTGAGAAAACTTAACTGTTACATTTCTGGTTTGAGGATTCATAAAGCAGATCAGAATTCTAAAGGTTCTTAGAACTTCCAGTGTGGTCAAAATACTGTGGAGCCGATACCTGGGCTTTAACCTAATCTCTAATTCACCGGCTGTGTGGCCTTAATATCTCGAAGCTTGGTTTCTCCACACATGCAAGAGAGACACTTATTGTGTCTTACCTCATAGAAACATGGTGAAAAATGAGAACACTTTTCCAGCGTATCCATAGAATAAGCACTCAAACATGGCAGCTGGTGACAGTAGTAGCAACGTTAGCATTCTCATGATTATCACTACCTGTTTAACTTAACCCTGAACCTGAGCAAATCGACCTCACACTCTAGTAAGTGTTAAGATCATCTGAGATTAGTATACTATGCTGAGACATGACACTCAGGAAACCCCAACCTGGATTTTCTCTCCCATGGAAGGCAGTAGGTTTTCCAGGGCAGACCTTCCCCAACCTTTATCACCTGAAAATCTTGTTAAAAGGCAGCTTCTGAGTCATTCAGTTGGAGGTGGAGCCCAGACTTCCGCATTTTTTACAATTTCCCTGGTGGTGCTTATGCTGGTGGTCCCTGGATTCTGTTTTAAGTAGCAGAGTCTGAGATCTGGGGCACCTGGATGGTTTAGGTGGTTGAGCATCTGGCTCTTGGTTTCAGCTCAGGTCATGACCTCATGACTTCATCGGTTTGGGCCCCGCATCAGGCTCTGCACTGGCAGCACTGAGCCTGCTTAGGATTCTTTCTCTCTCTCCCTCTCCCTCTGCCCTCCCCAACTCATGCTATCTCTGTTCTCTCAAAATAAATAAAGTTAAAAAAAAAAAAAAAACCAAAGTCCGATCTGCTTGCTGCACTTAGATGAGAGAAATGGACATTTTTTTTTTTTTTTACTACTTTTGTTCCTACAAAATTGAGCCCCTAGCCCTGGGTATTGGTGTCAGAGAACAGTGTTTGATTATGAATTAAATCCAAGAGAGTAAAGGTGCTTGAGCAGTTTCATAAAGGAATGGGATTCCAGGAGGCAGGAGAGAGAGGCTCACAAAAGGAAGAGAAAGAAATGCCCCAAAGACAAACCTGTATGTATTCAAAGTATCACTTTGCCTAGATCAACTTTCCGCTAAAGAAAGAACCCCACATACCCCCAGCATTCCCCACACAGAATCCAAACAACACCCTTCCCTACATGCACTTTGATAACAGTCTTTTTAAAACAGTATCCATCTTGCAAAAGTTTAAAAAGCAGTAAAACCATACTTTCTGTGCATTATGCTGAAAATCACACTAAAGATGTAATGGATGGTTGCTCGGAAACAGATCATTCTAGTCAAAAGATAAAGTCTATTAGCATTTTCCTTCCCTCAAATCACGATGGACGATGGCCTTTTCCACAAACAAATGGAAAGAGTTGGTCTCCGTGTACATGTGGGCAGGAATATTAACCCATATCGCTGTGATTGCAGAGTTATAAGAGTTAGAAAAAGGAAGCTGATGGCAGGGTCACATTTGTCTGCTCAAACCAAAAAACAAAGTTAATTATTTCAGAACCAAGCACCCAGGCTTTGCTCTTTAAAATACGTGCTTTGCTCTTTTAAACCTGGAATCCGTACCCCACAGTGCTCCAGTAGTTACCTTCGTTAGCCCATGCCTCTGCTCTAAAAGTGCCAAGGAGTCTGATGTCCGTTCCTTCAGAACCCACTAGGGCTTTTCTCCTGTCATTTCTGAAAACCGGCAGAATGCTTCTGCCCTTCACACGTGCTGTCTGCCAAGCAGCCTACCTGGAGGGGCTGTGACATCTGGTGAAAAGGAGTCTCTAGGATTGGATAGAGTGGATTCCAGAGGCTCCCACTCCCTCGTTATATGACTTTGGATGGGTTACTCTACCTCAGTGAGCCTTAATTCTCTCACTACGAAGTGACAATAATAATATAGCCCTACCTTGCTGTTTCTCTAAGTATGACAAGTTTGCTGGTGAAACAGTATTCGCTGCCTGAGGACAAAGCCATTCATTCATCAAGTCAAAAAAATATTGACTGAAATGTCACTGTAATGAGGTGATATAGGAGAAAGAAGATTCCCTCAGTAGAAGCTTCCTAGTGATATTTATAAGGATTTTTATTAGCTTTTACATACAGTTCCTGACCATTGCTCCACAATCCAATTTATGTTAAACACGTTTTCATCTTATCTAAGTGGTAGTTGTTTTCAATGATAAGAACTATACCCTTATGGCTTTTGTAATCTCTACCCATCATATCTAAATAGATTAGTTACTTAACAAGTGCTCATAAACTCCAAAATTGAGTCAAAAAAAAAGAAGAGGGAAGAATAGAGGGAACAAAAATACTTACTAAGTGACTAATTCTCTCCCAAATTACCTCATTTTTATTTATTCTCATGACATTTTGGTGGAAAAGATATCCACACCCTTAAAAAAAAGATGCTAATCTTCTTCCTTCCTTCCTTCCTTTCCTTCATTCATTCTTGCATTCCTAGATGATCTTCTGGTCTTTTTGTAGAGAAGATGCAGTCACCACACACACACACACACACACACACACACACACATTCTGCCTAACAACCAAAGAGTCTAGAATTATAATCAGAATGGCAGAGTTAACAGAAAAATCTTTTGAAAGGAAAGAAATTTTGTCCAGAGAATGTGCTAATTGCTCCGGGAGTGTGACTGACCAATAACTGCACTTGACTTGGAAAGACCAGAGGGTATCACCCTTCAACCCTTACAAGAGCCTTAACGTGTATCTTCTTGATAGAATGACACAGCCAATCAACTTTCCATTCTATCCCATGGAATGTGATTGTACAGCCTACAATGAAAGGAAGGAAACTAGTCTTTAATTATCTACTCTATGTAAGGTGAGCTATGTCACTTACATTGTTTTTCAGTTAATCCTCACAACCATGCCATTAAAATAAGTCCTACTATTTCCGTTTCCCACATAAGACATGGACTCAGAGATGTGGTGATGTTTTCAAAGTTTAACAATTCACACAGCAAATATTCAAATCCTATTTCTTTGAACTACAAGCCCTTATTTTTTTTCACTGTATCACTGAATCAAATATGAGATAATGGTCTTTCACACAGAAGTGAGCCACTTTTGATTTGCCATTTTAAGCCATGTACCCCTGGTACATGGTACATGTACCTCTCGAGCCATATACCCATGGTACCCCTCGAGCCATATACCCATATACACCTAATCCTCCCTTTAGGTTACCAAAAGTTTACTAATCTTGAAGAAGCTTAGAGAAAAATCTGAGTAATGGGAGAAGTGTACTCTAGACTAGAGTTTCCCAAAAGTGAATTGTTCATGAGCCATCTTCATAATTTTTTACCATATCCTCATTCCAACTGTACAATTATTTGTATATTTTTGGTTTTTTAGATTAACTAACTTTAATTAAAATTAATAAATTTCAAATAAAATTTGAAATTACCACTACAAATGGAATATCAGCATCAACTAATTTCATAGTAATTAAAATCTGGGTACTCCTTAATATCATAATGTGTACCATCAAGACAACGCTTACCACACTTTAGAAAATACTGCTTTTGGCAAATGTGACCTATGTCAGGAATAATCACAATCTTAATTCATTTACATCTCACTTTAATGGAGTTATTCAGCTGTCGTATTTCAGTATTGTAGAATGTTCCACTTTTTAAATTCAAACCTGGCTTCCTTGGTCATGACGAAGAGCTGTCTTCTTTTCCCTGTTTCTCTCTTTCTCTCTCTCTCTCTCTCTGTCTCTCTGTCTGACTCTCTCTTGTAATGGCTTTATTGAGGTATTCACATACCATAAAACTGATTCCTTTAAGAATAATGCAGTGGTATATGCTGCTTTGCAACCCTCTCAGGAGCTTCCAAGGTGTAATCTGAAACTAGTTCCCAAAAACAGACGGCAAGAAGAAACTAAAAGAAGAGGTGGGCCACTCCCAGATTGGTAGGTAGGAGTTTTAATAAGGAAAAGGAACATACATACGAGGCTTGTCTTGGGCTGAAGCAAGACAAATGGATCCCTGCATCAGCCTTACAAATCTTAAAGGTTTATAAAGAGGCCCTAACTAGGCTCAGTCACATATACCATGTAGGTGTTTCCAACATGACATCACCATTCCAGGCTTTGTCTTTGGAGCAGCCTCTGGGAATGGGAAAGGCAAGCAGAACCCACATTCCAAGGACAGGGGTGGGGGTGAGGTGCCTTCGAGTGCCCAGGTCTGGCTCGTGGGTTCATCAGCAGTCATATCTTTTTGATGACATTTCCCAACAGTAAACTCACATAGTTGTGCAGTCACTACCACAATCAATTTTATAACACTTGCATCACTGCAAAAGGAAACCCCATATCCTTCATTAGTCACCCCTATTCTCCCACTACCTGCAGGTTGCCCCGGGCAACCACTAATCTAACTTCTGACTCTATGCATTTGCCTATTTTAGACATTCCATATAAATGGAATCTTGTAATATGTGATCTTTAACACCTACCTGGTTTCTTACACTGAATGTTTTCGAAACTAACCTATGTTGTAGAATATATCAATATTTCATTACTTCTTATTGCTGAATAACATTCCATTGAATGGAAATACCACAATTTGTTTATCCATCCATGACTTTGTAGACATTGGGTTGTTTCACTGACAGCGATATCAGCATTTATGTACAAATTTTTATGTGGATGTTTGTTTTCTTTCTTTCTTTTTTTTTGCATTATATGCCCAGGAGTGGAATTGCTGAGATGATAAAGGGTCTTAGCAGTGCTTGGGGTTATGTTTTAAATTACCTTTTTGACCTTAGTTAAATCGCCCAAACATAATGGTATCTTTCCTTAATTCACTCATTGTAAAACTAGACAGACAAATGCTGCTTGCTGTATTTATCACGGAGGGGTCTCCCCAGATGGAAATGACCTAATGATAAGTGGGCAGAAACTGAAGAACTGGATTCTGCCACCAACTAGCTAAATGTCCATGAGCAAATCACTTTACCTACTATCCTTCCATTGTCCTTATTTGGAAAATGAAGAAATTAGTTTTGCTTTTGTCTGATTTTCTTATTTTAATCCTCTAATTTAATTAACATATGTGAAAGCATTTTGACAAGTTAAGGGCAGATATATATCTATATATATAGAGAGAGATATGGATATAGATATATATCACATACCTCCTTGCTGAGAAATGACCATGTCCCATGGTGAAATAACATCAGTACTCAATCTTAGGAAAAGGATACCCAAATTAGGCCATTTCCTCAAAAATAAGACATATTTTCATGCAGTTCTCAGGGGCTTATGTCCCCTCTCAAAGGATGGGAACATATACATTTCTTTTTCTTTACATAATTCTATTTTCCTAAGTGAAGAAAATACTATAAGAGGAACCCAGGTGTTCTCCCTACGCAATGTATTTGCAGCACATCCCTGGTAACCATAAATGGCTTTGGAAAGGCCAATTATGTCCTCTAAGGTAGCTGGAGTCACAGTGAAGTTATTCCACAGAGAACTGCATCAGAGGCTTGGGAAAAAATGAGCATATAAAATTTTAAAAGTTACAGATAACTCTGAGAAAAGAATAAAGGATCTACTTTTACCACAACATATCAAGATGATTGGGTTTTAGAATCTTCAGGTAATGTAGTTTCCTACATATTCCCAATTCACATAGGAAATACACTAAGATACATATTTATCCATATATCTCTATATGGATATATATATCTACATATCTATATATCCACATATCTATATGTAGCTCTACCCCTCAATTTAAAACAACAATTTATTATTGTCTCTTATGGTTGACTGGACCCATTTGGGTGGTCCCCACGGGTGTCTCCCATAAGGATATACCTGGGGTTGGATTCATCAGAAAGTCAGGCATCCAAGATGGCTTGAGAACTGGCCACCTAGTCTCTGCTTTAATACTTTAATTCAGGATACTTTATTTCAGATTCATTTGGCTTTTATAAATTTACAAATTTTTGTACATCAATAATTTTACATGATTGATCTGCAGGACAAGCCTGTTAAATGGATTAAGGATGAGAAGACAGAGATTCAAATATGATAATGTGCCCCCAAAACCATGTCTATGAGTATAAGAAAAAATCCCAGGAAGTGTCCTATTCCTCATCTACTATTCTTTTCATTACTGCATATTACTGCTTGAATTCTAGGGGACTGGGGTCCATTACTGAAAACTTTGATAAAAATGCTTTCCCTCTTTGTACCAGAACTTGCTTCCCAATAACGTGCAACAATTGACCCTTACACAGCTCTTTATGACCTAGATTGAAGTTAGATTCAATCCATCTTCTACTTGAGAGTTCAAATACTTGAAAACTCAGTTACCTTCTAAGGTACCATCTTTTCCCAGTTCTCAGTCATTTGCATGTTTTTTTTTCCCTCGATGGCCTTATAAGTATTAGTCAATGTTTTTAAGATATTTATTTTGTCCCGAAATCAAACATTAGGTTTTTCTATTAAGGTATAGTATTATTATGTTACAGCAACAAATGTGTTCATTCCCCATCCCCCATTCACCTCCCTTCAAGGTAGTACAATTGGAGCCAGATATAACCATGCATAGATAATTTTTTCTTTGGCACCACAGAGAAGAATCCTGAAATTATGAACCTGGGAGCTCCTATAGGAACTATCACTAAGCTACCACTCTTCCTCCAGAAAGACTGAGATAAATCTTTGCTCCCTACTGTTTTACAATCCTTTTAATTATAAACAGATGGCCCCAAGGATTTTATCCCCTGTTAAAACATCTCCTGGAGATAAATCTCTATCTATGGAAGTCCCTATTCAGTCACTCTGTAACATCCAATGTTTGTTCTTTCATTTAGTGTTCTTTGCTTAGAAGGCCCTAAATATGTAAAAGTATTTTCTTTAAGTTCCATATTAGTGTGTCAAGGATTCAATCTTCAGTACACTGATTATTTCATACTACAAAATCTACCTAGGGTTTTTCCTACACCAGATACTACACAGATGCTATTGAGTCATCAGTCTCTCCTTCAGCACAAAAGTATCCCTTTAGCTTCAGCTTTTCAATCTAAATTTGCAGTTGACAGTTCCATGAAAATGTCTTTTGGGCACCTGAAACCCAATATGTTCTATAATAAACTATCTACCTTCCCCTCCTAACTTGCTCATCCTCAACTTTAGATATTTATATGTTGAAAGTATAGAGTCAAGGAAGTAAAGAGACTGATAATCACCTTTGTCTTCTCCAGTTTATGGTTATGTCCTTACTTTTAACAAACATCTACTGAATACTTACTATATGCCAGGCACTAAGAATCCAGCAGTAAACAAAGCAATCAAATTCCCTGCTCACAGTGAGCTTATATTCAAGCAGAGAGAGACAATAGGCAGAGAAACAAGTGATAAACTAGTATGACAGATGGAAATAACTGTTTTAAAGAAAAGTAAAGTGATCCAGGTATTTTGTAACTATACTACCACAAAGGGTTGTATTGGAAAACATCATCTTTGACTTCTAACACAGGCTTTGATGCCCAAAACTGAACAGCTGAGTTGTACAGGAAAAAGATGGACCATTTCAGCCTAACAGCATTCCTTAAAAATACGATTCTTGCCCCAAATATAAACAAGACCAAAATGCCTATGTTTTGAGGCAGCCAGAGATTGACACTGCCCTCTTCCATCCCCACCTACTACACATCTTAAGAGGAGGGGGGGTCCCTGCGTGCTTGAGTGTCAAGGTGACATAGGAAGCTGATGAAACTGAGAAAGACAGTGAGAACAGGGTAGTTTGGCACTTACAGTTTTTCATGCATCTCCTTTGGAGAAATAAGAATTACCACCTGCCTCATAATGGGCAGAAATAAATCCACCACGTGCATGTCAGAGAAGCTCTCACCTCGCTTAAGCTAGACCACATGTTTCCACTACACAAGAACTTGGCTGGGGCTATGCATGATGACATATTCCCTTCCCCTGCCCACTCATCTTAATATGTTAACAAAGAACTGATGGAACTCTCCAAGAATCAAGCAGAAACCATGAAAACAGTGAGATAGATAATAAACATGATAGACAAAGGAGAATAAGCCTATGGATGACTGGCAGTAATAGAGGGAAATCTGAGTAAATGGGACAAAAGCAATAATCCATGGTAACATGGAAACAGAAACTCTACAAGTGAAGAATGAGCTAAAACCACATTCAGTATCAGATAAAATTCAGGAAGGATACCAACATCAAAATCTACCATTAAAATAGTTAGATTTCAAGTATGAAGAAAAAAAAGTGAACATGTTTAGCTCCTTACACACATAGACCCTGAATATTAAAATTCTTCATCTGCATTTTGATCCTAAGTATGTGCTGTTCTTGTATAACTCTAGGAAGAACCATTTCATCTTTCCGGATCCAGGCAGGGGTATATATGCAGAATATTTGGGGGTGGGAAAGCAGGAGATAGTTAATACATGTATTACTGCAGCACAAGGGATAAGTTTAGGAGGAAAATTGCTTCCAGAGGTTCATGGCATGAACCAAAGGTGGGAAGACTGAGAATCCTCAGTAATGGGTCTCTTCCCCCTGTTTTTTCCGCATAAACAGCAACCTCTCCGAGGGGTGCCTGAGTGGCTCAGTCGATTAAGCTTCCGACTTCACTCAGGTCATGATCTCGCAGGTTTGTGAGTTCGAGCCCCTCGTTGGGCTCTGTGCTGACAGCTCAGAGCCTGGAGCCTCCTTCAGATTCTGTGTCCCATCCTCTCTCTGCCCCTCACATGCTCATGATCTGTCTCTCTATGACTCTCAATAATAAATAATGTTAAAAAATTAAATTTAAAAAACACCTCTCTGAAAAGAAAACAAGATGGTTGGAGAAATAAAGGAGAGTACTAAGAAAATACTTGTAGAAAAACTAATTTTAACAGGAAAATATAGATCTAGTTTCTAAATTTATCTTCCTTTTTTCTTGACAGGTCTTTAGAAATTACAGCATTGCCACTGTTTTCTATGCCTCTACCATTGCTTTTCACAAGATAAGCCCTAGACAAATCCCTCTAGATGATATGGCAGAAATGGGTATTTCATCTGTAATATTCAGAAAGATACTACTTCTAGAATAGTGAAATGCAATAATGATCACAATTAAGTCTTACTAAGATTCAGAAAGAGAATTAGTGCCTCATGTGGACAATAGTCTCACACTTTGTCGTATTTCCTCAGCAAAAATAACCTTTTGTCCATATACTTGCTTTTGTAGCCTTTTTCAAATCCTTCATGCTTGGATCTATTTTCTGGATTGAGTTTTTTTTTCATCCTAGACTCTGAACATCGATAGTTTCTGACATCTCCCTTAAAACACTGCTGCATCTTTGAGTCTAATCTCCTTTGCCACCTCCTGAATTTGATTCTGCTCTCTGAGAACTGCACATGAGATAAGGGGAAGCTTTGGTCAGAAGTTCTCTCTATCCATAGCCCAAATATATAACTTCCATAAAGAATATCAGTCTATGCACTTAACTGGCATTAAGCAGAAGGAAAATAAAAGAAAATTTTAAAAAAATTTTTTAGACATGTTGAAAATATGTGGTCAAGACCTGAACTTTCTTATAAAAATTATTATTTTCTTTAAGAGCACTGTACCATGAGCTTTCTTCAACTGAGCTGTCTGGCCTGGGGAAAATACTAGAAGAGAATTTTTCTAGAGATACGCTCACCCATATGAATTTATGTCTTAACTGCAATGCAAGGAGAGAACAGCATGCAGATACAGCATTGCAAAAGCAGTTTCTCTCAGAGAGATCAAAATGTTTCTGTGAAGCTACTATAACTTCCCTCTAAGAATACAATTGCTTCATCTTCAGTGCAGAAGCACATGCATTAAAAAAGCATAGAATAGAGGAAATGGGGGAATGCAAAATAAACAAACGTATTTAGTAAGGATTAGCAGGAAAGGCAGAGTTTCCAGCATAAAATCATAAGGAATATTTCCCTTTCCATTTTCCATTAGATTTGATTTCTCAAAGATTTCAGATGTGTCCTCTCATTTGGAGAATTCAACTTACTTATTTAAAATCAGTTTTATTATAGTGAACTTGTTAGATGTCTGGAGTCAACAATCACTGGTGTTTATCCACAGTGAAGACCAAGTGGGAAACTTACACCTCCACCCCTCACACCCCCTCCCATACACACAATACTGAGATGCACAAACCCCCTCTTTGCTCAGGTAGAGTCAAAAGGGGCCAGTGGAGAGACAAGACTTTCATAGTCACTAATAGTAATGAGACTACCACCGGTGCACTGTCAATAAAACCACCCAGGGTGCTGAAGCTCCCAGCCTGCCAAGCAGTAATGACTCATGTGTCAACAAAGACTAAGAAGCCTGGGGTTCTATAGCCACCTGACAATAATGAGGCAACACCCTTCCTTCTTCTGAAGTGGTGTCACAGGTCTTCAGCTAAAACAGAAGGTTTAAATAAGATCTAGAGTTAGGAAACAAGAAGTTACAGGTTTATGAAAAAAAAGTCATCATACTGAGAATCAGGAAGATTTCAAACAAAATGAAGAGAGAATAGGTGCCAATATCAAGATGGCAGGGATGTTAGAATTGTAAGTGTGCTCACCACCAGGTAGCATGTTATAATGTAAGAAGTCTCAGACATACAAATTTAGAAACACTGTTGTGGGAGGTCATTGAGAGCATGTGACCACCAGCTGATACTTAAATGGTCCCAGGCAATCAGAGGCTCCTCACACCCTCCCCTGTCCTTGGAATGGACATTCGGTGTGGTTTCTCACTCTCAGAAGCTGCCCCAAGGACATAGCCTTGAGATGGTGATGTGGTGTTGAGATCATCTGGGGGTGACTAAACCCAATGAAGGCCTCTATATAAAGCTTTAAGATTTGGCCTGTGAGTGCACAGATCTACTTGTCTTGGGGCTAAAACAAGCCTCATGGTTCCCTTGATTTTTAAACCTGCCACCTGCCGATCTGGAGTGGCCTGCCTCTTTCTTCGTCTCTCCCTGCCTCTCTATTCATCTCTCTCTGCCCCCTTTTTCATCTCTTCCTGCCCTCTGCATAGGAAGAGGAAGAAACTGCATAGGGCCAGTTTCAGATTATATCCAGCAAACACCCGAGGTTTCCAAACCACGAAACACATACAAACAAGCAAATACAAAAGCAATCATGATCACGTGGCATCCTCATTCCCTGTTCCTGTAGACAATGACAGGCACCTTTCATGAAAGTTTCATTCCAAGGAAAATGTGACAATACTTTGACAGCAGGGGCAGCTAACCTTGCAGTCAGAGCAGATGCCAGAATCTTCCATTAAGTGGGCAGACACAAGACCCAGTGAGTCCTAGATTCATCTCAAAGTGCCACGCAAAGAGCTACTGGGCTACCCAGATTCCAACAAGAGCAGACGTACCCGTATAATATTTCTAACAAATCCACATGTTTGGTCATTACTCATTTCACCAACGCAAAAATTATTTCTAACATCTCACATGCTAATTAACAAATTGCCTAGTGCAGTGATAATCAAATCAAATGCTCACAGAATCCACGGGGAGTTGTGTTACAATGCAGCCTGATTCATTATGTCTGGGTTGAGGGCCTGAGATTCTGCATTCTAACAAGTGTGTAGGTGAAGGTTACTGGTCTCCGAACCACACTGAATAGCAGGAGGCTAGTGCAGATTTGAACGGTGATCCTGAAGCGTCAGTTTGAACCTCCTTTAAAATGTAGACTCCTGATTAGGATCTTTAAAATGGTCACAAACCACCATTAGAAAGTGGATTTGAATAAGATATACCAAGTGTTAAACAATTACTTTGGAGCCAAGTTAATTCTCTCACCCAAGTATGTATTATACAGCTTATACTGATGTATTTTCAAGTAAAGTACAATCTAATAGCCCATTTAAGTACAATGGGCACAAACAAAATGCCCATTTGAGAGAGAGAGAAAGACAGAGACAGAGATGAGGAGAGAATAGAGGAATGCCAGTACTCAGTACAAAATTTTGTGCAAGCAGTGTCCTTCTGGCTCCACTTTCTCATGGCAGCCTGTGAATTTCCAGTACAGAGCACAGAAATTATTCCTCTGTCTCCCAGCTCCATTCCCTCAAACATATCACATATAAGTATTAGTTGTATTTTTCCCCAATGGGGAAAGATAGGCCCACTGGATGACATTTTATAACGAGCTTTATTTATTAATAGGTTTGCACCTAAAAGCAATGTTCCTACTCACTGCTGTTGGAACCATATATGAATTGATGTCATTAGCATCCATCAACATTAAATACAATAGCCTCCCTTGATATCAATATGTGTTGTTTATACCACTGCCTTCTAATCAAATTAGATGAGTTCCTATCCCAGCCAACTGAAAATTAATATGTATCCTGGTACAATATAATCTCATAAAATATTATTGCTTTGGTTAGTAACAAAATATATTAAGATATATTTTCTGCCATTAGGTAAAGATCTATCCACACATATCAATTGATAGTTACATTGTGCACTGATATTATTCTGAATCCAGCTCAAAGTCTCTATTGTACTAATGGCCTCATTACTAATACTCAGTATATTCAAGGCTTTGGCTCTGATTCCAAATAATTCAGAAGACTACATTTGGAATTTTTGGTTACTTCATTCTCATCCCCGCTTTAACCAGGTCACTTATGATTGAGAGAATTACTTAGATTAAATTCTAAATTAAAAACAATTTAAACTCATGTTTGGAAACTCGTCTTATGTTTGCCAAGCACTTATACTAAAAACTGAGATATAAATATTAATAAGATAAAGACATGAACCCTTAAGAATGCATAATATGGAAAGAGAGACATAAACAAATAATAGTTGATCACTGTAATGGAGTGAAACGTGTTGTTTTGAGGTAGTACCAAGTGATGTGTAAGGAATAATGACGGGTAGGGAATAACCAACTGTCTGCATAAATCGGGAAAAACTTCAGACAGTTCTATTTGCTAAGCTTTGACAGAAGAGCAAGGGGAACAGAGGAAGTTGAGAGGAAGAGGAACATTCTTACAGAAAGAAATCCCTAAAGAAGAAAGGCACAGAATTATAAATGGCACTGTGTATGCAGAAATTGTCAAGATTTGGTGAGTGGCAGGAACTGAAGCTGGAAAGTCAAACACTGCCGTCACATAAGGAACCCAGTGTGCCACGTTCAGGCATCCAGACTTTATTCCCAAGGCAGCATTTATCTCAAGAAAGTTTTAAAGAAAGTGGTAGGAAATATGACTTTTTGAAGAAGGCAGGTCTGTAGTAATATGAAGATGTACTCAGAGGGAAAAACAGATAAAGATAAGGAGATCAAGGGCAAGGCAGATGCAATGGCTTCAGCAAGACATAGGGAGGCTGAATCTGTTCAATGACAATGGACACAGATTCTAGATTCCAGACAATACTCTTGACAGAAGTGTGAGTGCTTCGATATGGGGTTGAGGGGCGGCCACCCCTTGAGCCTATATAGGATGCCACCCCTTGAATATATATAATATAAGATAGAGTTCTGATCGTGCCTTAATGTTTGACTTAAAGTCAACCTCATCCTTTCTTTAATTCTCCTTTCTGAATAAGTTGGGTTCCTAGAAGGTGTTGGGTTGGCCAGAAAATTAACTTGACAGATGAATCATACTAAAAGAGTGACTATGACAGCTCACTTTGTGTAATTGCCATTTAAGGTACTTGAATTGTCCTTGGACTCAATTTGAGTATGTGCATCTGTATCCTGAAAGAAAAGTTCAGAAGAGGAAATGCAGCTATTATTAACCCTCTAGCGAGTCATTTAAACTTGTGTTTGGCTGCATGTAATAATACTACTGTGAATAAACCGAAGGGTTATTTCACACACACACACACACACACACACACACACCAATGCTACGGTGTTACACAGTTCCAGAGAATCCCATATGTATTGCACCCTTTAGAATTGTGGTCCAGGGTGCCCCACATGCAGAAGCTACATGGTAAGTGGAGCCCCCCAGGGGTCATGGAGTGTGTTGGTGCTCAGAGAAGCAGATAATCAGGGCTGATAGAGCTGTTTAAGTTCCATTTTCCTGCTCTGCCATCTCTGGCATGACCTTGGCTCCTGATTGCAAGGTGACTGCTGCAACTCCAGAGACTGTGTCCATATTCCGGGCAAAAGGGAAATAGAGAGTCTTCTCTAAAGTGTCTGAGACAACCAGCTCAGGAACATGTGCTTGTATCTCATGACTAGAACTGACTTGCATTGCATTCCATTAGTAAAGACCAAGGGAGTAGGATATTAGATAGGCGGTAGACAGGGTCCATTACACCCAGTAATCTGAATTCAGGCACTGAATGAAGAGACTGAGGATGAAAAGGGGCTGAAGAACATGGCACTCCACCCACAGTCTCCCTGATTTATCATTTATCATTGTATGTGTTTTATATATGTATTTTATTGTCTGTCTTTCCTACTTGAAAATAAGTTTGATGTAAGCAGGAATTTTTCTCTCTGATTACATCCTGTATTTCCCATTGCTTAGAACTGTGGCAGGTCCAAAGTAAATAGTATATGTTACATAAGTAAATGAATATTCATCCCAGCCAGTGAATCAATGGAGCTGAGCCTTCCCTTACAACATGGTGGAAAGGGGACAAGGGAAGAAGTAAATAGGTGCTACTCAGATGTCCCTGTTTACTTTCTTGTGAAACTCTTTGGAACTTTAAAAAGAATCTTTCCAAAAAACTCAATCAATAAATTAGTTGCATGGTCTCACAGTTACCCCTAAAGGGCTCTGTAGTAAGAACAAAAAAACTGAAGGTAGAACTAAAAATAATTCAACTTTTCCTATGACCCAGGGAGCTTAGAGCAATTCTCAAGGCAGAAGGGCTCCAGCAAAAGCTGCAGGGCTAAAAATTGCCACCAGGCAGAGCAGCTGAGAGGTCCTACTTTTCCAAAGATGCCATGAGAGGGGCGCCTGGGTGGCTTAGTCGGTTAAGCGTCCAACTTTCGCTTAAGTCATGATCTTGCGGTTCGTGGGTTCGAGCCCCGCGTAGGGCTCTGCTGACTGCCAGCTCAGATCCTGGAGCCTGTTTCTCCCTCTCTCTCTGACCCTCCCCTGCTCACGCTCTCGCTCTCTCGCTCTCTCTCTCCTAGAAATAAATAAAACATTTGGGGGAAAAAAAAAACCCACAAAGATGCCATGAGAGCAGATGCCCTCCAGCCAGAAAGACATCTTAATCTGGAGATTTCTGGGGTTCTCTGCCATCCCAAGTGATTACTTTCACAGGAGGAGAACACTGGCTCTGATTCTCTACTTTGCATGAATGAGGAGACTCTAGGAATTGATATCCATTATGTACTTTGCTGAAAAGGGAATGTCACTTTTCCCCTGGCAAAAAGGGTCTGTGGGTCAGTGAGGACAGGGAGGGGAGCCCTCAGGGTGGGAAAAGGTTATAAATACAAGATGAGAATTCCTTGAATAGAAAGATGCAAAATAGAAACTTGACAGTTTCATACCACAGAAAGTCCAGACTAGGAATTGTAGAGAAAGGAAACAACCAGTGTGTTAAGCTGCTTACTTACCTACGGAGTCTGAAATCTGGCATCCTAAAGATCTGCCAGGTGAAAATGTTAGAAATCAAAATCTTCGGTAATTTGAAGGAATGATCTATTAATTACCTCTCATAATGAGATAGTAATTGGCTCAATTTTCGTCTGATACTTGCCTTGAATTAAACTAACCAAATGCAGAAACATGGGTTACAAAAGTAAAACAATAAAAATCAAAATACCTACCTTCTGGGGTTCCTGGGTGGCTCAGTCAGTTAAGCGACCGTCTTCAGCTCAGGTCATGATCTCACGGTTCATGAGTTCCAGCCCCGCGTAGGGCTCTGTACTGACAGCTAGCTCAGAGCCTGGAGCCTGCTTCAAATTCTGTCTCTCTCTCTCTCTCTCTCTCTCTCTCTCTCTCTCTCTCTCTGACCCTTCCCTGCTTGCTCTCTCTTTCTCTCTCAAAAATAAAAAAAACATTAAACTTTTTTTAAAAATACATACCCTCTTATTATAGATGAGTCAACTGAAAGTGTTATACAGTTACTCTAGGATTTCACCTGTGTTGATATTTTAAGAATTACAAAGAATGTAGGGGCACCTGGGTGGCTCAGTTGGTTTCATCTCAGGTCATGTTCCTGCAGTTCCCAAGTTTGAGCCCCACATTGAGTGTGCTGCTGTCAGCACAGAGCCTGCTTTGGATCCTCTGTCCTTCTCTCTTTGCCTGTGCCCAGCTTGTACTCTCTCTTTCTCAAAAATAAATAAACATTAAAAAAAAAAAAAAAAAGAATGTATTGGGGCACCTGGGTGTCTCAGTTGGTTAAGCAACTGACTTTGGCTCAGGTCATGATCTCACAGTTCATGGGTTCAAGCCCCGCGTCAGGCTCTGTGCTGACAGCTCAGAGCCTGGAGCCTGTTTCAGATTCTGAATCTCCTTCTCAGATACACATCTCAGAGACACTGTCTCTGTCTCTGTCTCTCTCTCTCTCTCTCTCTCTCTCAGAAATAAATAAAACATTAAGAAAAGGAATATATTAGAATATATCTGTTGTTAAATTCCATTTAAACTGTATAATTTTATTGATCTAATAAGAAATTATCAGATAATATTTTATAAAATCAAGATCTGTACCTAAGATGCACTTAACTTTTTTTTCAGTAAGTAAGATTTTTGTTTTCTGCTTCTAGGTTCTCTAAGGTTGAAAATAAAAAGTAAAATTTTATATATAAAAAAGTAAGGACATTAGCATTGTAGATATAAAAATCTGTTTATAATGTAGATATAAAATTAAAGAGATGGCATTTTGCCATCCAAAGAATCCTAGACTCAGAGAAAACCACATTCAGATCCCTGAGATACCATTTCCTCACTGTGTGACCTTGTGATGCACTGTGTATTTCTGAAATCCAGTTTCCCAATATTTGAAATGAATATCTGAATATCTTTTTCCAAGTATTAAGTGATTTAGTGGGAACACTAGGCAAATATGCTTAGCACACTGCCAGGCAAACAGCCGTTTCTTGATAATTGTTTGTCAAATATTAAACCAAGTAAGTATAAAAAACGTCGAGGCAAGAGAGTAAAACAAAGCCTCCCTAACCAGTTTTTTCTATTTTAGAACAGGAAACCTATGTAGGAGATTTGATGGACCATGAAAAACCACCCACCTGGAATTATTTCCCTTTCTGGCCCTGTTTGTCAAGTAGAGGCTAAGAAATCTCTCCTGGGTGCAATTACTGGTGAATAAGCCTCAATCCCAATATAGCAAAAGTGCAGTATGACCTCTTTCTAGGCAGTCATTTTTTAAAAAGTGATTTGGTGGTAGATGAGGGGTTTGATTTTTGATATTTGACCTCTCCTATTATCCTCAGCTCAATTTATTATGCAGCCATCATAGGCCCCAAGATGCTTATCTTTGGGACCTGTGACAGCCTTGGATAAATTACAGTACAAATCATGCAAAATGGCTTCTCTGAGTTGCTGTGGATTGAGACCCCCTAAAGAATTACGTTTCTGTCTTATTGATCCATGTGAAAATATTTTAAACCATTACATATGAATATCTTTCTTCCAAATTCCTCATTGGCTAAGCTGAATATTCACACAGTGAGTGCAAAGTGCAAAAGGTAAGATTCATACATAGTGGGGACATGTTGTCTTATAGTAAACTCAGTCAAGGAGGAAGGATTTGTGGGTTCACTGAGGAGTGGCCCACTACTAACCAGGCACTCTAGGTATGACAACCTTGCTTCATCCGCCTCTACTACTGTCTCTTACCCATGCCACATCCTGATGAATTCATAGCTCAGAGAATCTGGATTCCAGTCCTTGAGTGAAAGACTCTGCCATGTCACTGCCAAGTTTTGCTTATGCCCCTACCTCTAAAGTGATTGACATCTGCTCATAAGATAAGGTATCATTTGTGAAAATCAGGATAAACACAATGCTGGCCCTTACCTGATTCACACTAGACAAATTTAGAAATAAAACTTAATATAAGCACACTCCAGCAACCCCTAAAGAAGAAAAAGGAGGTCTCTTAGGATTGATAAAGATAAATTAAATAATACTTTGGGTTTTAGGTAGTCACATGAGCCTCTTTTATGAAGTTTCGCTTGGTAGGAAACAATGGAGGCTGTACATTGTATATTATTTAACACTTTGACTTTCATCTGAATAAAAGAAGTGGTCTTTGGGCAAGCAGCAGACTCTGGGAATACCGATAGGCATGTGGCAAAGTGACGTGAAAGAAGCGGCATTTGGTATTCCAATTTGCAATCATGAATAGGGCAGTGGATGGATGCCTAGGTCATTCAACCTCAGATTGAATCCAGGCATGCTTCAGGAACAACCCTATGATTTTGGAATTGCCATCCATTATCACATGGCTATGCCAGAAGGACACACGTTCTGAAATTGTTGTCAAGGAAGGAAAGATAGATTTAAGTCATCCAGTTCTGTCTCATTCTCTCACTCTTCTGGGACCAATGGAAAGGAAATACTAGGAAGAGGAACTTCAAGGGAAGTGGTGATCCCCATGTATACATCACATCAGGTCCTACTCTTCACTTTGAAGGGAGGGAGTGCAAAAATTTGCCAAAACTAGGTCCAACAAATCTGCTCGTCTCCTAAGACCACTAATTAAACAAAATAATCTCCATCCCTTTTTTTAAATTTACGTTTGTTTATTTTGACAGAAGGCGGGTGGGGGTGGGGCAGAGAAAGGGGGAGAGAGAGAGACAGAGAAAGACAGACAGACAGACAGACAGAGAAAGAGAGAGAGAGAGAGAATCCCAGGCAGGCTCCATACTGTCAGTGCCGAGCCCGATGTGGGGCTCAGCTCACAAACTATGAGATCATGACCTGAGCTAAAGTCAGATGCTTAACTGACTGAGCCATCCAGGTGCCACTTTCCATACCTTTTTTAAGGTGATTGACATTTACATTAAAAGGTTCTTACAGAAAAAAGCCAGATTCCCAAAATTCCCCAGAAATATTTAAGGGATCATTTCCCTACAGATCTTTACCTAATTCTCCTCCAGGATCCCACAAAAACTGGGCCTGAGTTGGGATGGCTTGCATGTGATGTATTTCCATCATTCCCCCTCCTAGACCCACAACCAACATTGCTACCCAGTAGATCACACCTGCTCTCAAAGCCCTTCTCAAAAGAGCACTTCATTTATTTTCCTTTTCTCAGATCCCAGAACAAAATAAAGATCTAAGTGAGCAATTAACTTAGCATATCATTGTTTGAACTGTGGCTTTCTAGGCTACTTAGAAAAAAAAAGAGGTGCCTTTTTTAAGAATGTGGCAGTAAGAGGCACATGGGTTGCTCAGTTGGTTCAGCATCCAACTCTTGATCTCGCCTAAGGTCATGATCTCTGAGTTCCTGAACTCCACCCCTGATGGTTCCTGAGATCTGCACTAACAGCAGGGACCTTAATCTCAAAAACAAATAAATAGACACATTTTAAAGTCAAACCTATTTTTTTAAAAAAAAAACTGTGGCAATAAGAATTAATGCAATTTCTAAATGGAGTCTGGCACGTTTTCCAAAAGCGTTCTACGTTTTTATCAGTATCAATTTCATAAGTACTGAGCAGAGTTTGATCGCAGAGCCACCTCTGTCAAGAACCACTTCACTATCCCTTCTGTCGAGGGTCACAAAAGGCAGAGTAGTGGAAGTAGAGGCCTTGCGCTTCATGTTTGTTGGGTGAGATGTGCTGAGAAACCATGCGGAGGGAAAAGATGCTGACCAATGGGTAAGGGCCAGGGCACTCACTCTTGCCCGCTCCAGCAACTCACTCTTCCTCACCTCTAAGTAGGACTTTTGTCCCTGGTTCTCAGATGGCTCTCAAACTCACCTCCTCAACCTTGCCCATTGCCTACTGACCCTTCTGACTAAGAGGCTGTTAGAGCTAGGGTTGCACCCAGCTGCGATTGATGTCATACTCTACTGCCCAGTCAATCCTGCCCAAGCACACTCAAGACCTCTAACATATACCGCCGTTCAGTCTTTATGCAAACTCTTTAACCAGGCATATGAGGTCTTCTAAATTCTGGCCTTACCATCTCAGCCCTGTGTTCTGCTCCTGCTCTGGTTCTTACACGGTTATGTACTACTGCCCCTATACCCACTGTGGCCTTGAGATTCTCCCTTTTCTAGTCCCTTTCCTGGAACTTCTGCCTTCTTTCTTCCCTTCTAATGCCCAAATACAATGCTTGGACCCAGAGCAAACTCTGGCTCAACAGTAAAGCGTTCCCTGATCCTCCGTCCTGGGACCTGCTCGCTCTCCCCGCTGTGCTCTCTTAGTAAATCAGACTGCATTTCCATCTAGTTGCGATCACAGTGTCCTTTATTTTATTGTTCACTAGATTGGGAGCTCAGAGAATGTAAAATGGTTATCTGGTATAACTTAGGGTCTGTCATTGCAGGCATAAAAGCCTGGCACAGAATACAAATACAGTAAATATTGAATGATTCCACCTGCTGCTCTGGCTTTCCCATTTTACCACCTGGGTGTTTATTTACAGAGGCCTTATGTTGTGATGGTTAAGAGTTCAGCCTTTGGGAGCCAAACTATCTGGATTTGAATCTTGGCTCTGTCCCCTAATATCTGTGTTATCCTGAGCAAATTACTGCATGGGGATAATAATATGGACCTTGCATGGTCAACACAAGAATTCAATGAGTTGATATGAGTAAAGCATTTAGAACAGTGCCTGGTAGGCAGAAAATATTCAATAAAGGTTAGCAAGTTCATTTAGCTAAACTCTCCTTCATGCCTGTGATCATTGAAGAAAAAGAACAGGGTCGTAAAGTAGTACTGAGCTTTTGTTCCAGATGAGCCACGGAGAGAAAGAGTCTGGAGCAGAAAATGCCTGGCAGATTCTGCAGTCTGGGAAGACAGAGGGGCCAGGACCAGGGAGTTCACTGAGACAGGAGCAGGCAGATCCAGGGTCCCAGATGGGTCCCAGACGGGCAGAAAGGTCAGAGTCTGTGACAGCGGCACCGTGAACAGCATAGAAAATGCCTGGTCCCAGGGCAGATGTGGCCTGCTGTCCACTCCAGGTTTGCTTTCCCTTCCAGGAACAGGCAGTCCTGGATACCTGAGCAGTAACAGAGGACCAAAGGCCTCACGTGGGCCCAGCCACATGGAGGAAAGAACATAGATCTATCTCATCTTATGCTGATATAACCAGAGTGTAGGTAGCTGACACATCCCCTGGGCTGACACCCTTTATATCTCAATTTTCTATATCACGCCATGCCTTTTTCTTTTTTTTTTTTTTCAACTTTCACAGTTATAGGTCACCACTCTGGGGAACGTATGAGCTGTGAGGAGTGCCGTGCAAAATGGCAACTCTTGAACTCTTCCTTCAGTACCTAACTCATTTTCTCCTCATAAAACATTCAAAGCATTTAAAATTATTACTTTATTTCTGAGTCGTAATGTTGTTGAAGCTTATAAAAATCATTTCTGTGTTAATTCCCCTGGCTCAACTCTCTTAAATTCTTCCTTAGAAGTTGTATATAATTTAACTAGAAACAGCTTTTTTTTTTTCTGCTCGAAACCAACTGGAGTAATCAGAAAATAGATGAAGAGGGGAAAATAAATAACTGCTAAATGAATAAGGAGTTTGGAGTTGAGAATTAGAAATTAGGTCAATCAACTAGTCAGTCTGGTTTGCTGACTTCTTTGTTAAAAAATGACCACTAGACCTTGCTCTTTGACCCCCAAACATTCACACCATCCTCCACAGGCTGAGGTACCAGATGCAGCCAAATAGAACTGTCATTTTTTTTTTTTTTTTAATTCTTGTGGCCAGCACATAGACTCCAATGTCAATAATCAGTTCTGGTGGGGGAGATGGCTAAGAGGAGTAGAGTGCTTGGAACATCCCCCAAGTATGTACTCCACATTTGCACCTCATGAGTGGAAAGCTGGCCTTGAGAGACACTGCCTGAGCAATGGAAGAAATAGAACACGCCAGAATGATTCTAAATGCAGCTCCAGCATTCCAATTTATTTCTGTGGCCAGACATTAGCATTCACTGTTGAAAGTGAGCTGTAACTAGACAAGAGAGACAAATAGGAGTGTGTGCAGAGCAGAGTCACAGAAGGGGACTCGGTAGAAGGATCAAGCACTCTGTATTAGTACAAATATTGCCATTTTTTAAATGAAAAAATATAATCAGCTGCCCAAAGTTACTGCTGGGCAAGGGGGTCAGTGGAACTCTCCCATTTGACATTGAAACTGTGACTCTAGGAACTGTCAATAAATATCAAAGGCAGAAACTTCAAAGAAGTGTTAGCTTGAATAACAGAGAAGTGACTGTTAATTGGCTACTTGATTAACCCTGGGGTTTTCTTTACTTTTTTTTTATATATTTTTTTTTATTTATTTCTAGGAGAGAGAGAGAGAGAGAGCGTGAGCAGGGGAGGGTCAGAGAGAGAGGGAGACACAGACTCTGAAATAGGCTCCAGGCTCTGCGCTGGCAGTCAGCACAGAGCCCGATGCGGAGCTCGAACCCACGAACCGCGAGATCATGACCTAAGCGAAAGTCAGACTCTTAACTGACTAAGCCACCCAGGCACCCCAAGGGTTTTCTTTACTTTGGATGTTTGTTGTATCTTGGAAGGAAAGTATTAGCATTTTAGATTTTTGGATGACTGGGTCTGGTTTGAGGGGTTTCAACACAGCTGTTCTGAGCCTAGATTAGTTGTAATTGGTTAAAAAAAAAAGTTGGATCCATCTCTCAGGCTATTGGAAATAGAAAATGTTTACTGGATTCATTTTGGAATATTTTAGCAATAAAATACTTGAATATTGTGGGCAAAACCATAATGCAGTCAATTTTATTTTTAGCATGTTAATTACCATATCACCTTATAATAAAAATCAAATTGACATAAAAGTACGAGTACAGAAAGGTCTATATCCTTCCATTGTACTTCTTAAAGTTGGTTATTAGAACTGAAAAACTTAGTGTAACATTATTTGATTAAATCTCCATCCATGTCTAGATAAAACTTAGAATGAAACACTAGGAATAGACCTAAAAAGTCAGAGTTCTGTAATATACCTTCACCGTGTACTCTCCAGATGAGTATGTTGCATATACGCCCCATATCCAGGAATTTTGTAAGGGATGTTGACTTGTCTCACGTTGAATAATCTTAAATCCCGAAACCATTACAATTTTCGCATTTTCAGATTCTTTGACCAAATGTCAAAGCACTTTCCTTCACCGTTTCTTTGCAGTTTGATTCAAGATAATCTAACAGACTTGCATAGGGTAAAACTACTTATAGAAATAGTATGCACGGCAGTGTTAGCCATTTCACATGTATGTAATATACACCAGCCCCAGTGACACACTCGTATGATTTGTAGGATATGAGTTGTAGCCCAGTTAAACATCAGTTTGACAAATAGTATTTCAGTTGACCAGACAAACAGAGGGTAAACATTTGTTGTATCTTTTGAAAATTTAAATTTGTGTAACATATTTGAAGGATCTATTTATTTGATACATATGGTGGTCTTAACTTGCTGTAGAAGCCTACAGATTTTTCTTTGCAATGTGATATTTTTTTCCATTTTAATCGGTACAAAACGTTTGTAAAGGCAAGTCTGATTTTCTGTAAGATAATTTATTTGGGAATTCAAATTCTCTGTTAAATAATTATCACCTTTCCCCTTGACCTTTTTATATATTAAGTAAGTAGTTACTGTTAAGATGTGCTAGGCGTATTTCTGGCATCTACCCATTTGCTTACTTTTTCTCCACACTGCACCTCACCCCCAACCTTCTACCAGACACAGACTGCTTTCAAATTATGATATCCTCACCTACCCATGCTAAAAAGTGTTACCAGCTACATTTGTGGTAGAGTATTAGAGTAATTATACTATGCACTAGCAGTCTGAGAGAGACAGGAGAATTTGTTACATAATGCTGAAGAATAGTGCTGAGCACTTTGAATAAATATAAAAATGGCATGAGTCAAGAACTGTCCCAGGTTTAAAAGATAGTGCCAACATACTTGATAGTACTACTAATACCTGGTAATGTATTTGAAGGCAACTTATGCTCTCTCAACTATAAATGCATCAAGGATTTTAAATAAAAGTGGTCCATTGATAACTGTACTGATCAAGGAAGGTTGCTTTGAATGAGTTGAGTGACCCTTAAGGATTGATACGATTTGGGTAAGCAGCAGGGACGTAGATGATCTCATGGTGGCAAGCACAGTAGAAAAGGTATACAAACACAAATAAATGAACACAGCATGTTTTTATGAAGACCTTAGAGTGAGTGCTACAAGGTTAAAAGTCCAGGCAGCTCTGGAATTTTGTTTATTTGTTGTAATTTTTGTTTTCAAAGCAGAGTTATAAATTAATGAAATAGATACTTTCATAATATTATTCTGTGTGAACACCAGCCCAATGGATGCAGTGCTGTTTACTGAAAAAGGCTTAAAGATCTTTCCATTCCAGATTGCAAACAAGTTCCTCATGAGCAGAATATAGCCCACAGGCATTTTATGTGGCCCAAATAGTGGTGAACAAATGGAACCAATATTTTAAAATCAAAAAATTTCACATGAAAATCTAGATTTCTGGATTCACCTAAAAAATCAGATGAGTCACAGTTCTATACATTTTCTGTTTCTTCTTGATTCAGTTTTGGGAGGTTAAATATTTCTAGGAATTTATCCATTTCTTCTAGGTTGTCCAATTTGTGGGCACATAATTTTTCATAATATAGTCTTATAATCTTCTATATTTCTGTTGTGTTGATTGATATTTTCCCTCTTTCATTTCTGATTTTGAGTCCTCTCTCTCTTTTTTTTATTAATATTTTTATTTATTTCTAGGAGAGAGAGAGAGAGAGAGCGAGAGCGTGAGCAGGGGAGGGTCAGAGAGAGAGGGAGTCACAGACTGAAACGGGCTCCAGGCTCTGAGCTGGCAGTCAGCACAGAGCCCGACGCGGGGCCCGAACCCACGAACCGCGAGATCATGACCTAAGCGAAAGTCGGTCGCTTAACCGACTAAGCCACCCAGGCGCCCCTCTCTTTTTTTAAATGAGTCTGGCTCAAGGTTTATCAATTTTCTGGATCTTTTCCAAGAACCAGCTCCTAGTGCTGTTGATCTCTTCTATTTTTTCAGTTTTTATTTTGTTTATTTCAGCTCTGATCTTTATTATTTCCTTCCTTCTACTGGTTTAGGGTTTGTTTGTTTTTCTTTCTTTCTAGCTCCTTTAAGTGTAAGGTTTGAGTCTTTATCTGGGATTTTCCTTGCTTCCTGAGGTAAGCCTATATAGGTAAAAACTTCCCTCTGAGAACAGCTTGTGCTGCATCCCAGTAATTTGGTATCATTGTGTTTTCATTAGCCTCCATGCATTTATTGATTTCCTCTTTATTTTCTTAATTGATCCATTTATTACTTAGTAGCATGTTATTTAACTTCCATGTACCTGTGCTCTTTCCAGACTTTTTTCTTGTAGTTGACTTCTAGTTTCAAGTATTGTGGTCAGAAAAGATTCATGGAATGACTTTGATCTTTTAGAATGTGTTGAGATTTGTTTTGTGGCCTAATATGTGATCTATTCTGGAAAGTGTTCCATGTTTACCTGAAATGTATTTCCACTGTTTTAGGCAGAAAATTCTGAATATTTGTTAGATTCATCTGGTCCAGTGTGTCAATAGAAGCCACTGCTTCCTTGTTGATCTTCTGTTTAGATGATCTATCCATTAATGTAAGTGAGGTTGGGGAGGGGGTTAAAGTCCCCTACTCTTACTGTATTACTGTCAGTTACTTCCTTTGTATTTGTTATTAGCTGCTTTATATATTTGGCTGCTACCGTGTTGAGTGCATAAGTGTTTGCAATTGTTGTATCTGCTTGTTGGATTGTTCCCTTTATGATTATGTAGTGTCCATCTTTGACTCTTGTTGAAATCTTTGTTTTAAAGTTATTTTGTCTAATATAAGTGTTGCTAGCTTGGATTTCATTTCATTTCCATTTGCATGATAAATATTTTTCTTTCACTTTCAACTTACCTGTATCTATATGCTGCCTACAAGTGAGTCTCTTGTAGGCAGCATATAGATGGGTCTTTCTTTTTTTATCCATTCTACCACCCTATGTATTTTGATTGGAGTATTTAGCCCATTTACATTCAAAGTTATTATTCATAAGTTTGTATTTATTGTCATTTTGTTACCTGTTTTTACAGTTGTTTTTATAGTTCTTCTGTTCCTTTCTTCTCTTGCTCTCCTCTCTCATGGTTTGCTGACTTTCTTTAGTGACATACCTGGATTCCTTTCTCTTTATTTTTTGCATATCTATTAACGATTTTTAATTTGTGGTTATCATTAAGTATATATATAACATCTTATGCATATAGCAGTCAGTATTAAATTAATGGTCACTTAAGTTTAAACCCATTCTAAAAGCACTAAATATTCACTCCTCTTCCCCCATGTTTTAGGTATATGGTATCATAATTTACATCATTTTATTTTGTGAATCCCATGACTGATTTTTTATAGATATACTTAGTTTTAATGCTTTTGTGCTTCCTACTTTTCTTCTTTCTGTCTGTGTTCTTTCCTTTCCACTCAAAGAATCCCCTTTAATATTCCTTTTAAGGATAGTTTAGTGGACATTAAATCCTTTAACTTTTGTTTGTCTGGGAAACTCTTTATCTCTCCTTCTATTCTGAAATGATAGTCTTCTCAGATAGTGTATTCTTGGCTGCAGGTGTTTTCCTTTCAGCATTTTGAATATATCATGCCACTTCCTTCTGGCTTGCAAAATTCTGCTGAAAAACCAAGTAATAGCCTTTTGGGATTTCCCTTGTCTGTAGCTGTGTTCTTTTCTGTTGCTGCTCTTAAAATTTTCTGTTTGCATTTTGCCATTTTAATTACTATGTGTCTTGGTATGGACCTCCTTGGGTTGATTTTGTTGGGGATCTCTGTACCTCCTTGATCTGGATTTCTGTTTCCTTCCCCAGATTCAAGAAGTGTTCAGCTCTATTTCTTCAATAAATTTTCTTCCCCCTTCTCTCTGTCTTCTCCTTCTGGGATCCCCATAATGTGAATATTACTATGCTTGATGGTGTCACTGATTTCCCTAAATCTATTTTCATATGTTAATATTCATTTTTCTCTCTCCTGTTAAGCTTGATTGCTTTTTATGACCCTGTCCTTCTGGTTGCTGATCTGCTCTTCTACTTCCTCTTGGAATATTCCATCTAGTATATTTTTAAATTCAGTTACTGCATTCTTTATCTCTGATTGGTTTTTTTTCTTTAAGTTTTCTATCTGTTTGCTGGTGCTCTCACTGAATTCCTCCACTCTTTTCTCAAGCGCATTGACTATCTCTATAAGCATTACTTTAAATTCTCTATCAGTCATATTACTTATCTCCACTTCATTCAGCTCTCTTGCTGTGATTTTGTCCTCTTCTTTCATTTGGTACATCTTCCTCTGTCTCCTCATTTTTCTAATCCTCTGTGTCTGTTTCTGTGTTTTAGGAAAGTCAGCTCCATCTCCTGCTCTTGCAAGTGGTGGCTTTATAAAGATGAAGTTCTGTAGCGCCCTGCAGCATAGTATCCCCTGTTCACCAGAGCCTGGCACTAGAGGGGTGGCTCTATGTGTGTTTGCTTGCACCCTACCGTTGTGGCTGAGCCACTTTTGTCTTCAGTCCAGTTGCCTGATCCTCTTTGCCTAGTTGGGGTAAGGTTAGGTCCCTGTGTTGTTAGTGGGCCGGTTTGGGGTCATCTTGGATTTGAGGGGAGTCAGACCATCCCTTTTCCAGAGCTACAGTAGCGCTGAACTGCAGGGCCCTCTCCCTGTGTGGTCTCCTGAAAATCTGTCTTTGGTGGGCAGATCCTGCAGTCAGTCTCAGGGTCTGCCTCCAGCCCACCGCTGGGGCTGATTGAGACTGGTTTGTGTGTGGTTATAGTCCCCTCTCCCTGGGGCATGAGTCACTTTGGAGTGGTGCTGGCCCCTCAGGGCTGCTTGCACACTGCCAGGCTTGTGGCACCTCTTTGGATGGACTCCTGAGAGGCATGTTGGAGGAGAAAGCGGGGGTCAGGCATGTGAGGCAGCAAAAACTGTGCTAGTCTGCTGCAGGAGGGAACCTGCGGATGCCTGAGAAAACTCCTGCTGAGGCCATCAGGGTTGGAGGAGGTGGATCTACAGAAGTATGCAAGGGCTGGGGGCACTATTAGCAAGCTAGGGGAAGATTATTCAAATGCTGCTGTGCTGGTTCCCACAGGTGTCGGTTTATCTGGAGGTAGGGATCGGGAAATGGTGCCCAGTAGCTCCTTTGCTCTTGTCAGGTCTCCCAAAGATTCCTTCCCCTCCAGCACATGCTCTGAGATTATTAAATAAGTCTCCTTCACGTATACTCCAGGTGTCTTTCAAATTGCTGCTTCTGTGCTGTATCTTGGCAAGGCTTTTTGTTGTGCTGTCTCTTTAAGCGTGGAGACTCGGTTTCCCAACATCCTCCAGCTCTCCCAGAGCCAAGACCACTGATTTTTCAAGTTCTAGATGTTCAGCTCCATCAATACTAAAAACTCACAAAGCCAGGCCCCTCTGGTTTTTAAAGGCAAATGTTACAGATATCTGTCTTCCCATTGTAGATCCCCTGGACCTCAGATACCTGGTGTGGACTCTGCTTCCCCCTCCTCTCTCTTGTGCCCATGGCTCCCTCCCTCCCGTGGATGGCCTATGGGTCTATTTGGCTCCTGACAGAGAACTGCCTTTCCTACCCTCTTCATTGTGGCCTCCTGTCTACATCTAACAGTGGAGATTCTGTTCTTCCAGTCTTGGGGTCATTTTCTGGGTTATTTAGACTGATGTGGGTGTTATCTAGTTGTATCCATGGGACTGGGTAAGCCCAGGAACCTCCTACTTCACCACCTTCCCTGCAAGTTGTACCTGCCAGGTTTAGGCATTCAAAATTCCTAATCTGCAGACATGGACAATAATATCTAGGGACATGGTAGAGAGGGAATTTAGGGGACTGGGTAACCAAAGAATGGCAGAAGTAACCAAGGGAATAATAGTTGAAATAAGATGCCAGTGGTTGATGCCTGTGTGATTGCAGATACAGACATGGGTTTTCCTCTGCGCTGCAAAGTTCGTCTAGCTGGCCTAAGAATTAAATTCACGTGAGGCAGATTAACAGGAGAAAGGAACAAAATTTAATTACATGTTCACAGAGGACCAAAAATGAAATTGAGGCCCAAAACAATGACAATAGCCAGCTTTTACTTATCAGACAAAAAGACAATAAATCTGTGAGGAACTGACAGGACAATAAAAACCTATGTGTAGGAGTCTTAATTAATAAAGAATTCTAAACAGGATTTGGGCTGGGGTAGTAAATTCATAAAAATCAGCAAGGGTTCTTTATAACGCCTTCTCTTCTCTGAATTCCTTATCTCTGGTGATAAGAATGTGTCTTTACCTCCTGATAACAGGGAGGTAGCTTTCATTCAAGAGATTCACTTCCAGCTTTCTGGAGACAAAGGGAGTTCAGGGAGTTCTTTCTGAATGGGTGTTTTTAAGTAACTTTCAATTTAAGATAATCAATATGCCAAAGTGATACATTGTGGGGCGGCCTGCCCTGGGCCTCTCCACATCCCGAAACTGACTGGAGCCTTGTTTACAATTCTTATCTCAGATGTGGACGTTTATAACAGTAAAGTTAGCCGTTGAAAAGGGCCCTTTACTTTCAGTGAAGTGTTTTAATTACCTCTTCTGCACCTGTTGAAGAGGAATGACTTCTTGCCTTGGGGCTGTGGAAACGGACAAACCCACAGCAACAGATTCTGGACAGATGAGAGCGACAGCAATTTATCTATCACGTATACTTACAGCCCAGGAGGGAAGGACACCGCACACCATGCAAACACCAGGCAGTTTCAGTGAGGCACGGAGGGAACAGCCAGCGGAAAAAAAGAGGGAGCGGCGGGAAGCGGGAAGAGAAACCTGGAAGGAGAGCAGAGCCTTCCCCCAGTTTGTTACAGAAACAGTCATAGCATGTTCTTTCTTTTGCTTACTGGGTCAGGAAGTGTATGACATACTTTTTATGAACTATTCTATTTAAGTTATCCACAAAACTGTGAAGTGGTCAATACTACTGTAAGGAAACAAGAGACTCAGATACTGTTACAATATGTACTGGGAGAAATGCACTAGGGGACAGATATTTACATTCAGTGATTACCTGGGGAGAGCCACCTGTGGAGAGTGGGCAGAGGAAGGTGAATTACAAGTAGTCTCAACAAAGACCTCAAATGATCCCACAGGAAACTCTAAGAGCCAGTCTCAGAGGGGAACTTAAGGCCACCAGCTGATAATGGGCTCAGCAACTTGGGGAATTGGTGCTGCAGTCCTGAAGGGAGGGATCGGCATGTTGATTGCAGACTTCCACTTTGAGGAATTAAATGATTTATCCAGGGCCATAGAATTATTACTTCTTGATGGTATATTCAAATTCAGGTCTATCTGATTCTGAATCTGTATTCTTTACCTTAATACTCTGCAAGAAACCATCCAGTGATATTGTGATTTATAATAATAATAAAAATAGATAGATTAGGTCTTCATGCTTCCTAGATCACAGCTCTCAAAACCTTTGGAATTTCCTAACAGATAAAGAGCAATGGGAACGCCTTTTGTTATAAAGTTTGGTCATTTGTCCTCAGTTCTTGAAATCCCTTCAGAGCCATAAAGGTGAGAGGGGTATCTTATTATTCATAATAAGCCCCTTTCCCCCTCAACTGAGTTTATATTAATGAGATGACTTTTGGAAAGCACCTAAGGATGGGGGTTTGTTGCTAGGGGATCAATAATGACTAAGAGGCTGGAACTTTTAGTCCCTGCCCTTGATTTCTGGGGAAGTGAGAGGGGCTGGAGGTTGAATCAGTCACCAACAGGGTGTGACTTAATCAACCATGCTTATATAGTGAAGCCTCCACTTAAAAAAAAAGAGGGTTTAGAGAGCTTCCACACTGGTGAACTAGAACACTTTCATGTGCCATAGTGCCAGACCCCAAACTCCGTGAGGACAGAAGCCCTTTTGTTCTGGACCTCGGTTACATATCTCTTCATCTGGCTGTTGATTCATATCTTTTAATATCCTTTGTAATAAACCATTAGTCTAGCAGGTAAATGGGTTTTCTGGGTTCTATGAGAGTTAATCAAACCCAAGGAAGAGGTCATGAGTACTGCCAATCAGTAACTGGCAGGTCAGAAGCACAGGTGACAACCTGTACTTTCCATTGGTATCTGAAGCAGAGAACAGTGTTGTAGGACTGAGCCCTTAACCTGTGGGATCTAATGCTATCTGCAGGTAGATAGTGTCAGAAGTGAACTGAATTGAATTGTAGGACACCCAGCTGAGTCTAAGAATTGCTTTGTGGTGGGGAAATCCCTCACTCTCACATTGGAATTACAGTCAGAACCCATATTTACTCTAATGCAGCAATGGGACAAGAATATTCTCCTGGAAATGCAGTTGCTAAGTGAATCTACATTAGAAGACCAAAGCGTGGGCCCCATGCAAATGCATTCTGGGCAGCATACACTTGAAATCATGTGATGTCTCTGGCCACCCTCTCTTCTCATTCCTGCTTAGCCTATCGTTGGTCACTCCCTCTGATGAGATACTCTGCATTCAAAGAACTTTCCCCAATCTCTATTTGAAGACTTATTTTGACCATCTGCTTCCTAAAATAGTCTCTTGATTGTGATACATATATGCAAAATTACTTTTAATGTCGTTGCCTTGGCATTTTGCAAAACTTCCAATGTGACCACATGCATATCCTTGAGTCATAAGTGTTCACTGGAACAAAAATGACAGAAAACAAGACCGCAGAGAAATAAACATGGAAATGATTTCACTCAAAATGAAGAAAGAATATTCAGTATGTGCCCTGAGACATTTAGGCAACAAAAGGAGCCAGTAGGCCAGAAAAGTGTGATGGGGTCAGTCCACATCTAGCAAATGGGATAATGTTCCATTTATCATTCACAGTGATAAGAAAAGAAGAAACTAAGTGTAGTGGTCAGTAATGTAATGGATACATAGACATGTGTGTCGGTCTGTCTGTTGTGCCCAGATTGCGAGACCCCAAAGACCACCCAGGAGCCGATTCAAATGCAAGCACACGAGGGTCTTTATTCAAGCTCGAGCAGGGACTCCAATGCACCCGATGCAGTGGTGATGGTATGGAGCCCCGAACTCAGGGTCGCAGGGATTTTTATTGCAGTTACAGTGGGATTCGGGGGCTTTCCAGCTTGGCAGTCTCCTGATAGGTTGATTTTCAGCACAGGCTGTCTTGTCAGTACCGGATTGGATCGGCCCATCTGGCCTGACCGCAAACTGCCAACAGGAACATCTTGGGACATAGGCGCCTGTTTTAAACTGATTGGCTTTTACTGTTGCTAGGGAGGTAACTAAGGGCTGGCTGCCTAAGTACTTCCTGCGGTTTTTCCTGGGACTGGGTTCGGGCCTAGTTCACTCTCAAGATGGAGGCTTTTTCTAAAATGGAGTAAGTTAGGTTTAGGTCTCATGCCTACTTGTCTGATCAATAGTGTTATCATTGCATTCTACGTATCACCTCTCAGTAAAATAGTATATGCAGGGGAAAAACCACTGCATTTGAATAATACACCTACATTTGGCAGGTAAGTTTGCCCAGTCTGCTCTAAAGCAGAAGCAATTCAACTCTGCTCCTTGTCCTAATTTAGTGTCAACCTAGGAGAGACGGAAATAAAATTCTATCACACCCCTAGCTGGGTAAAAATGAGAAAGTTTTTTTCACCTTGAAAGTTCAAATGCCAACTTGAAAAGCATGAAAATGGTCTCACCGACTAGAGTTTCAGGAAACCTGAAATTCTTTGAATGAAACAATCTCTGGTGGCTAATTATCTTAGCGTGTTGTACTTACAGACAACTTCCCTTTTGCTGCTTCACCCACCAACAGTCCACTTTTGCAGATTATGTAACAAAGGGACTGAAAAGTCACCTAGATTTTCAAGATCAAGAAAACAGATGAAGGGGTTAGAGCCACAACTTTCTTATTTCCAGGAATTGAGCTTCTATATCTGGGCTAGATGTGCTCTGGATACTCCGGTTTACATTCAAAGGCTATGGTAATGCTGACCTCGTATATATCTTTTAGCCCACGGTCACAATCATTATTCATTTCTTTCTTTATCAGCTTTCTCTGTAAATTTACTATAGTAGCAGCTTAATTTACATTAGTCTCTTAATTCTAGTTATTGAGTTCATTCATCCCTAATGTTAAGTGTGCTGATAAAGTCCATCTTCTAACACTGCAGAACTGAAGGCCAGACACGGGTCCTTGATGAATTGTCCAAGGTAAATACACCTTGGAAAGTCTCTTGTTGGCTATAATCACCTGGTATGCCATAGCACATGAAATTGTCTAAAGTTACTAGTTGCTAAGATATTAAATCACAGGGCTTGGATAAGTGCGCCATATGGCAACACTCTGTTGGATAAGATTTCCATAAACCAGTCTAAGAAGTAACCAAGTCCCAGTAAAAGCCAAAAACCAGTACAGTTCTAAGCTATCTAAAAATTATCAAACTGATTATCAGCTAACTCAGCAGTTTATATTAATTGAAGTCATGATTTGCCTTAGAGTTCATTATGTATAAATGCCATCTTTTTTTTTTTTTCCAACAAGCTGGTAATAAATCTGTAATGGAATTTATTTTGGTAGTAGGCAGTCTTCAGTGTAATTAACACCCTCATCAAACACCCAGAAACATAGTTTCTTGAACTCTAGGAGTGATCTTCACACTTGACCCTGCATTTTATCATTTTATATGCTTTCTCTACTTCCAAATGCATAAAGGAAAGGAAAGGAGAGGGAGAGAGGAAAGGAAAGGAAAGGAATGGAGAGGGAGAGAGGAAAGGAAAGGAAAGGGAGGAGAGGAGAGGAGAGGAGAGGAAAGGAGAGGAAAGGAGAGGGAGAGAGGAAAGGAAAGGAAAGGAAAGGAAAGGAAAGGAAAGGAAAGGAAAGGAAAGGAAAGGAAAGGAAAGGAAGACAAATGTTTGTCATTTATGGAATTATTTAATTTCAAATTACATTGCCTTTTCCTTTCTGCTGCTTTTTGTGCTCCCACTTTCAGGTAAGAATGGTCTTCCCCTTTCTGTGGCTCAAAAGCAAGTTGATCATGTTCTCAGAGAATTGACACCTTAAAGAAAAATTCTTAAGATTTAGCCTTGAGTTGCTGAAGAATTGGTCTGGAGTGTTCTGTGAAATCTTGACCTAGTTAGTGGGAGCATTTGGGCTAGGCATTGTACACTTGCCTGTACTGCTGCTTGTCCTTGGTTAAGTGACAGGTCCTGAATCATTCTGCTGACATTACTAAAGTAGCAATACCAAATGCTGGCTTCAGGATGCTCAACTCTGAGGTACGCCTGCCTCTTGCGAGCTGAACTCTGAGGTACGCCTGCCTCTTGTGAGCTGAAGCTACATCTTACCTTCTTGGAAGTGTAGCTTCTGTTTTAGAACACATCCAGGAAAGCCACTCATGTTTGCTTGGCTAAGGTTGGGATCTTTATCTAAGACTCAGAGTGGAGTTCTCTTGCTAAAGGTGAACACAATAGCAAGTCACATTTGGGGAGAGTTGGGACCTCCCCTTCTCCTCTGCTGGGAAGAAGTTGGGGGAAGAGCGGAGCTATAATAGGTTAAAAACACAGTCATAGGTTAAAAACACAAGTAAAAGCCCACTGAGAGGATGAAAGCCATGGCTTTGCAAAGAGTAGCAAAGGGCTCACGAACTTTGGAGTCCCTGGTGGTACAACTGGGTGATACCAGTCTTGGGCAAGTCCTTCCACAGAGTGACCTCAGGAAGCAGATCATGGTTTATATAAATTTCAGTGGCTTCTTTCTTTGGTAAAAATAGTAGTCAGAGAATTTCCAGTAGTTTCTGTGATAAATCCATAGTCTCTAACCTGATCACAGTTATGCAAGCTGTCAGCATAGATGCCATCCCGCTGCCCTTCCCTCTCACACCCACTTCCTCATCGTTTTTTCTTAGTCAGTCCACAAGATAAACACAGCAGGAAAAATGTTCCCTATTTGAGAGCAGAGAAAGCAGAACTTCAGGGAGGTCAACGCTCTCCTAGTCGAGTCAGGAGTTGGTTATCTTCTTAAAAAATTTTTAAATGTTTATTTATTTTTGAGAGAGAGAGACAGAGTGCAAGAGGGGGAGGCACAGAGAGAGAGGGAGACACAGAATCTGAAGTAGGCTCCAGGTTCTGAGCTGTCAGCACAGAGCCTAATGCGGGGCCAAATCGATGAACCTCGAGATCATGACCTGAGCTGAAGTTGGACCCCCAACCAGCTGAGCCACCCAGGCACCCGTTAGAATTAGTTACCTTCTTCCATCACCCTGTCTTTCCATGTTCCATGTTAATTTCCCTTTTCTTTCCTCTCCTGCTCGAAACTTACATAGGCAAGGTGCCAAGTAAACCCATTTATCAGGAAAGCAATGCATGTGAGTGTTCAATAATAATAATAACAACAATTAATAATAATTACTTATTTCTTAAGCCTCACCTAAAAGTCAAAATCTTTGCAAAAACATTTGCAAATTTTGCTTTGTTTTCCCTATTGTGGATTGACTTTGGGACTCCCCATTATTGTTTACAAAATGAAGATTTTAAAGAATGATTTGAAATGTTTTTAACTGCTTTGTATTTCAGATTAAATCTGTTTTGTATAAAAAGGCAATTGATTTGTATCTCCTTTAGAAAATGTCCATAGGTAGAAGGAGGTAACATGCAGCCGTGTCCCACTTTAATAAATTACCCAGATTGGCAATTCAGAAATATTTTTCATATCTTATCTGCCTTAAAGAATATTCTAAATCATCTCTATGAGTCTTTGAGAGACTTAAAAATGAGGAATAATTTTAATTTACTCTTTTTGGTTGTTGCGTATAGTGTTCCCCTCAACTGCTGAGAAAACAAAAGAACAATAGATGAATATCTCCATCTAGAGCCTGTTTAGGAAACATGTAATTGCTCAGAAGAAGTCAGCCTGTATTCTGATGCCGGGTTGCCATGCATTTCATCAGTATGTCGGGGGAGAACATCAAGGACGTGACTAACCTCAGTTTGAGATGGATACTGTGTGATCAGGTTTATATCCCCCAGGATGCTGGTTTCTTTTCTATTCATGTGTCCTGAGATTGCTGGGCACAAAGTAATTCAATGCTTTATAGCTCAAATGAACCAAATGCAGCTCTAACTTCTCTCTGTGCCTGATACCATCCCTGCACGAGCAGCAAATAAATAACCTGGAGTCTGTGTGGTAAATCCCATCATAAAAATGAGCAAAGGGTGCCCTGGAAAGAAGAAAAAGTGACACTTAAGCTAGACTTGGCAGTTCAAGTAGAATCTCCTGAATAAGTTGATAGATGAATTACATCTTTAAAAGGTGGCTTTATTTCTAATTATAATTTTATGTTGTTTTTGTGTACATTTTGAATTTTCGTTAAAAACACATACCCCTCATTCTATCTTCTTCTTGCATTGTACTCTATCAAACATTCATTTTCTATCACTTGTGTTTTAATCTTTACTTTTTCTGTTTCTGTCAGTCCCTTACTCTTTGCTTATCACTCATTCTCTGCTCTTTTACTTATGAGACTTGTCACTCTTTCTGACATTATTTACTACTTACTCCTCCCAGGAATTCTCTCTTTGGAACTCTCATAGAACTAAACTGTAGCAAGTGCTATTAATGTGCCGTCATAGCTCTTAAGCACTTAACATCCCTGTGCATGACAGCCTGGACTCACATCTACTGTCAGCAGACATTCTTTGACCTGAGGGTTCTCTTTGACCACTGGAGCCCATTCTTTTTTTTTTTTTTTTTCCTAATGTTTTATTTTTGAGAGGGAGTAGGAAGGGGCAGAGAGAGACACCCACAGAATCTAAAGCAGGCTCTAGGCTCTGAGCTGTCAGCACAGAGCCCTACAGCAGATTCAAACTCGTGAATACTAGATCATGACCTAACCCGAAGTTGATGATTAACTGACTAAGCCACACAAGCGCCCTTGGAACCCATTCTTTTTTTTTTTTTTTAAGTTTATTTATTTATTTTGAGAGAGACAAAGTGANGTTGGCTATATACCTTTGGGTCCAGCTCTGAGTTCTCAATGCTATTCCATTGGTCTATGTGTCTGTTTTTGTGCCAATACCATACTGTCTTGATGATGACAGCTTTGTAGTAGAGGCTAAAGTCTGGGATGGTGATACCTCCTGTTTTGGTTTTATTTTTCAGTATTACTTTGGCTATTCAGGGTCTTTTGTGGTTCCATACAAATTTTAGGATAGCTTGTTCTAGTTTTGAGAAGTATGCTGGTGCAATTTTGATTGGAATTGCATTGAATGTGTAGATTGCTCTGGGTAGTAATGACATTTTAACTATATTTATTCTTCCTATCCAAGAGCATGGAATGTTTTTCCATTTCTTTGTGTCTTCAATTTCCTTCATAAGTATCTTGTAGTTTTCATCATACAGATCTCTTGTATTCTTGGTTAGGTTTATTCCTAGGTATTTTATGGTTTTTTTGTGCAATTGTGAATGGGATCAGTTTCTTGATTTCTCTTTCTGTTGCTTCATCACTGGTGTATAAAAATGCAACCGATTTCTGTACGTTGATTTTGTACCCTGCAACTTTGCTGAATTCTTCTATCAGTTCTAGTATGCTTAGAACACATTCTTAATGCACATATGATAGTCCAGCAATGCCAGGGAATTAAGAACTCCCAAGAACCACCCCTAACCAATGACTAACAGAAATTACTGAACAAATACTTCAGGTCCTTCCGCCAAGACAAGTCTGGGAGATATGTCTACACTGACTCTCAGCATAGACAGAGTTCCACAATGAAGTGAAGATTTAGTTACCCACAGATATAACTTGCAACCTTTACTGGCTTTCTTCTCTTCCCTGCCTCACCTCCTCATGCATCTACTACTAATTCCTAAAGATCATTCACCAGGTAAATTATGTGCATTCAAACCTTATCTGGGTGTCTGCTTTTTATGGAATCCAAATGAAAACAAAATTTTAATTCTATAGTTACTTCCCTGAATTTTTATTTTAGGAGTGATTTCTTGTCAGTGAAATGATAAATATTGGGGATTCTCAAGGTCCTATCCTCGGACTGAGCTCATCCACATCCTGTTTTCATTTAACATCTATAGGTTGATGATTCTCAAATCGATTCCTCCAGCTCTAGTATAACTTTTGAAATCCACCTTCACCAGAATGTTCCTGCCCCATGCAAAGCTGTGAACTCTTTGAAGACTGGCCTATCTCTTTTTCTTGCTTTATTTGTAGACTTTAAAATAGCACCTGACATGCCATACATTTTGAGTAAATTATACTTGAGTTGATTAGATGATGAAAGTACAGGGCGAATGTAAATTTATTATTTGCAGGCAAGCACTAGAATTATTCTGTGCCAAAATACTAACAAAAGAAAGTCTCTGTGGTCACTTCACACAAAAGTATATTCAAATCTGTGAAGAAGAAAAAGAAGAAGGAAAAAAAAACCCATGTTTTGGAAGCATGATAGCCTAAGCAGCCCACTGACTGACTGAACTTTTCATGTTCCAACTGAATGTGTTGGCAAATTCAATAATCTGGGTATCCACTGCTGAAAATCAGAATTTAATATCTGTAGCTTTTGTTCCCCTTTTAGTTAATCAGCTATTCAAAAACCATCTTGCTCAACTGAGGCCAATTTGTCTAGTTTTCAGGAGATCTGTAACCACCAAGAACTATATATCTCATGTTTAAGATAAGTGGGATCACCAGCAGGACCTCTTCTTTCCATTTAGAAAGTGGAAGGCTGCCAGCTAAAGTACCCAGATCAACTGCTGACATTTAAATAGCTATTTGCTTAATGCCAATAAAGTATTTCATGTATGAGAACCAAAGTTGTGAGCAATAAATTAGGCACATTTTTGCTATGAATCCTTAAAGAATCATCCTCTAGAATAGCAGAATGTTAACATTAATTGCAATGTAAGCCAACTGCCATATTCTATCAATGAAGAAGCTGAAATCCAGAGACATGAAGCAGCTTTTTCTAGACCCAGCACAAGTGGTGAGCTAAACCTAAGACATTACCTTCATGGTTTATATCTAGACTTTCCCCTACCCCATTTGTATATTACTGCAGAACTGTAATATTAAAGACATTAATTATAATAGTTTTGCACCCCATTTTATGGGGCAAAATTTACAAGGCAATCTTGTTAGAATTGGAAAAAAATTCAGACCTGGAAGAGAATTTGGAGATTGTTAAGTATAACTCTTTTTCCTGACAAATATGCCCACTCCATAATATATAAAAACATGGATCTCAATGACACAGTTTCCAGCCTGACATGTGAAAAGTTAGGGATCATCACTTTTGTTTTTACAACAACAAAAAAGCTGAACAAACTGAAAATCAACGACTCTTCTTAGATTTGTCAGAGAACTGAGGTCACAGGACAAACCACTACCTTGAAAACTAGAGAAAGCAGTGAGCGTAGATAATCACAGCTTTCCTGCAGCAAAAGCTTCTGCTGGAGTCTGCTAGGTAATTGAATAATCGCTGGGAGATGAAACATTTGAGAGAGAAAAACTCCTTGGGGTCCAGCCTTAGGAAGTTCTCATACTTTCTTGAGTTTTATCTCAGTGAGCGCCACCAAGTTTTCACTATAAAGATCAAAGAAAAATCCCTTCATGTTTCTAGCAGAAAAGGGGGGAGAGTAACAATTTTTAAATAAGCTGAGAGTGCTTCATTCTTCTTTAACTGCCTGTTCTCAAGGGAAACTATTTTATCAGAGCCTAACTGACCTGGGGAAGGGAACTACCCAACTCCAGCCCTCTCTAGTCTTTCTATCTCACCTAAGGGGAGAGAGGTCACTGTGAAATACTTCTAAAAGTCACAGCCTTGGGATACAGACTACTAAAACACTGAGACCTAATCGTAGGAGTATAAAATCTGCCCCTCCTCCACAACTTACCACTACACCAGATCTCCTGCATAATAGGGGATTATATAGGAAAGGACAAGAAGGCTCATACTTTATTTAAGAAGGAGTCTCTAGGGAAACACAGGACAAGGAAAATAAAAACAAGGACATCAAAGGAAATTTTAGCCTCTGATACCACAGCTACAGCAAATGGTATTTATAGCTTTACTCCTTACCAGATAAGCATAAACTCTCACACTAAACGCCTATTTGCCTCAGTTCCTTTTTACACAGTATATCACGTGTGATTTTCAACAAAAGCTTACAAGGCATGTTAAGAAAGAAAAACATAGTCTATTTGACATTTATATAATACTTCATCCAACATAGTCTTCTGAAGCTCCCGTAGAGCATTCATCAAAATAAAACACATTGGGGGCCGTAAAACACACCTAAACAAATCTGAAGGACCAAAGTCATAAGACCATGAGGCTATTAAACTAAAAACAATAACAAAGAGAGCTGGAAAAATACTAAAGTATTTGGAGATTAAAAAGCATACTTCTAAATAATACATGGATGAAAGAAGAGATCTTGAAAATTTTTTAATATTTCAAGCTAAATGAAAATGAAAATACAACTCATCAGAATGTGTAGTATGCAGGAGCATTGAATGAATATATTAGAACTGAAGAAATATCTAAAGTCAATAATCTAATCTCCCACCTCAGGAAACAACACAAAAGAAAAGCAAAGTAATCCAGAGTAAGCAAAAGAAAATAATAAAAATTAGAGCAGAAATCAATGAAATTGAACACCTCATTACAAGTGTCCATATAAAAGGAGAAAATGGTAGTTTTGAGAGATAACCAAGGAGACAAAATAGAAAACATGGAGGAGAGACATGTGTCCATGAGTCAAAGAATGCCAGCAGCCACCAAAGGTTGAAAGATGCCAGGCTCCCTTAAAGCCTCCAGAAGGACTGCATTCCTGTGGACACCTTGATTTTGGACTTTTGCCTCCAGAACTGTAGGTGAATAACTTTCTATTGTTTTAAGCCACCAACTTTGTGGTAATTTGTTACAGCAGCCACAGGAAACCAATACAGTATTCAGTAAACAGTTTCTTAGGTGAAATCTCAAAGAAAATACTCTACAGCTAGCCAAATACTGGCCAGTGGCATCAAGATACAGGAAATCATTTAAGCTGAAATGTCAGCCTCAAAAACAAGTACTGGTCCTGTCAGGAAACTCCAGAATTCGAAGTACTTTTCTCATAATGAGTGTTTTCATTGAGAAGATTTGGTAAATGTCTATGCTTTTCCCAAAGTTCTATTGGTTATGCTAAATTGGCTCTTAGAAATTCCATCTGCTTGTTTAAGTCAAGTCAAACTGTACATACTGTATAGTAGACTTGGTATGAACAAATAGAGGACAAATTTATGGTACAACTACATCAGTTATGAAGGTATTTTCAGCCAATGCAGATCAATTGACTTAGTCCTTTTTTATACAGCTCTGCAAAACATATTTGTGCCTGATTCCTTTACTAAGTTTACCCTACCTGAACATTCTGTCACAGGAGACAATCTAAAGCCTCTGTTTTCCTTCACTTCCCCATCATCAAAACCTCCATGCTCAGCATTTTCATTCCTTATTATTCTGTTCTTCTTGGAATTTTCTTACACTTCAAGGTCCACCTCAGAGCTATAGATACTCTGAAATTTGCATAGGGTTCTTTGTTTCCTAGTTAGTGAGATCTTTTTAGAAGGCAGTTCATCCTATCTTGAAGTAAATGTAATGTTTATCTATTTATCTTTTCCACCAGGCCAGTGATTTTCAATCTGGCTGGGGATGAGATCCCATAGGATCACCTGGAAAGCCTTTTTTGTAGTTCATCCATCTATACCTATCCCTGCTTTGAAATCCTGATTCGGTAGGCAGTAGATGGGAAGGTGCTGCCCAGATAGCTCTGTAACTCCCCTCCTTTCTCACTCTCTCACCTTCAACTTTCCCCACCTAGCAAATAAACACTGAACCTGAATTATAATGAGCATTTAGTACAGGCCTATTGTATTCAGTTAGTTAATCCACACTGGGGGATTTTGTTCTGTGTACTGATTTTTATAGTAGTAGACACCATGAAAATAAAATATAAGGCCTGTGACCTTATAAAATTTAGATTATAAAGTAGTTGCTCTTACAGTTTTGAGGTTACAGTCCCTTTGGAATCAAACCTATGGGTTAATATTTTTAGATAAACATGTATGCAAAGCTTGTATATAAACTCAAGGGACTTAGAGCCTTCTGAAAACCATCCCTGGACCCTCTAATGTTAAAGCATCATGTAGAAGATAGCATTACATGGAGGAAACTCAACAAATACTCATTGAATTAATCCACTAGCTTATGAATTGTCTTATGAATGCTTTATGAACATATACACAAATCTCCTGAGTTGCCTGCAGCTATCCCTAGACTTTGAGTTGAAAACAAGGATACATGTATTTTCCTATAACCAGTGCCTTCGTGCCTCTGCTTGTGACAAAGCAGAGTGAATATACGTATAGAAACAACATAGAAGAAAAAGGGAAAAAGATACAAGAAACAAACAAGTCAGAGATGAGCCAATCTCCTATCTTTCAGAACGAACAAGACCAGGCACACCTGTGTGGCTTAATCAGTTAAGTGTCCAGTTTTGGCTCATGTCATGATCTTACAGTTTGTGAGTTTGAGCTCTGCATCAGGCTCTGTGCTAGCAGCACAGAACTCAGCTTTGAACTCTTGCTCTCTCCTCTTTCTCTGCCCCTCCTGTATTTGTGCTTTCTCTCTCTCTCTCTCATTCTCTAAATAAATAAATGAATAAATAAGTAAATAACCTAAAAACAGAGAGCAAGAAAACAAGGACAAAAATGGCCAGTCTTATCATCCTGAAAACATAAATCCTCAATCATCCTCCTGTCACTGCCCCCAGGTTCTCAAGGAAAATAAAAGGATAGTCAACCAGGCAAAACTATTTATTCAAATGAGTTATTTACCTGAAACAATATTAGACTTTCCTCATTGGTTAGACTAGAGCTATAAAGAAGCCTTTGACCCAACATGAATGAGCCAAAAAGTGAAATAAAAAGCCAGCTCATTGGCTTTGTCTAGTCTTACCCCCCAGTCCACACCCAATTCTCAATCCTCTTATCTACACTTAGTACCTCAGTGCTAAATAAAATTCCAGGGTAATCCTAGAGGAAAGAGGAGGCCTCATTTAAACACCTAAACCTATAGGACTGAGCTACTCTTCATGCCTTCCTCATTCCTGGGGAAGAGCTGTGATTCTTATTAGCTCTCTTAAGCCCTTCCTTCTAAAATAAAAGAGACCCTGAAGCCTTTTATTACATACCAGTTGGAAAGAAAGAAGTCACCATAGAAATGAATTACAAAAGATTCTAAAGAGGAACACTCAACCCAAAGGCTCATCACATTAATCCTTCCCTTGATCACATAAATAACTTCAGTCCAGCTCAGTGATGTAGTAATGATCCTTAGACTTGTACTGGGCCATATCACTGCCCCATCCTGAGACCAGAGTGGAACCTTGAGCCTAATGATTGCCAAGTATCTACCCAATACATTTGGCCTATAGCAGAGCTAAAACCGAAATTCAGATATTTGGATAGCCAGCCCAGTGCTATCTTTATCTTTAAAACTATAAACTTTAGTCCTAATTATTTTATTATTATAAACAATGAGGTTATCATTTTGAGAATAATATCCATTGCAGGAAAAACATAAAAACAATTTTATCTTCAGTTGGATATTCCTCAGGACTATGATTTACTCCTTTACACCACAGATCTTTGTTTTTCACCTCTAAGTAGCACTCAGTTTAATCTTTTATTTTCCACCAATTAGAAGTAAACTTAGATAGGTCAGCATTTATAACTGATTCATCTTAAAATATCTAATATTTTAAAATATCTAATATGCAGTTTTTTGTACATATAAGGAAATGAGTAGAAAATTATTGAGTACACAAGACTGGGAATCCACAACAAAAACAACATTTCCCCCATTATTTCACAAGCCAAATTAATGGATTTAACTGATTTAGTTTCAAATGATTAATACAGCCATGTATGTATGTATCTTAAGCCATCTATAGATTGAAAAGCCACTTTCTAAAACATTTAAAACATTATAGGTTTGTGTTGTTCAAATATTAAATATTGTGACATTCAGATTTTAGACTAAATTTTTATGTTTCCCTTAAGAGCATTTGGTGTCATAAATATTTTCAAAGTCAGCTGTAAAAAGAGCCTGAAAACAAATAACAACAACAACAACAAAAACTAGCCTCTGATCCTGCTAAGAACATCTCAGCAAGAACAGAGATCTTTCATAGACTTTGGATGCCAATTCATTTTTTAACACATGAATGACCTTGCCTCCCCCCCCAAAAAAATCAAGACAAAAATGCACAAAGTAAAAGAGATGGCTCCCTCATTTTCTGACACCATTTCCCAGAGGAAAACACACATAAACCTGTTTACTTGTAACATTTCCTGGTTCTTCTAGAGGAATTATTCATACCCAGCACACAAAAAACAGGGAAGTAACCCTGACATTTCTCCCCTATCCTCACTCAGAAGCAAGTTTTACTTGGCAGTTTCTTATCTTGTTTTGGCCATAATCTCATAGATAAGCTAAAGGTCAGCATGGCCAGCCATTCAACAATGAACAAGTCACTCTTATAGATATTATAAATTAATCACCATGCTGAGGAAAATTCTGTCAGTCATTATACAAATATCCATCAATTTCCCTCTATATTCACGGAATGAAACTAGAGTTGAAGGAAGGAAGGAAGGAAGGAAGGAGGGAAGGAAGGAAGGAAGGAAGGAAGGAAGGAAGGAGAAAAATAAAAAAGAAAGAAGAAAGAAATGAAACAAAAGATAAGCTAACTCAGGAAAGGTCTCTCTTTCTGATAGATCCCCCTCCCAGAAACTGACTATGTCTGCCTGTTTAGAACCTCCTCAACTTCTACCCTTGCTAATCTTCATGAACCCTATTCCTTGCCAACCTTGATAGCTGATACCTGCCAAATGCCTCTGCTTGCCCAGACAACTCTTATAAAACAAGCTGAACGTCCAAATTACATGATTGTAGCTATTTCTGAAAAACACAATGGTTTGTCAAAAGAGTGCATCATGACCAGAAGGTTGCCAGCTGAGATAGTCTTCTGAGTCTACTCTCAGGGACAGTGACCCCCACTGGTGATCTTCTCTGTCTCAGAAGGAAGTCAGCTTTCCACAGGCATTTGCCCTGTGCCAGGATTTCTACTTGAGAAATCCAAGGGGTTGGCAGAAATGAAGTGCAGCTTCCCTCCAGCTGGCCACAAGGGACAAACTGTCACAATCAGTGCAAATGGCCCATGGGATATTTTCTTTGACAGTTGATTTTATTCTTTTACTCCAGCATGTATCTGAATGAGCTTGGTTCCCCAACTCAGACCTTTTAGCCAACTCCAGCCTTGACAGGTACATAACATAGCTTTAGCAGCAGCTGTAAATGCATCCTATGCTTTTCCTTCATGGACATCTAAACAAGATGATGTGACATATTTGCTGAGCTACTTAAACGTTTCCTTAAACAATGACTAAATGCTACTACCTATTTGAAAGCCACTTCACTGCCCATATTGGCTGCCCTAGAAATCAGCGTTGCTAATCTCACACAATTGCTGACCGTGCTGTGGCATCACTGAGGCAAACAGCTGTTGAATGGAGAGGAAAAACCAACAGTGTTCTCTGGAATCAGGCACTCTTTTGCATCTTTTTACTTTTCTCTGCCCCAATTTAAAACCGAAATGACTAGAAGTCAGAGAAAGCAGAGACTTGTCACCAGATGCTACTTGCCACATTCCAAGAGTCCATCTGCTCCATTGAATACCCTGCTCTGCTACTTCATACAAACGCTCCAGGATAGCTTTTAAATTGATCTGAATCTTCTCCAATTTGTTAAGTCAGTTTTTATAGCTAGCCATCCTTATGAATGTATCAGCAATTGATATTTCATATGCATTTCTCTCCCCTTCCAGGACATCTGTACATTTGACATCAGCAGGCAGAATGGTTCTTCAGCAAACTTTTCAGCCCAAGGAAAGGTAGACACTATCAACAGAATGAGACATGCCGGAAAAAAAATAACCTTCATTAGTTTACCCAATTTTAGAGAATGGATGTGAGAATTCACTGCTGCCTTATCCTATTACTAAGAGATAGGTTTCCATCTATTTCTCCAGTTTTTACACTCAAACCTCACACACCGTTTTCCAGTTCTGCTAACGTACTAATATTGTGGTGTCCTGTGCACAGAATGCTTTTGGGGAGGAGAAGACTGGGGCTTCCAGGGCCACAGGGATTCCAATTAGTATTAAAACCTGTCTTGGTCGAGGGCCCCCCAGACATTACCAATGCCCTTCTGGATTTCACGCCGATGTGAGGTTTTCTTCTTCCTCAGGCATGTAAGAAAATATAGGAGAAAGCTACTCTGCTTAATAGTAAGTTCTAATGCTTCTACCACAGTTGTATCATAGGATCATTTTCATATGTAAAGTCACTTTATAAAATTGGGAGGCGTGTCTTCTTTGAGGAGCTCTCAATTCTCCTTCATCTGTTTTTTGGCGTCTCTGGTTCTATCTAATTAGATCATTTGGTACCACCACACAGCCTTATCTCTGACAGGTCATTCTCTATCCTTTATTCATCAACAGAATAACCTTTACTTGAGAAAAAAAAAACTGTGAACACCAGCATTAACATCAAAATCCGTAATTAAGTTGATGATATCAAACCTTCTCTTTAGACCTTCAGATCACTTCAACTTGGCTTATATAAATACAATCCTGACATTTTATTTTCATCTTTACCTAGCCCTTAGACTTTGACAAGATGTTACCATGTTTTAAACAGCCAGTCAAAGCTTGCCCCTCTTATACGTCTGTAAACTAGGGCAAAGAAAACTCTTTGAAAAAGCTAGATGTCTTGGGTACAAGTTAAAAAGAGCATTTACTCTTCTTACCACTCACTAAGCTTTCTCTGTGGACACATTCTTCCCCAGCCATAGCTAGGAGTATTAGCTACATCCCTCAGCTTTTCTTTCTTTCCTTTTCTTTCTTTCCTTTTCTTTCTTTCCTTCTTTCTTTCTTTCTTTCTTTCTTTCTTTCTTTCTTTCTTTCTTTCTTTCTTTCTTTCCTTCCTTCCTTCCTTCCTTCCTTCTTTCTTTCCTTCCTTGTTTCCTTTCCTTCCTTCCTTTCCTTCTTTCCTTCCTTCCATCTCTCCTTCTCTCCTTTCTTTTAGTGAATCAATATGCACAAAACTAGGTTAATTGTAATTCCTACATCATGACCTGTTATTGCTTTATGTATTTGTCTTTTTATTATATTATATTGCATGTATTCATTTAAATTATTAACATAATAAGCCTTCACAATGCAGCCGGCTCCAAAATTAGAACATTGCCAATAACTTACTTCTACCCCAATCCATCCCTCTGTCTTGCTTCCCACTCCCAGAGGTCAATTTAACCCTGAATTGTGTGCCTCTTATTCCTCATATTGTGTGCCTTGTATTCCTTTGCCTTCTTTTTATAGTTTGTCACTCAGTATACTCACAAATACTGAAATATGCTGTTTCATTTTATTTTCTTTAACCTTAAAATAAAAAGGTAGTGTACTATATATCATCTCCTAGGAGTTACTTAGCAGGCACCCATTTGCAGTGTGGAGCCAATCTGGAGGGTCATGTACACATTTGATTTATGTAGACTACCATTTGGAGGCAGCTTTATGAAAGTAGATGAGTGAGCAGAGAGCTTCTCTGTGGGGAAAAAAGAGACACAGAAGCAAATTAGAGGCAAGAGACTATTGATAAGAAATAGTGCAAAGATGAAGGCTTGAGGACTGTCCATTTTCCAGAAGGACTAGCTGTGTTTCCTGCAATACAGGTCCTTGTATCATGGGATGCTCATATCCTGAAAATACAGTGATGTTCTTCTGCCCCTTTATTTTTGCTGTCTTGAATGGGTTTTGTTCTGTATAACTAAACTGCACCTGCTTCATACCAGCATTCAGAGGAGGCTTATTTTAACTAAACAGAATGTTTCCATTTTCCCAAGCCCTGCAACACCTAATAATAATGTCATCGGTGGCACCTAACCCCTAAACCTCTACCCTCATTTTTTTTTCTACTGAAAGTGTGCCCTTTCCTATACAACAGGGGTCAGCAAACTTTGTAAAGGACCAGATAGTAAAATTTTAATTCAGGATTTGTGGGTCATTCTGTCAGTTTCAACTCCACTCTGAGACTGTAGCATGAAAGCATCCATAGGTAATGTGCAAACAAATGGGACTGGCTGTGTTCCCGCATTATTTTCACTTAAATGTAATTTCATATGATGTGTCATGAAATATTAGTCTTCATTTATTTTCAACCACTTAAGAATAAAAAATTAAACATTAAACATTTTTGAGGTCACAGGTCAAAACAAGTGACAGGTGTGGCTTGGATCATAGGCCATAGTTTGCCAATCCCTTATAATAGACCATGTGTGATTATTGTAGTCAGTTTTTACCTCCTCATAATTTCAACTTTATAGGTCATCCTTTTGTATGCTTCTTAACATTTTGGAATAACTTTCAAAAATATTTGGGAGTGAATTGTGCATCAGAGTGTTGCTCAGAGTAAGACTGCCTGAGTTCAGAAGATAATTCTGCCATTAATTGTCTATATGATCTAGGACAAGTTAGTTACTTTCTTTATATATCTTCAGTTTCTTCATCAGTAAAATGGAGATAATAACAGTACCCATCTTACAGGATCATTGTGGAATTTAAATGTAATAATCTTTGTAGAAGTCTTGGCATATTGACCAAGCACCAATAATTATAACTTATAACTAGTACTGATATTAAATGTTTTACATAGCTTTACCTACCACCTTATTTTCTAGTACTCTTATTTCCTCACTAACTCGAATACATCCTTCTCAGAAGCATGTTCCATGGTATATGATCAGGTAGCAAGTTACAGAAAATGGTTCATGGTCGAGTCAGTTTGGGAACTTCTGGACTAAAAAATGTTAAATCATAGTCCTTGTCTGTGCTTTTGGTTTAGGGAGAAATATGTCAAAATTTCTCAGTTATCATGGTGCCTGAGTGGCTCAGTCAGTTAATCGTCCAACTTGGGCTCCGGTCGTGATCTCACAGATTGTGGGTTCGAACACCACATCGGGGTCTGTGCTGACAGCTAGCTCAGAGCCTGGAGCCTGCCTCAGATTCTGTGTCCCCCTCTCTCTCTGGCCCTCCCCTGCTCATGTTCTGTTTCTCTCTGTCTCAAAAATAAATAAACCATATTTTTTTTTTAATTTAAGAATTTCTCAGTTATCTAAATGATGTTTTTTTAACTCAACAAGAGAAGAATATGATATCCAAGTGATCCGAAGTTTATTTGACCATGGTACCATGAACTTAAGTATCTCAGAACATACTTTGGGAAATGCTGTCCAAGTGGCTAATGGGCAACATTCATCACTTTAGTAGCGGTGTGCTAGTCCTACTGGTATACCTCTCCTTGACATTTGACATAGATTCTTGCTCCTTGTTTCCTAATGCTCTCTTGTCTTTTCCTGGGCTCTGTTAGAGCACACCCTGCTGGTTCTAATGTCCACCATTGCTTCTCAACTTCTTTTGCTGAGTTTTCTACTTCTGCCCATCCTTCATGGTCTTACCCTTGCCCATCTTCTCCTCAGTGATCCATTCACTGTGAGGTTTAACCCGTACTTAAGACTCTCACATTGATGTCTCTAGCCCATAACTTTCTCCTCATCCTAAGCCACATATCCAGCTGCCTACTGGAAAAAAAGTCATGCATTCAAAGCTGAACACAATATCTGTGATCAAGGACTTGATAGTCTATCTCTGTTAATTTAACAGCACTCGCATCCTTGAAGCAGATCTCTGAGAGTGAGTCCTGCACTGTTCTTTCTAATTCAACTGCCACATCTCATCAAATATCATTCTTGCCCTTTCCATCTCCTTAACTGCTCTCTTTATTCTTCTCCCCTCTCTTCTCTCCCTTTGCAACCTACTGCCTTTTTCACCATGTTTCTCACCTTCAGTTTTATAGCCCTGATATTTATCCTTTATTCTACTTATTGGTTGATTTTTTGAAATACAAATCAGATCTTGTTACCTCCTCAGATAGCTTGTAGCTCCAGATTTCTTACAGGCCAACCTACTCATCGTGGTACCCAAGATCCTTATTTCTCTCACTCCCAACCCATCACTATAATCTTACTGCTAGACACAACTTTCCATATACCCCATACAGTTTATATAGTACACCATAATCCCATCCCCCTTTCTAGAATGATTATCTCACCTGTCTCTAAAACAGTTTCTTAGCTTGTGGCTTCTCAGAAGCAGACTCCTCAGAAAAGAATACCTGTTGTCAGAAAAGATTATAAAAGTGTTTGAAATATCTAGCACAGTGTTCCAGGTCATCTCCACTTTTCTTAGTCTTTAAGCTATCTTTTAACTCTGTAAGTTGTATTATTAATGCAAATGATTCTTGTCCATCCACATGTAAATTGTGCCCTGTGAAATGCAATTGATTATTGTCCTTTAGATATTGACAAGTTCTACTAGTTTTGTATCTATTTGTGAATTTATTTCACAGTGTGCCTTATCTGGCATCTACGTGTAGTAGTTTGAATTCTTCTTGAATAAGGTTATCATATATAGCAAAATCAAAACAACAAGATGCCCAGTTATATTTGAATTTCAAATAAGTAATTCTTTTTTAACATAAATATGGTTCCATGCAATATTTGGGACATACTTATCCTGAAAAATGATAAGTTGTTTGTCTGCAATTCAAATTTGACTAAGCATCCTATATTTTATCTGGTGATCGTACCTTTGATCCAGTATGACATCTTACCAGTTCCCTCATTTCCTTCTTTATTCAATAAGATACTTATTGATATGTGTATCAATAGTACATAGAGAAGGAGGTATTTGTGACATTCCTCAGGATAGTCACAAATTCCTCCTTCTCTATGACACCTTTGTTGTTCCCAAGGTCATTAATAGTCCTTGACTTTGCAACCTCCTTCTCCTTCATAAAGACTTCTCTAACAGAAGGTTTGACAAGCACTGCACTTATTTTTCTCAACACATGTATATTCTGAATGCATTATAAACTTCTGGTAGGTATTAAATCTTATAGGGGGAATTTATATCCCCAATTCCTGGTAAATGATCTAGAAATTTATGGAATGAATGAATGAATGAATGAATGAATATATAACAATTCGAGTGAAGAGGACATTTGGAGATGTCTTCAGCAAAGAGTTATGTTTAAGCAGGGTCTTGAAGGATAATAAAGAGTCTACATAAATAGAGAAGTCACTTCAAAAAGGAAATCATTATAAGCAAGTGAATGAAGAGGATTTATATTCAGAAAAGTATTGTTTGCTCTTTTTGATAGCAACCATTTAACTTTCCCTATGGGTGCTTTTCCACTCTTCCACCTGAAGCATTTTAAAAGTCCAACCTCAAGGAATGTCTTTAAAAAGAATGACAGAGCTATGTTGTGATAGTCTTTCTCCCAGAGTATATATAACCCCAAAGCATCAGTATATGTTTCCTCTGAAGCTATTCAGCATTGAGAGGCACTAACACTACTGTCATTTTCCTCCAAAGAGGTCATAATTGCATTGTATCTTCTATGCTGTTAAAATGTTCCCATCACCTTCAAGATTGGTGTATATACAAACTGAATCATTAAATTCATTCTCTTTTGAACCCTTTACTGGGAAGTCCTCAAAAAATTCCTCCTTTTATTCTGATACGATATCAGAGTTTCCCACATATAAAATGCCTGGCTTTGTAAACCTAATAATGAAAGTTTGAGTACCTCTGTCACTCAGTCTTGGAACTCACCAATTATTATCTTAAAAGTTGGAAGATGAAAAATTTTTGAAGCTATATAAGCTAGCCAAATAGGAAATCTGTGAGTAATGAGTAAGCATGACTAAGGTGACTAACAAAGTAACTGAGATCACTGTAGATGAATACTTCGGCATAAATCAAGAAATGTTAATGGTGGGATTTAAGATTTATGAAATATCTCTAGTTATGTAGAATAAAGGAAAGCCAATGCCTGCTCTATGAGGCAATGTGGAATGTGGCAGTCCTGGGCTTTACCAAGAAGCATACTGGTGCCTTCATAATCAGAATCGACCACTGGGACAAGATAGGAAGCCAAGACCATGTGGCTGAATCTTAGGGACAAAAACATAATAATAATTTTAAAACAGGTCTTTGATAAGTTAATCAACAATTTAATAAACTTAATATAGAGATGAGGCAAACACAGTTTTTTTAAAAATAATTTATTTTCAAGTTGGTTTCCATATAACACCCAGCGCTCATCCCCACAAGTGCCCTCCTCCGTGCCCATCACCCCCCTTCCCCTCTTCCCTACCTCCATCAGCCCTCAGTTTGTTCTCAGCATTCAAGGGTCTCTCATGGTTGAGGCAAACCCAGTTTTGATTGGAAGGATCATTCATATCTAATGAAGAGAAATTGTGTGTTTACATATGAGCATTCATGTGTTTGCTGATTGTGATCAAGTCCTGATGAGGAACCATGTTATGAATCTGATAGTTTCATTTATTTTTTAAATAGTCTTCAGCCAGTACAGATGGTCTAGCCTACATTTCCAAGAGATACCAATTACGAGTGTTCATAGGGGAATTATTTTAGGGGATTGGCAAGATCTTAAGATATCCAATCCATTTTCTTCCCTTCTTATTCTCTACCAATTTCGATTTGCTTACCTATAAGATGGAAATTGTAGGGGCACCTGGGTGTCTCGTTGACCATTGGACTTCAGCTCAAGTCATGATCTCATGGTTCGTGATTTCGAGCCCCACACTCGGCTCACTGCAGTCAGGACAGAGTCAGCCTCAAATCCTCTATCCCCTTCCCTTTCTCCCCCTCCCCTGCTCATACTCTCTCTTTCAAAATCAAATATTTTTTTTAAAAAGAAAGAAATTCTAATAGATCATAATACCTTAAATGATCATTATAAATCAATCACTGTATGAAAATTTCTTATAGCAATTTGTAATAAGGAAGTGGTGGGGAGCGGGATTGTGAATTCCCTATTATAGAGCACCTGCACTATTAATGAAGTGGTGTAGTGTTATTTGAAAGTGGACTTAGATTAGTTGTACACTCTAGGGAAACCACCAAATTGTTTTTAAAAGAAGTGTAACTGATATGCTAAGAGAGAAGATAAAATAGAATCATATAAAATGCTCAATTAAAAACAGAAGACAGCATAAGTGGTAGAGAAAAACAAAGAAAAATGGAAGCATATAAGAAAGTTATGAGCATACTAAATGTTAATGCAACTACATCAATAATCAATTCAAATCTGAATGATCCAAGTGCACCAAATAAAAGACAGAAATTGTCAGAGTGAATAAAAAAACGATTCTGTCACTTCAGGTAGATACAGCCTTCTTATTCAAAATGAGTAAATTGAAATGGAATATCAATTTTAATGGATGTGTATTTTCATTTCAAAAATACAATTTAAGTAGAGGCATTATTTTCACAAACTTGTAGTATATTTATTTTGTTCATAACATGTGAATCTAAAGGGAGTGGAATTGTTTAAGGCATACATAATAGAATATGCCAAGAGTGGGGGTTAAAGGTGAACTTGGCTTGTTGAAAAACCTAAAAGGAGTGCAGCAGGTTAGAAAATTGAGTTTCTGGGTTGGTGTGGTGAGAGAGAGAGAGAGCTGAAGAGCCAAGCAAAGTATACAGATATCACACCTAAGGCCTCATCTTGTGAAATACCAATTGATCTTCATACCAAGGTCTGTAGAAAGCCATTGGCAGATTAGAAGGAAGGTGGGGAGTTGAACACATTTGCATTTTAACAAATTCACTGCAACTCTTCAATAGGGTGGATAAAATGGGCAACAGAAGTGAGAACATTCACAGGGAGACTCACTTAGAACAAGACATGATAGTGGCTGGGACCAGGGCGGAGTTACCAAAAGATGTGACCTCGTGATTCATATGATGCAAGATGAATCAAGACCAGTAAAGCATGAATGACCCTACATGTGTAGGAGTCCTGTTTACTGGTAGAGGAGCAGGTTCAGGCAATGTTAAGGAGTATAAGCAGTAAACAAGAAAGAATAAGAGAAAGGACACAGAAGATGTAAGTGTTCAAGGTAGAAATAACATCACAAGTTCTATTTATTTTTAAAACTACAGGGTATATATGTAAATTGGCTTAAATTCATTAAAGTAACACATAAATTAGATAGTTATATATAGTTGGAAAACCAAATAGATGATAAACCTAGGCATATTTAGAACAGAGTCTCAAAATAGCAAATGTAACTTATATGCAGTAGAAAAAAAGCCATTTTTTAAAAAGAAAGCAATTTTAGTAACCTCAAGTCTTCATGCATAACTGGTAATGTTGGCTTATTATAAACTACTGTTTTAAAAGTGAAATATTTCTATTACATACAATATGAACAATCAATAAACCCTTTATCATAGGTGTAATGGTACCTCATCTTTTACCTATCTTTCATCCCACTTCACTTTACAAAAATATTACTGTCAAGTTTTAAGCACAATGTGCCGCGTTAACAACCCACATGGACTTTAATCAGATCTGTTATGGAATAACAGCCACAGAATATTTAATGTCTAGAAATTCTAATATCCTAAGATTAGAGAGAATTGATTTAATTGGGAGATAATTGAATTTCATGGAAATAGTTGAATTAGTCACTGAAAATAGAAAATATTTTAAGTCATTTCCCAAATACATGGAACATGAGAATCTTTAAAAAATTTAAATCAATAAATAAAATTAAACCAAACAAGACATGTTTTCTTACGTTCACATCTAGTTCAAAAGATAAAATAAGGCAGATGAGGAGATGCTGACAATTCTGTCTCATTGACCATAGTTAATTAAAAATTAAACCCACTTATTCTGCATTATGTAAGATGCCTGAAGGAAAGTGCACAGGACATAGAGAAACTCTGTTATCACTGCAAAAGTAACTGGGATTAATTAAACTATAATTAATCTACCAAAGTTTATCTTATAGTATTTTAACATTATCATTAGCCCTCATATCCTAGAATAGATGCAACCCAGCAAAATTGACTCTTACATGAATTTTACTGCCCATTTCCTTCCCTAACTAGAGCAATGTTCCTTTAAGAGAAAAAAGAGGAGAAGGAGGAAAAATGAGAAGAAAAAAGGACAAAGGGAGGTGCCCAACTTTTGATTTGGGCTCAGGGTCCTGGGGTAGAGCCCCGTGTCAGTATAGAGCCTGCTTGAGATTCTCTCTCCCCCTCTTCCCCTCCCTCCCTTCTCTCTCTCAAATTAAAAAAAAAAATCCTTAAAAAGAATGGAGAGGAAGGAAGAAGACAAGAAAGAGAAGAACATGAGGAGGAAGAAGTGGAGTAAAAAATGGGGGGAGAGGGGAAAGAAGTAGGGGAGGAAATAATGGAAAGGAGGGAGGAAGGGAGGCAGACAAGAAGGAAGGAAGGAGGGAGAAAGGGAGCCAAGCAAGAAAGCAGGAAAGGAAAAGAAGGAAGGAGAGAGGAAGGAAACAAGAGACGAAGCATGAGGATTCAGGCCTGGAGAGCTCTACTAGGAGCCGAAGGTGTTATTGGACAAGCTTTATGTGATTGGTGCATCAGTGTCCTCTGTTCATTCAGAGCGTCTCGGGGGTACCGCCCTCTCCCCTCCACAAAATAGCCTCTCTGACACCCCTTGCCATTTAAAAACTTTTTTCGTGGGACACCCCGGTGGTTCAGTTGGTTAAGTGTCCGACTTCTGCTTAGGTCGTGGTCTCACAGTTTGTGGGTTTGAGCCCAAGGCTCTATGCTGACAGTTCAGAGCCTGGGAGCCTGCTTGGGATTCCGTGTCTCCCTCTCTCTCTCTGCCCCTCCCCTAGTTGTGTGTTCTCTCTCTTTCTGTCTCTCTCTGTCCCTCTGTCTCAAAAATAAATAAACATTTAAAAAATAAAATAAAAACTTCTTTTTTAGCATGGAAACCATGACTCACCACCAACATGGGCCAGCTCTATGCTCCTTTCTCTTTTTCCTCCAGATTTACTTGTACTAGAACAGAGCCTTAACATGCCTCCCTGACAGCTGTCTGATATATACGCATGTCCGTGTGTGTGTGTGTGTGTGTGTGTGTGTGTGTAAGAGAGACATTTGTTCTGTGTTTTCAAAACTTTATTAGTAGCATTTACTTAGAGGGGAAAAAAATGTTACAGATGTATCTGATACTGGAGAACTGGGAATTTTTTAAATGATTTTCTAAACTATTTTCAAGATGTGATTTTTATGCTAAACTGAGCTCAATTTTTGTTTAAGTCTGAAACGAAACTGGATTCCTCTCCATGTTTCCTGTACGGCAGAGATGGACATTAAACTAATCATCCTCTGCTACTCAGAAATCAAGCCCAATACAGACAGGCAACACATGCCCATTGAATACTTTTCTGTGTCGGAGGCTGTGCTGGGCATTGTAACAAAGGTAAGGCGGCTCCTGCCCTCAGGGTCGCCTGAGCACACAGTTCCAAGGAGCTCACCTCCCCTAGGAGTCTGTGTGTGACGGCCCCAGTGCTGTGCTGCAAACAGCTGGCCACAGCTCCTGGCCTCAAGGTTGTAATCTGATGTGGGAAGTGCTGGAAGAGAGGTAGCACAGAGTCCCTCGGGATGACGAAGTGGTCAAAGCCAATAACTTGTGAGAGGAGCCTTGGGGGATGTATTGAATTTAGCCAAAGAGGAAGGAGGGGCAGGTTATTGTAGCAGAAGAAAAGGCAAGCCTAAAGAAATGAAGAAGTAAAAGAGCATGAAAGGTTCTGGAAGTCCACATAAAGTTCCACCATTGCCGGCTGCTTTTTGAAACATCAGATCAGGGGCGCCCGGGTGGCTCAGTCAGTTAAATGTCTGACTCTTGATTTAGGCTCAGGTCATGATCTCACGGTTCTTGAGTTTGAGCCCCACACTGGGCTCTGTACTGACAGTGCAGAGCCTGCTCGGGATTCTCTCTCCCTCTTTCTCTGCACCTACCCTGCTTTCTCTCTTTCTCTCTCAAAACAAATAGATAAACTTTTAAAAAATATAAACAAATACATAAATACATACATGCATACGTAAATCTGGCCACACTGAGGCAGCATATAAATACAGAGCTGAGGAGTGATTACACGTTGAAGTGAAGCAGTCTCCAGTTTGTTCCAAAGGCCCATACCATCCTGTCCCAGGACATGTCCCTCATTTATAAAATCTGGGCAGCCCATGGGCATTTGACCTTCTCATTCCTGGGCTTAACCTGGCAAGTCTACATTCTTTGGTATGGTGCTCTTGCCCTCACCCCATGACCATGCTCTCTTGGGTTAGGCACAGCCTGGCTCTCAGCACTTCCCATGAGTCCCAGGCTCGCTGCTCTAAGAGCATCTCCCACAGGCGTGCACACGATGGATGCTTTCTCCTTCCCATCTCTTCATCCATTTGGGATGCTGCCTGCTCTTCTCAAATATCTCTTATCTATACTTCTTTAAAGATTCATGTCAAAGATTTATATCTTCCATGAAGACAAGTTAATTTCAACATCAATTTTATGAGGTTTTATATGAATTATTTTACAGAAAAGAAGAGGTCTGAGAAGTTTATGAAATTCTACCAAAGTCATAGAGTTAGCAAGAGATGAAATCAAGATCTGAATCTGTGACATCTGATTACAAAAGACAAACTCAGACATCCTGTGACAAACTATCATGTGCAAAAGGGTACCCCCATACTTTTTTTTTCTTACAAATAGTTTATTGTCAAGTTGGTTTTCATATAACACCCAGTGCTCATCCCCACAAGTGCCCTCCTCCATGCGCATTTCCCCCCTCCCCCCCACATCCATCAGTCCTCAGTTTGTTTCTCAGCATTCAAGAGTCTCTCATGGTTTGCCTCTCTCCCTTTCCACCATTTCCCCCCTTCTTCTCCCCCATGGTCCTCAGTTAAGTTCCTCCTAATCCTCCTATACATGCAAACATATGATATTTGTCCTTCTCTGCCTGACTTATTTCGCTCAGCATAACACCCTCAAGGTCCATCCAGAGGGTTGCTACACATGGCCAGATTTCATTGTTTCTCATTGCCGTGTAGTATTCCATGGTATAGATAAACCACACCTTCTTGATCCATTCGTCCGTGGATGGACACTTAGACTCTTTCCATGTTTTAGCTATTGTGGAGAGTGCTGCTATGAACATTGGGGTACATGTGCTTCTATGCATCAGCATTTCTGTATCCCTTGGGTAAACTCCTAGCAGTGCTATTGCTGGGTCATAGGGGAGTTCTATTGTTAGTTTCCTTAGGAACCTCCACACTATTTTCCAGAGGGGCTGCACCAGTTTACATTCTCACCAACAGTGCATGAGGGTGCCCGTTTCTCCACATCCTCGCCAGCATCTAGAGTTCTCTGATTTGCTCATTTTACCCTCTCTGACTGGCATGAGGTGGTATCTCAGTGTGGTACCCCCATACTTTTAAATGCAGTCTCAATTCTTCTCTGTTTTTGTTTGATTTCCTTGTTTGAGTTTATCTTTATATTATTCCTTCTCAGGTTGCTTTAAATTCCTTAAATTTCAAGAACTGAATCCACCACTTTGTATATCTTATATTACTTAGATTTGGATTCAACGGCAGCGTTTTTTGAGCATCTACTTTGATCTAAGCATCTGATGAAGTTTCTTCATGTAAATTAATCATTTCAAGTCTGTAAGACACCTAGATACATGTATTATTATTCTTACTTTTTAGATTTGGTCATTGACATCTAAAATAGTAGAGAAGAATGAATTTGAATGCAGAGAGCCTGACATCAAGCTCCAAGCTTTTTTCTCTACAAAACCCAGTGCTTAACTTCATATTAGATACAGAGGACATTTGGTTAATGCTTGTTAAATGAATGAATAGTTAAAAGAAGAATTCAATGACAATGTAATAAAAGTCACCCAAGTAGAGATATGTATTATGATAATACAAACTTCTTACAAATCAATCAGTTACATGGATATCATCCTGAAGAGAATGAAAACCACAGAAGATTTTGAAAAGGAAATTAAGCTATAGCCTTCAAAAGATTAAATAGTAGAGGCAGCATAAAATGAAAGAGGTGAAGGACAAAATAGACAGTCAGGAGACTGACTCAGAGATGAGGTGTTAAAGGAGTGCCCTTGCTACTAGGTCAGGATTGAAAAATGTCTGCTCCTTCTCATATAACACTAGTGCTCCTAATTGAGGTTTAGGGACTGGCCATTTGCACATTCAGCCCTCTCCTCCTCATTTCCTCTTACTCCCACTCACCCATTCCCTTCTTAAATTTGTGTGCATTTTTTTTTTTTATCCCCTAGTACCTACGGTGGGAGGTGGGAGGGAGTTGAAATAGAGCATGTCTTATTAATCTTTGAATACCTCAAGACCATGCTTCCCTTATTGTGTCCAAAGAAGTTTCAGAAATACTGGAATAAACCAAGTAACACATGTACCTGGTGTAGGAATTCTCAAGGGTTTACTTTCCTTTGTGTCTTATGAATTCCCAAAAGAGAGATACAGTTTGTAGCTTTTTTCCCATACATTTGGGAAAAGATTCTCTCCCTCCTCTGACCTCCAAGTAGTATTTATTTCTAGAGATCAATTTCCCTGAGCACAGCTGAGGTAAGACTATTTAAAAGATTTACCACAGTGCCACAATTGAAGAAGGTGTCCCCTAAATGTTCACTAAATGAAGACGAGCCTCTTTAAAAGCCAATCATATTTTACATTCTAATTATGTTGTTTTACAATTTCCCTGGCATTTTAGTACTGCTACTTATGTTGTGATATTTTTTTTCTGTTTACCCACTTGTATTTACAGTGCTTCATCTTGGACTCCTAGCTTTCATATTCTGCATCATAAATCCTCCTTGTTTGTATAATGTAATTATCTCTACCTTTGTTGATCCATATCAATATGGAACACATAAGACATTTTCTTATATTGGCTGGTATTACTCAGAGTTTTGATACACCAGAGCTCAGTGGCTTGCATGACAAAGATTTCTTTCTTTCTCATGTTACCTGTCCTATGCAGCTTGTCTGACTTTGCTCCATGTTATCTTCATTCTGGGACCCAGGCTAAGAAGCATGCGTGGAACATGCCAGCCTTCAGACAAAAGGAAAGGAGAACATAGCAAAACCTCACAGTACTCTTAAAGCTTATGCTCCAATGTGGCAGGCATTATTTCCCTCGTACTTCTTTGGACCAAGCACGTCACATGGCTGAACCCCATGTTAGTGGGTGAAGAAAGTATACTCCTCTCATAAGGAGGGAACAGCAAATATTTTGAACAGTATAAGGTCTGTCCACTCCACTGTGTTTCTTCTTTCTGGTCCAGGCTAGATCTTATAAGCAGGTAGCAAACTATCAGATCCTTCTGGCTTACACTTTTAACAGATGCAGTAAAGAGTGTGATTATTATAGTTTTATTATTTTAATCTTATATTCTAGCAGATTCGCTCAATCTTCAGATCCACTCCCCTATGAGTTTCCTGTTAACTAAAATTCTGGACAGCTTGTTCCTACTTCTGGAACATGAAAAGGCCATCATGTTCCTTTCTTCCTCTAGCTAAAGATACAGTGAGCTTAGAGAATCAAACATTCTTCTTTTAAGCAGTGGTAGATACCCCATTCTGAATCATTTTCTCATTGCCAGACTCCATTGATGTTGATTCTAGATACAAGAAAACTAAATAAAATAAGAAAACTGAAAACATTATTTGTCTTTGTAAAAGCAATTTTAATCATAAGCCTTAAAGTAAACAGTTTACAATTTATGCCTGTTTACGGTGCAACACAATAAGGATTATGTGTTCCATAAAATGTCAGATAAACTGTGCTGTAAGTTCTATTTTATCACAACAGTAAACTCTGTTCCTATATTTACTTACTGCTCAGGAATCATCAATCATCGGCTCACAACCTAGAATAATAACAATAATGATGATACACAGCACATGGTGAATAAAGTTGTTCATCTTTACTTTGAACAAACCACAACCCCACTGACGATCATAAACCTCTACGATTTTGTTCAATTGAATAAAAGTTAGAGCATTTTCTTGGCAAACACAGGTCATATCTTGCATAGTGAATGGTTTAATTCATAAAGTCAACAGGAAAATATGTAGAAGCAAAATAAATACAATCAAAACGCAAGTTGGTGATTTAAATATAGATTTTTAAAGGATTTGATCTGATCAAAGTAGGATATTCTCTGGTTACATATTAGATATTATCCAGAACTATGTTGCCCAACACCAGAGATACCACTTGCCTTTCATTTTTTTAAGACCAGCACATTTGGGTGCTACATAGAATATGATGCAAATGGTGCCCAATAGATTATGATTGGTAATATTGAGTCCAGTTCTCATTTAACAGATGTGGAAATTCAGACCCATGGAGAGGAGGTCCTCTGCCCTGACAGCTTCATAAGCCTGGCTTTGACATAGAAGGGGTAAGTCTCATGATTAATTAGTGTTTGTAAGTCCTTCAGGCCACTCTTCCTGGAATTCTACACATGTTGTCTTAGACTTGTGTTCAAGGCTTGATCCATCTAGAATCCAACTGCTTTAAGTTGTACCCCATCATTTTTTATTGAGTGTTCTCAAAATAAAGAAGAGAACAGTTATTGGTAGGGGAACAAATGAAATCTCTCAAGTTTTGATAGAAGGTATAAGAGGTAATGCATAGCTATGTGAAAACATAGATGGAGTGATTGTGGGATGAGTTTGAACAGGAATCTGATGGTACCAACAACAAATTAGGCATATGCAATATAGTCTAAAGTCAGCCTACTCCTAATCTCGTTTCCTATACTTCTCACTGGAGTTTTTATACTTATTTCTATAATTTGGGTGTTTGGATTCTTCTTATGGTTTTTGAAGACTGAAATACCTATTCTTAGACAAATTTAGTGTGTTCAAATAATTATTTAACTGTTTAGTTGCATTTTATAGACATAAACTAGTATAATACCAGTCTGACAAAGAATGTATATATCCAGATTCGTGACAAATTTAATGCAAAATAATACCAGAAAATATGATTTAGGAAAAGTAAGACTGGATTAGAAAGATGAAAATTAAACACTAATTTAACTAATTTAACTAGATACTATGAACCACACGTTTTATTAACACTTGAAGATATTTTCCTCTTGTTATTTTTCTTAATAACAAAACTCCCCAATTTTTAACTATGTACTTGGCATAAAACTAAAGAACACATGGGGCGCCTGGGTGGCTGAGTCGGTTAAGCGTCCGACTTTCGCTTAGGTCATGATCTCGCGGTTCGTGGGTTCGAGCCCCGCATCGGGCTCTGTGCTGGCTGCCAGCTCAGAGCCTGGAGCCTGTTTCAGAGTCTGTGACTCCCTCTCTCTCTGACCCTCCCCTGCTTGCGCTGTCTCTCTCTCTCTCTCCTAGAAATAAATAAAACATTAAAAAAAAAAAAAAAAAAACTAAAGAACACATTTCCCAGCTTCCTTTGCAACTAGGTGTTATCATGTGACTAAATTCTGGGCAATGAAATGAAGTGGAAGTGTTGTGTTACAGCTTCTTAAAAGTGTCCCCAGTAGATAGCTGCTATGTGTTATTTGTACCTTTTACCATTATCCTTTCTTTCATCTGCTGGCTGGAAGACAGAGGTGGTAGTTGGAGCCTAACAATGTACATGACATACTATGTCAGTTTCAACTGACCTGAATCTCTGACATCTTTGTGAAGCCATAAAACATCCCTAGATCTCATATCTCAAAACATTTTTCCATGAGGTAAAAATATCTAAGGTACATAATTAGACGTTTCTGGATCTCAGACTAAACATAGTCCCAACTGATATTCCTTTAATTTAGAAATGCAAATCCCAGGAATGAAACAAGAAAGGAAAATGCCATTTTGATTCAGAAATCAGTGGTAGACACAGTATTTACACTAAGGTCATTTATGATGGCAAAATTTGCATTATTTTCTCTAGAATACACAATCTTCTGGTTAGTACCAAGAATGGTTAAAAAAAAAAAAAAAGAAGAGAGCCCAAAGGCAAAGAAAAAGGGAATAAATTAGATTCCTTGAGGTCTGAAGCAATAATTTAATACCTTATTCAATACCAATCACAGCAAAATTTCTGCTGGGGGAATAAATAAATAAAGGGAGGAGTCAATATTGATTCCTAAGTCTTATCCTTGGTGACTAGTGAATGGTGGTGGTGATATTTGTGCAGATGGCAATGAGACAGAAAAACAGCCCACTATTCAAGGTTCAGTGCATGATCAAGGACATGGATAGACATTTTTTCCAAAGAAGACATACAAATGTCCAATATGTACAGGAAAAGTTTCTCAACATCACTAACTAATCACCAGGGAAATCCAAATCAAAAACCACAATGAAATATCACCTCACACATGGTAGAATGGAGAAATACCACAGAAAACAAGTGATGGAAAGGATGTAGAGAAAAGGGAACCCATGTACACTCTTGATGGGAATATAAGCTGGTACTATGGAAAGAGGTTCCTCAAAAAATTAAAAGTAGAACCACTGTATAATCTAGCAATCTCACTGCTGGGTATATATCCAAAGAAATAAAATCACTATCTCAAAGAGCTAATGCACCCCCATGTTCATTATGGCTTTATTCACAATAGCTAACACATGAAAATAACCTAAATGTTTATCAGTGTATGAATGGATAAAAAAAATAAGGCATATATATATATATGCACCATATGTATATATATGTATATACATAATATATATGTCATAGGTACATATATGTACGTGTATACACACACACAGGAATATTATGCAGCCCTAAAGAATACAGTCCTGCCATTTGCAACAACATGGATGTAACTTGAGGGCATTGTGCTGAGCAAAATAAGTTAAAGAAAGAAAGACAAATTCTGCATGATGTCACTTATATGTGGCTCTAAAAAAAGCCTAGGAGTGCCAGGGTGGCTCAGTCAGTTAAGCCTCCAAGTTGGCTCAGGTCATGATTTTGCAGTTTGTGAGGTCTAGCCCCACACAGACTCTGTGCTCACAGCTTGAAGCCTGGGGCCTGCTTCTGATTCTGTGTCTCCCTCTCTCCGCCCCTACCCTACTTGCTCTCTCATCTCTCTCTCTCTCTCTCTCAAAAATAAATAAATATTTTAAAAATTAAAACAATAAATAAATATAAATAAATAAATAGGCAAAACTCACAGAAATAGAAATAGAATATTGGTTGCCATGAACGAAGGGCTGAGGGAAATGAGGAGATGTGGTAAAAGGGAACAAACTTTCAGTTATAAGATGAATAAGCTCTGAGATCTAACACACACACAATGACTGTGGTCAATAATACTGCGTTCTATACTTGAAAGTTGCTATGAGAGTAGATCTTAAATGTTCTCAGTGTACACACACACACACACACACACACACACACACTCAGAAACATACACTCCGGGTTTTAAAAATCCTTAAATGTATTCAGTGTTTCTGCAGCCTCCAATCCAGATTCAGTGTAGAGCTGGAGTGGTAATAAAAGTATAACCCTGCATCTGTGTCTCCCTCTGTCTCTGACCCTCCCCTGCTCATTCTGTCTCTCTCTCTCAGAAATAAATAAAAAACACTAAAAAAAAAAAAAAGTATAATCCTGCAATATTATCCCCCGTATTAAGCCTTCTTTTTAGCTCCCCTTTACATTTAGGGCACACTCCAAATCCCTTAGTTGGCCTATGGCGCTGCACGATCCAGAGCTTTGCATCTTCACCACCTTCTCTTTCCCACTTGGGCACAGAGGTCTCCTTGGCATTCTTTGAAGACACCAAGTCTTTTCTTGCTTAAAAACCATTCCACTTGCTGTTTCTCTGCCTAGAATGCTGTTCACTCCTTAAAGGCAACTTCTCTGCTCACAAATCAGCCTCTCCAGTGAACCCTTCCCTACCCACTACATCAGAATCAGCCCTCCTTCACTCGCTCTCTAGTTCCTACCTCTGGCATGACTGCTTTCCTTTCCAAGGCTGTTCACAATATGTGTCTACTTAACTTATTTATGGTTTCCTTCTCGCCACTAAAAATTCTCTATCAAGGCAAAAAATCTGTTTCTTACACTATCACGTCCCCAGCACTTACAAAATAATGGCACATCACAAGTACTTAATAAACACTAGAAAGATGAAAAATAAAGCAGTAGACTTTGGGTTTCTAGTCTCACAAGTAGGGAGTTAGAAATTGTCACTCCATCCTAACAATGAAAAAGCTGAGCAGATTGAAAAATCAACTGTTCGTGGATGCATAAGGATCCCAGGATCTGTGGAGGACACAGGCTCAACTGCTGTTCCCAAGACTGAAGACAAGTGCATTCAGGGAGTCACAACTTACCAGAGACTTATGAGCAGAATCTGCTGGAGAAATTAACGCTAAGGTGAGAAAACTGAACTCTTATTCATAAATTGTTGAAGCCACATTCGGGACAAGTCTGCGAGCTAAAAACCCAAGGGAACCCAGTCGCAAGGGGCTTCCACAGCATGGAGAGATTTACCTTCAGGAACTTAACCAGATTCCCACAATAAATAACAAAGAAAAATCCTCTCATGTTTCTGGCAGGGAGAGGGGGAAAGGAACCATTTTGAAATACCACAGAGCCCCCTGTACTGAGCAAGGCCTGCCCTCACGAGAAGCTAATCAACCACAGCTAAACTGCTGGGGTGTTATCAGAGCCTAATGGATCAGAGAGAAGGTAGATAACACCAGGCAGCTCTAGCCTTCCCCATGGCAAAAGGAAAATACACAATTCCAGCCCATGGTAACCATCCTATCTCACCTGAAAGAGGAGAAATAATACTGAGAAACACTGGTGAAGTTCACAGTCAAGAGGCTCAGGCTTAATACAAAACTGAGACGTAATCATAAGGTAGAAAGCTTTCCCTCCTTCCACACCTCACCACCACATTCCTAAAGTCCTATTTACAGCATTTCCTTTTTCCTGGTATGTTATGTTCAGCTAGGAAGACAACATTCCAAGGCATACTAAAAACCAAAAAGCAGAATCTGAAGAGACAGAGCAAGCCTCAGAACCAGACATGGCAGGGATATTAGAATTAGAAGATCTGGAAATTTTAAAAATTGTGATTAATATGCTAAGAGCTCTCCTGGATAAAGTAGACAGCACATGAGAACAGATGAGCGATGTAAGTGGAGAGATGGAAATCACAAGGGCACCAAAGGACATGCTAGGGATCAAAACACAGTTTACAGAAAAGAAGAATGCCCTCCATAGGACACAGCCGAAGACAGAATCTCCGAGCTTGAGACTATATCAATAGAAACTTCAAAAACTGAAAAGCACAGGGAACAAAGACTGAGAAAACAGAACAGAATATCCAAGGACTGTGAGACAACTACAAAGGTGTAACATACACAGAGTGAGAATACCAGAAGGAGAAGAAAGAGAAAGGAACAGAAGAAACAGTTGAAACAATAAGGACTGAGAATTTCAGTCACTGGAGGAGCCGGCGGCGGGGACTCCCATAGTATTGTCAAATTAATGTCAGACATGAGACTGCCTGCTTAGCCCAGGTCACTGTGTACACACCCTAGGACAACCTTTCTAAGGGCTTTTGTTTTATTTTGTTTTATATGCTGTGTTGCCTGTGGCTTTGGCTGTTAGATGGTCAAACAAGCAATATGAGATCAGCCCTCTGGACTCAAGCTCCTAGGCTAGTATATTCGGTCAGAAAAAAAAAAAAGTCATTTCAGGGAAGCAATTAGTTCAACTAACCGCTTGACTGCTCTGGTAAAATTGGCCAGTTGTCTGACCTTCTTTAGAAGCTGGGAAGGAATTTTTCTCCCCCCATGACTCTGGCAGAGATATTGCTTTTCCTTTCTCTGCCACCCCCCCCNCAAAGGGAGCTTCAGACCCTTGGTGCTTAAGTGACTTGACATTTTGTTGCATTAACAGATGCAAGGAACAGTAATAGATATACATTTGTGGACTGCATAAGAAGAATCTCTTATTTATTCGATTTAGTAAAAATCCGATTGCTGAACCTAGAGGGTACCTTTTGGATTTTAATAAAGCACACTTTGAAGTCAGTCTCCTAGTCATATATTAAAAAAAAAAAAATCAGTAAGTATATTTCACCTGTCAGTGAACCGTTACCTCTTTCTGAAAGTTTGCCATTTTAGCTGCTAGGGGTTTCCAAACTCTGGATCCCTAGAATTTTTGAGCAGCCTTTCAGGGTGCCACAGGGGAGAAAGGGATGCTAATGAGGCAAGACTTACATTTGCATAGCACTTTGCTTTTTATAAAACACTTTTCGTTATTTCGGTGGATTCTTAAAATAATCCTGTGATGAGGGCAAGAGTTAATATCCCCACTTTGAAAAATGAAGAAATAAAGATTCAGAGATGTCAAGCAACTTTTCTACTGTTACAGCTAATTAGGGATTGATCCAGACCTATCATTCAAGCCCTAGGTCGTTGCCTGTAAAGCCATGGCTCCTTTGACTGTTCGACACTGTTTTCCACTCCGAGATAACCTCCTGAAATCAGAAGTCACAAACACACTTTTGTCTCCCTGTGCCATCTACTGCTGTGTGTGAGAGAGAGAGCATATTTAACAGTCTGTGTGGGGCGCCTGGGTGGCTCAGTCGGTTGAGTGTCCGACTTCGGCTCAGGTCATGATCTCACGGATCGTGGGTTTGAGCCCCCTGACAGGTTCTGTGCTGACAGCTCAGAGCCTGGAGCCTGCTTCAGATTCTGTGTCTCCCTCTCTCTCTGACCCTCCCCTGCTCACACTCGCTCTCTCTCTCTCAGAAATAAATAAAACATTAAAAATTTTTTTAATAAAAGAGTCTGTGTAATATTTTAAATGTATTTCCAAATAATTTAGAACACACACATACTGGAATATACAAATGAATTAAACCAGCCTGATACCTGTGTTTTCATACATTCTAAAAACTGGTGAATACCTGCATTATTAGACCAGGAGATACAACCAAAAGTGTTTGAAAAATGCATATTAGGCAAATTTCAAATAATGGGTCCAAGGTCCTTTAGCCAGCATGTGATAGAGCTTGAATTTATCAAAGCTTGACATCATCTCCAGTGATGCACGTTTTCAGGTGTTTTATGCAAAATAGGGAGAGAAGCACAGGGTTTCAGAGTGGAATTAATTGATAGAGGACATTTCCGAACACTCGGTGTGTGCACGTGGCAGAGAGTCTGCTGTGTCACAGTCACTTTAGGTGAGACTGTCTTGTCAGGAGCTCCTTTAGTTCTTTGGTAAGTAAACTTCCTTGTATGAAATTCAAGGGTGCACCCACCTTACACAAAATCTCCTTGTAGAGCAAATCGGGTTTTGGCAAAGGCTCAGGGCATTGGTTCAGAAGGACAGCAGGGATATAGCGGAAGGTTTTTTTAAAGGACACATGTCAACACCAGCAGAAGAAGGAGATCTGGGAGCTTTGAAAGAAAATATTTTGGAAATAATAGGAAAAAGTAGGTCAGGACCTGCCAGAGCCAGAACCTGTCTATCAGCAGTCCTCATTTTCTTTTGAGTCCCTCTACAAATCCTGATGGCCTCAGGCCACACTTAAAGATTAGTCAGGGCCCTCAAGTAAAATGCAGCCACTTTTTCTAGCAGAGGCAAGAGCCTGCCAAGCTGATACCCTAGGAACCTGGGCTTGTCCAACAGCTGTATTTTTGCACCGTGTATTTTGCACTTTGGATGTTGTATCTTGCTCAAGTCTCTGTAATTTGCAGTTTCAAATTCTGTAGACCAAAGGTCAGCCAACTACCACCCACTCTGTGTTTTCGTACTGCAAGCGAGCTAGGAATGATTTCTACATTTTTCAGTACAAAACAATGACAACAAAAGGATAAATAAAATTCAAATTTCAGTGTCCATGAATAAAATTTAATTAGAACGCAGCCACGCCCACTCACCACAGTATTCTGTACCTGCTTTTGTTACACAATGGCAGCACCTAGGAGGTGAAACACACATACACACACACACACACACACACACACACACACGATGCCTGACAACCTAAAATATTTCCCAGGCAGTCCCTTACAAAGTATGCCAGCTTCTGCTCTTAGACTGACTGTTGTCCATGGATGACTCACTTCCTAATTCCCCTACCTGGCCTACCTGCTCTGACCTTGCTGGAAACTCTGGTTCCTTTTTTTTTTTTTTTAATGGAAAACAAATTTTAATTTCCACATTCTTTTATAACTTAGCACTCATGCATTTCACAGGATTTAAAAATCATAAAATGTATGTTTAGATTAGACCTATATATAGTCACAAATCAAAGGGTTAAGGATTAACTAATGAAATTTCAATCACAGTAAAAGCCTTACTAATTTGGAAAGTAGTACATCTGCATTAGTAGAAAGTTTAATTTATGGAGTACTTTTATTTATTTATTTTTTGCTTTCTATTGCTTTTATTTTTTTATTTTATTTTATTTTTCTTAGTTTATTGTCAAGTTGGTTTCCACATAACACCCAGTGCTCATCCCACCAAGTGCCCTTCCCCATGTCCATCACCCCATTCCCCTTCCCCCCCCTCCCATCACCANTGGCCAGATTTCATTCTTTCTAATTGCCATGTAGTAGTCCATTGTATAAATATACTACATCTTCTTGATCCATTTGTCCGTTGATGGACACAGGCTCTTTCCATGTTATAGCTATTGTTGAGAGTGCTGCTATGAACATTGGTATACATGTGCCCCTATGCATCAGCACTCCTGTATCCCTTGGGTAAATTCCTAGCAGTGCTACTGCTGGGTTATAGGGGAGTTCTGTTGTTAATTTTTTTGAGGAACCTCCACACTATTTTCCAGCGGGGCTGCACCAGTTGACTTTCCCACCAGCAGTGTAGGAGGGTGCCCGTTTCTCCACATCCTCGCCAGCATCTGTAGTCTCCTGATTTGTTCGTTTTAGCCACTCTGACCGGCGTGAGGTGGTACGTCAGTATGGTTTTGATTTGTATTTCCCTGATGATGAGGGACGCTGAGCATCATTTCATGTGGCTGTTGGCCATCCGGATGTCCTCTTTGGAGAAGTGTCTGTTCATGTCTCCTGCCCATTTCTCCACTGGATTATTTGTGGAACCTCCAATTCCTACCTTGTCTCTTTGGCTTTTTGGAAATCCCTTGGTTTAGCATCCCATCTTATCTCCACACCCCTGACACCCTGCATCATTGCACAATACCACTAAAAATAGATCTGTAAGTTTTATTCAATTAGCATCTGATTTGCTAAGGGAAAAAAATGATCGCTTTCTGCCTCATGGCTCCTCATGTGCTTAATTAACACATTAACGGCTAATGAAGACCCCAAGGTACCATCACATGATATAGTGCTGGTGTTTATCCATTTTTGTCACAACTGTTCTCCACCATGCTCTGGGAGATGGAGCGTTCCTTCGGAGGCTAGTTCTATAGCAAAGCAGCCAGTTATGAGAGCTGAAATAGAAGGAAAAAGAAATACCTTCCAAATCTGTCTTCTTGGTGCTAAGAAAAACCTTAATTTTCTATGGAGAACCAAAGAGAAAGAGTAATAATTATTGTGAATTATTTTTGAACACTATGTTCCAGTGAATATGCTTACAACTTATTGTTATTGTCACACTTAATCATCAAAATTTTCCCATGAGGTAGTCCTTGTGCTTATTTTACTAGTGTGAAATCAAGACCAGGCAGGGCCACATGGATACAAAATACAAACCTAGAAGTAGGACTCATGTCTCCCTGATATCACAGTCTATGGCAGTAACCACCACACTGCACTCTCTTCAACTCTCTTCAGCTTGAGGACCTGGTTAAGATAAGTGGAAATGTGTTCTCCAGATCCTAAAAAGACGGGGCTAAATGTGTGTGGGTTAGCGAGGATCGGAAGGAAAAAGAGAAACGATGGGTAGAGCGAGTTCCTATAAAAGGACATTTTTACTGATATCATTCACTACACAGTGAAATTCAGTACAAAGTTAGTCTGTCTGGGGCCTCATCCAAAGGAGGATTATCCTCAAGGATCTGAAGGACCGCATGGCTATCAGCTGCTCTGCAAAGGCAGTAAGGTTCCAGTGTATGCAGTCACAGTTTATAGAATAAGTACAGTGGGATGGCATGTCAGAATCCTTTGATCATCTAGACCAGCTCATTGTGTAGATGTGGAAATTGAGACCCAAAAGGGGAAGGTGACCAGCCTGGTGTCACACAGCTGTTAGTGATGGTGTGGTAATTTCCATTACGCTATGCACCATCAATGATACAGTGATAGGAGTGTGAACTTTGGATGTATACAGACCAGGGTGAGCACTACCTGGGGAGCTGGCCTGATAGCTAGTAGTCAGCAGATCTTCTCCTACTGATACCCTTAGCATCTGACACACCTTAACTCGTTTGTTCACTGTATTCCACCAAGGATAATTACCACTAGTACAGGGTGTTTTTGTTTTTGTTTTTGTTTTTGTTTTTTTGAGGGGGAGCAAGCGAGAGAGCGAGAGAGCACGTGTGCACAGAGCCAGGGAAAGGGGCAGAGAAAGTGAGAAGAGAGTAAGCAGGTTCCACACTCAGCACAGAGTGTGATATGGGGCTTGAACTCATGACTGTGAGATCATGACCTGAGCCAAAATCATGAGTCAGACGCTTAACCAGCTGTGCCACCCAGATGCACCAAGGCTTTGCATTCTGTGCCTTCACAACATTTATTACTTACATCTAACAAGGAAGAAATTTCAGTGAAAAGAAATAAAGGGTCTGGATCTAGGTCACCTAACATGGCAGTGTCCTTCCTCCCACCTGGAAATGACTCCCAGTAAAGAAAAGGAACATCATCATGGGTTCTCACAGTTCCTCCTGGGGAGGCACGCTCCTTTCTTCTTCAGGACTTTCACCCCCATAAATAAAGTTTTGGGGCCACGATGGCAGAGTTGAGTGGGTGTGTGACAGAGACACATAATATCTAGCAACCTAAGATGTTTATCACCCAGCCCATTGTAGACTATGTCTCTCATGGGCTTAACAACTATTCATGGGTCAGATACCATTTTAAATCTCTTATGAACAAAGCTCCCAATTTCTCAAATCAACTTAAAATGGATTCTATTGTACTTTCATTAGCAAAGTCTATGTGAGGTCTTAAGAACAAGAACTGTATTTATTCATTCAACAAATGTGATTACTCTCCTAGAATGTCCATAAAGCTTAACTGGGATTTTGAGAAATCCTCACAAGAACCTTGTGAGGATGTATTACCTCCATGTTGCACATAAGTAATCTGAAACTTTTACTGGTGAGATAACTTACAAATGTCTCAATAACTAGGTGGCAAAGTCATAATTCAAATACTTTGTCCAACAAAATTATTGGTCAGGTAAAATGATTCCCATTTTGCCAAAGAGGAGACTAAAGCACAGAAAGCCAAAACCAGTTGCTCAAGCTGCACGCTTAATAAACCGGAGAGTCAGGATTCATATATGGGTTTTCTGATTAAATTCTGGAGCTCCTTCTAGTGTTTTATCAAACGCTCCACAGACATATTCATATCTACTAATTTTAGCAAGTAATCTTTCCTTAGGAAATGATTGCTAGGGATACAGAGGTATGTTTCTGAAATCCCATTATCCTTGGCATCTAAATTATATACATATTGTTCATGATTGGGGTGGAGATAAGCGGGAAGATTTCTGCCACAGGCAAGATAACAACTATCCCAATTGGAGTTCTTCAATTTTGTAGTTTCTCTGGAGATTTAATCTGCATTCTGGGTCTATAAAAACCATTCTGGGTCCTCATATAATAATTCCAATACCTTTGTAATAATATTTCTCTTTCATTTCCCTGAAAATAGAAATGCATTGCTTAAACAGACCATTTTTATTTACCTTGTGAATCATATATGAGAAAAACATAGCCAATTTGAGAGCAGCACAGTATTTCCTTAGGGCCTCTCACTGGGGATTACATGATGCATCAGACTTGATGGCAAATGAAACACAGAGGGGCCCACTGATACACCAAATCCCATTTTGGGAAGTCTGTTTCAGTGGAAGATTGCAAACAAGCCATTATTTTGTCAGTTGGAACAAAAGCCCTGATTAAAAATTAAAATACATTCTGTACTGATAAATATACAGCTGCCTAATTACTTGCAAGATTTATATTTTGCGGTGTTAATTCCCTCATAATGGCTATTTCTTACTCCCTATAAAGCAGAACACAACGATCTTGACAGTGACAAGCTTCAATAAACATTTGGTTGTCCCTTTTATTAGATAGATCAGTTCCTCGTTATTAATGTTTTCAAAATCCCATTTTAAAGTATTTCAACAGTATGGAACTGTGTCCTTTCCATCAAATGGCATTTAATGTAAGAAGACGTATATATTTAGATACTTAATTATGAGTGATTTAAAATTTCTCTTCTGCCAACCGGACCTTCTAATTTGCCATCACCTAGTTTTTCCTTAACATTCACACACGTACATACACGACCGAAACATAACGTAACAAAAGCACCAAAATAAATAAGACAAACAGAATAAAATAATATCTTTCAGTAGTTCCAAGGAGCTTTTGGAGGCCGGGGTGAAAGCTAAATGGCTGCCATGATTGAAGAGAGATCATGAAAATGATCTCGTAGGTTCGTCAGTTGTAACACATGTATCAATCTGGTGCAGAATGCTGATGGAGAAGGAGGGTTTGGGGAGCAGGGAGAGGGGCTATGTGGGAGATCTCTACTTTTTGCTAAATTTTCTGTGAACCTAAAAGTCTCCAAAAAGTAAAAAGGAAAGTAAAAAAAGAAAAAAGATTTCAAAGAAGGGCTCTAGGTTTTATTGATTTAGTGGCTCAATGGCATCATCAAGGACCCAGTTTCTTTCCATCCCTTCTCTGTAGCATCTTCCAGTGGCTCAGGTTTGCCTTTGGGCTGGCTCCCCCCACAGGGCAAGATGACCGCTGGAATTCAAAACATTACACCCACACAAGACAATATCCTAAGGCAGAAAAAATACAGCATTTCCTGGAATCTCCTGCTTAAGAGGAGAAATCCTTGGGGCACCTGGATGGTTCAGTTCATTAGGTGGTTAAACAGCTGACTTTTAATTTCTGCTCAGGTCAGGAGCTCACAGTTTGAGATCTGCATCCGGTTCTGTGCTGACAGCATAGAGCCTGCTTGGGATTCTCTTTCTCTCTGCCCCTCCCCAGCTCACTCTCTCTCAAAATAAATAAATAAACATTTAAAATAAATATATTTTTTTTTTACAAAAAGAGGTGAAACCCTCGAGGAGAACTGTCTTTTTGGCTTCTGGCCAGGATTGGGTCACAAGCACATCCTAAATAAATCACTGAATAAAAAAGATTAAAACCACCAAGTTATGATCAGAATTTACCCAGAGTCATGTGGGGAACAGGTGAATATCTGAACTTAAATCGGTGTTCGTGGGGGAGAGAAAAAAGACTGGCGAATGAATATTCAAAGAGAAACCAACAATTTCTGCTACTGAGGATACTATTGGAAAAAGTTACTTTCTACTTGGCATTTCTGCTCCTTCTAACCTTTCTCTCTCCTGATGACCACAGGCAAGACCCAGCATGAAGTGGGTCCCACAGCTGACTGAAGTAGGGAGCTATCCCAGTACTGCACAGGGGGAAATGGGGAGCCACAGAGGGCTATTCTTGCTGTTTTTATCTCTGAATGAGCACTAGATCAAACCACTATCACAAATCTTTTGAGGAAGGCAGTTTTGTAAAGTGACCCTTTTTCTTTAAAATGTATTGGCCTACCGCAGACAAAGCTGCAATTTGCATTGTAAAGGACTTAGCCAGGGCTTTTGCTGTCTTCTTAAAGCAGTGTCATATCCTACAGTGTTCAGCTGGGGAATATCGGCAGAAATCTTCACGATGCTGTTCTGATTTGTCCTTGTAGCCTCGTACCTTTAATGACTCCCTAGATTTAGAGGATAGAATCCAGTCTTCGGAATTCCTCACTTCTTAAGCAGAACTGCTCATTTCTATGCCAAGGAATATACACAGCCACATGACAACTGAGACACCTTCCTGCAGTGGCTTTCAATTTGGCCACGCGTCAGAACACAAGAATATGCAGAAGTCCATATCTCTGTGATTCTACTTTGGTAGAACTGAGGCATGTCCCAAGCCACAAGATTTAGGCAATGGGCGATATTTTTATTTATTAAAGCAAACATGGCTGTCGTATGGAATAGAGTGCAAAACTGCATACATTTTTAAAGTAAAACTATGATCATTGTAAGGAAATGTTTTTTGAAATTTCTGTAAGAATTTTCTATAGTTACTTCAAGCTATCACCCTAAACATATCCACTAACTCTTAGTGGCCAGTAGAGGATATTTAGGAGAAAGTGTGAAATACTTCCTAGGTAAGGAATAAACTAAATGCTCCTCTGTAGGAGCCATGGCAGGTGGAGGAGAGCTTTATGATGACTGTTATGAAAAATTCATTATGCAGCCAGTGCCTAATAAGCCTGAACTTTCAGTCTTAAGAAGGTACAGATGTTTTTTATGGTTTAATAAAAATTCCTTCTTGAAGTTTACCTTATCAAGTTGCAATATTACACTCTTCTGTCTTCTCGACCTTTCTGCAGCTGGTTCACTGTTTGTCCTTAAAACTCCTCACTCCACTTACCCTGAATAAGTAAGGATGCTGTGTCATAATCCACAATCAATCAACATAAATAAAACAATTCAGCACAGATGTGACCTGAATATACATTTAGAGTCTGCTAATTGCACAAAGCAGTATCATAAGGTTTCAAGGTCAGACAAACCAGCAGTGAATTTACTCTGTGGAAAACACAGAGGGGGCCATGCTGCTGTTTATTATTGTAAATGCTCATTTGCAGAGTTTAGGAGAGCTTGCCACTCTGCAGACATTCCATAACCGTACCAATTGCTTTTTCCTCAGGTAGAAATGTGAGTAGTGTAAAAAGCAAATAAACATCAGACCCAAAGTGGGGTTACTTGCCACCACAGCAAACCAAGACTTAACTGCAGGAATGTGATGTTTAACCAGTCAACCTGTAATTTCCTTTATCAGCACTAGTAAGGCAATCTGATAGACCCCCGCTCTTTCCGCAAAGGAAGGTGACCTTGCCTGAAACAATCTTTGTTTTTCTTTTACTAGTAACTTTCTTGTCCTATCCCATTTCTGCCTATTAAAGTCTTCCATTTTGTATGGCTGCTTGGAGCCCCTTTCTACTTGCCAGATGGGATTCAGCCCAATTCATGAATCATTGACTAATGCCAATTAGATCTTCACATTTTCTTAGTTGAATTTTTGTTATTTAACAGTTGGTAAGGAAAAGACTTGGTTACTACAAAGCTACAGAGAGGTAAATGCAATCTAGTCTAAACGCTCCTAGAGACCTAAAAAATGGGGAAGAAAGAGCATAGACTTTGGATTTGGTCAGACAAGGTTTGAAATCTGATTTTAACTCCTTACTAGTGATGGATTCTTGAACACTTATTTAACATAGCCTATGATGCCTCATCTTTGCAATGTGGATCAAAAACTAGCACTTGATTCCGATTTCCAACAAGAAGGAGAATTAGCACAGGCTACTGACTTCTTCTCCTGACATCAGTGGTAGGTCCGGAAACTACTGAAACTTTTAGAAACCTAAGACATAACAGACACACTATGGGAAACACTTGGAGAGCTGTTTGAAGTACCATGTGAGTGGGAAGTGGAGAGGGGCACAAGGAAACTTTTGGAGGAGTGTCTCTGTTATTCCTGATAAACCCCCACAACTGAAAGTTTATGTTAATAAGATGACTCAGGGTGGGGGAAGTCCATGCCAGAAGGACCAACCATGTGATTAGAGGGTTGGAGTTTGAGCCACAACTTTTGAGGAGTACGGAAATGGAGACGGAGTTCAACCATATGAGCAATAATTCAGTCAGTAACACCTATGTAGTAGAGCCTCAATAAATACTCTGGATACTGATGCTAGGGTGAGCTTCCTAGGTTGGCAGTACTCTGAATACTATCATATGTCAAAGTTGGAAGGGTAACCCACCCCTAAGGACACAGAAGCTTTGCATTTGGGAAACTACTCATCCCAGATTCCACCCTCAGCATCTCTTCCTTCACCTGATTCTGATTTTTTTATCCTGTTTCTACAATAAAACAGCAATCATAAGTACAATACTTTTGTGAGTTCAGTAAGTCTTTCTAGCAAATAATCAAATCTGAAGAGGTCCATGGTGACCCTTAAATTTGTAACTAGCTTATCTGAAGTGAGAGCCCTGGGAACCTGTGGACTCACAGTTAGTGTCAGAAGTCTTGGGCAGACTTTGCAGTCCTGATGACTGTGCCCTTAATCTTGCAGTTTGGCTAACTGTAAGTGGGTACGTTGGTAAGAGATGTGGAGTAAATATAGTAAAAGAACAGAGCAGTAGGTGGGAACATTTATCTTGAGGACCTGGTCCAGAAAAAAGCAGGAAACGTTAAGCAAACCGAAACTTTTAAATGAAAACATCTGAATAATGACAGAAGGAAATATTTTGAGAGATAATTGAGCTAAACTTCCCAGAATAATGGGAAGGAAAGGAAGGAAGGGAGGGAGGGAGGGAGGGAGGGTCTAAACATCTGACTGGAACATTCTGTAGAATGTCAAACAAAAGTGAGAAAGAAAACCATACTGCAAGAAATTTTAAGGCAATTAAAGATAAGTAGAAAATTCTAAAATCTCTGGAGAAAAAAGAACATCACATTCAAAGGGAAAGATCATACTGACCTCAGCAACACTGGAGGTGAGAAATCAATAAGGAAATATTTTTAAAGAATTAAAAGCAAATAGTTCTGAACCTAGAATTTTACATTCTGCCAAATTGCTATTCAAATTTGAGAGAGAGTGTGTGTATGTTAAGAGGGTAGATAAACCTCTCTAGCAGATAAAGGCTTCAGTATATTTGACACATAATAACTTCATTGAAGACATTTTGGAGCAAATATTAAAATAGGACAAACAAATCAAGATGTTTTAAGTCAGCTCTCTATATAGAGACATAATATAATTCAGTTTGTAATTGTCAAAGGGGCTCCTGGGTGGCTAAGTCAGTTAAGCGTCTGACTTCGGGTCAGGTCATGATCTCACAGTTAGTGGGTTCGAGCCCCATGCCAGGCTCTGTGCTGACAGCTAGCTCAGAGCCTGGAACCTGCTTCGCATTCCGTGTCTCCCTCTCTCTCTGACCCTCCCTGCTCACACTGTTTCCTCTCTCTCAGAAATAAATAAAACATTAAAAAAAATTTTTTTAAAGACCAAAGGACCATTATTATTTCCATAATAATATAGAATTAAAATTTTATATGATATTAATAGCCTAGAATTTGAGAAATGGGGAATAAATATCATACTAAAATTTGTGTCTGAGGGTAAAGATATACTCATCAATTCTTACCAAAAAATAAAAATAAGAAACAAAGAAGAGGTAGGATAAACAAAGGTAATAGAAATCAATCCAACATGTTAATACTTACAATAAGTATAAGAAGAATAAGCTCAACAATTAAAAGACAGAGATTATCAGATTGGGTCTTAAAAATACATGTAGAAGACCCAGGGGCGCCTGGGTGGCTTAGTCGGTTAAGCGTCCGACACTTGAACAATAGAATTTGGAAAGGTTGAAATTAAAGGATGGAAAAAGAGGTAGAAAAATCTAAAGAAAAAATTCTAGCATATCACCATTAATATTAGACAAAATGGACTTTAAATTTTAAACATCTTAATTAGGGACAAAGAAGTTCCCTACACACTGATAGAAGTTTCCATTCACCATGATGGAAAATATAATAATTTTAGACATGTATATAACTAATGATGGTTTTCCATATATAATACAATAAAATGACAGATCTATAGTTATAAATATGTAAATTGATCACCAGAATGGGACATTTCAGTGTGACTTCCTCCCTTAGTAATCAATCAATTGGATCTAATAAAGTATATAAAAGATTTAAACACAATTATAAAGTTGACCTCTACATGGACATAAGTACAATGCTGCACTCAACTATTTCAGAATAAGCCTGCTTTTCAAGAATATAAGTGACTTTATACAAATTCATCATGTACTAGAATATAAAGCAAGCCTCCATAAATTTCAAAGAATAGCTATAAAACAGACTATTTCTTGATTCATATCAATTCAGTTAAATATTAATTATAAAAAGTAAAAATTCCCCACACATTTTGAAATTCAAACAAAAAATGTAACTAAATAACTCATGAGGAGATATCATAATTACCTAGAAGTGTTTAATAGTGAAAACACTACATATCAAAACTTATGATACACCTAAAACACCTAAAGTGGAGTTTTAAGGAAAATTTACAGCATTGTGCACTTGCATTAGAAAATAATAAAATCTAAACATTAATAAGATACAGAATCAACTTCAGAAATTAGAATGAACAGCACAATAACCCCAATGAAATTAGAAGAAAGGCAATAAAATAAAACAAGAAATTGGTGAAATAGTGAAGATATTTTGTATGATTTTAATGATGAATATGTGACATTTTACATTTGTCAAATCCACAAGACAAAAAGTGACCTCTAATGTATACTATGGACTTTAAGAATGTGTAGAATATATGGAAAGAAAACACACAGGATTTAATTAATAATAATATATCCACATTGGTCCATCACTTGTGATGAATGAACCACACTAATACAAGGTGCTAATAATAGGAGAAATAGAATTAAGAAATAATAGTAAATAGGAGAGTAAAATTCTTAAATTACTCAAAAGAAAATTCACAAATGTACATCAGGAGACATGTGTAAGAATGTTCATGACAGTATTTTTCATGATAACAAAAATCATTAATAGTATTATTAAGTAAATTATGGTTTTTTCATAGGATAGAGTATTACACAATGGTGAAATTGTATAAATTACAACTACACAGCCACGCAAAGAATAATCTTAATAATACAAAGTGTTTAGCAAACAAAAGTAAATGCCAAAAGACTATATTCAACTTTATAAGTGTTTTATAAAATTAAAAGTGACAAAACTGTGCTAGAGATGCATACACTTATGACAAAGCTGCATTTGTATCTGAAACCCAGCAAAAATAATAAAATGGGGGTAATGATGCCTAATTGGTAGAGTTGCTTTAAGGATGAGGAAAATACATACATATAAAGCAGCTGGCCCATGGTAGCTATTCAGCCCACAGAAGCTCTCTTGAATATTATGAGACTATTATTATGAGTGTTGAAGAGAAAATAGACTCATTTCAGAATAAAGGGCCACATAATAATTTGCTGGATTTAGGCCAGCCCCAGAAAGAGGGCTTATTAAAGGTGCTTCATCGACAAAATAGCTTCTTTCTGTTTATCCCCGAGAATCCCTTCTATGCTGATATATCTAATTGACCTGACTCTATCCAAAATCCTAAAAGAAAATGCTATGCTTTTCTTCTCTTCTAGTGGCTTTAAAAAATAACAAAAGCCTGGTCAACGTGATTTAGGAAAATTTGTCATTATAGTCAAATGACTTCTCTCCCTCAGATAGCCAACTTCTCTAGAGCAACCTCCATAGCGTATATGTATTTGTCTCCGGATGCTGCTACAGCAGTTCCTAGTGATTCCAAACACCAAAAGGGACATGGAAACCTCTCTGTCTTTCAGTACCACTCCAGGAAAATAAAATCATATTTATATATGCAAACACAGGTAGCTGTACAGTAGAGTAGAGCATAATATAGTGTAGGATGTATCGAAAGAAAACACGCAGAACTACTCAGATGCCAAATCCCCTTCCTTTTTCAACCTAGCAACTGAAAAGAAAATTGAAACAGGCCAGGCATTTTGCTGTGGCAAGCCAAAACCACACTGACAATGCTGAGGCACAGGGATGATTTAGTTTCTGATGTGAGCAAAAACTAAAATTACCTGCCATTAATAATAATAAGACACACTGAGAAACTCGTAGAAACTTGGATTCCTTGTTCATTAATAAAAGTCAGAGTATAAGCTAACTTATTAGAGAAACTGGGAGAATAAAAATATGCTTTGATCCCTAATGCAAGGAATAGACATCAAGGACAGCTCCACTGATCCTACAGCTATTTTGACTATCCTCCAAAAAGGCTGTACTGGTGAGGGCATGGCGAAGACAACCATCCCCACTCCCTACGCCTAGTCACATTTCTGTTTTTGTTTTTTTGTCTCCCTCTCTCACCACATGGCAATTTTGTCAACCTCCTAACCCACACTGCCTCCTCTTCTGTTTATTTCTTGTATCGCTGAACACCGGAGCCAGGCACCTAAAGCCAGAAAACTGCAAGTCATACCACCTTCTCCCTCAGCTCTGCCTAACCATCTAATCCATCACTAAATTCTGCTGAGTCTGTCACCTTCCTGCTTCTTGAATCTGCTCATTCATCATCCCCACTGCTACTTGTTCATGCTACCTCTTGCCTGAATTACTGCAACTGTCTCCTGGGCTCCTTACCGATTGTTTTGCCCTTGGATCCATTCTCCAAAAGTAGCTGGTAAAGTCGCGGGGATGCACATCAAACCAACAATAAAATGATAACATTTAAACTCTTATGGTAGCGCATTCAAGACCCCAAGTGAGCCAACCCCTTTTTAATGCCCCAAACTCCCCTCTTTCCACATTCCTCCCTTTCATTTCTGTCTAAGCCACACTGTCCAAGAGAAATATGATGGGAGCCATATTTTCTAAAAGGGGAAAAAAGTAAAAAGGAAACAAATGAAGTGAATTTTAATAAAATATTGTATTTAACCCAATATACCCAAACTATTAATTTTCCAGCATGTGGGTGGCATTAGCCACATTTCAAGTGCTCACTAACCATAGATGGCCAGTAGCTACCTATCAGATAGTGCAAATCTAAGACACCCACATTTCTTCAGCCTTTCCCATGCCACGTCTGGCGTGAAGTCCCTCCCTCCCCATTCATATCCCAGCCCACTGTGGCTACTGTCCCTTCTCTGCTGCGCCCTTCCTGACTCACCTTCTCCAAATTATGTGTCTCTTTCATGCATTCCAAGAACACCCTGAGCTTTCCTCAGCAAGGAATATATAGAAGTTTTTAGGTTTTCTTTTTCTTTTTTAACTTGTGTCACACATATCTTAAAATGTCCAGCAATCAACACAATATTTAACAGTAAGATGGACATGTATGGTCTTTTAGCTACAATTGCTCCCAATCATGTGAATGTGAAGCCCAGTTCAGCTTCTGGGGTGTATTCCAAGGTCAAACCAATCAGCACATTTTAGCCTGAGGAATATCATGGCTCCAGGATAGGCATGCGAGCTGAGTTGGTCCAATCAGACCAAGGGTAAAGAACGAACTCACTCCAGAGTTAAGGCAGAGGCTTTTGCTTTTTTTTAAACCACAGTATGTGATTAAAAAAAGTGTGCTGCCCTATTGAAGCTGGCAGCTTCCTTATGAGGAGCCCTCCAAAAGAGCAAAGAAAAAGAAAGAACATTAAATAATCCAGCTTTGAAGCCTATACTGTGTCTGGATTTCAGGGTTTATGAGATAATAAATTTCCTAATTTTTAAGGCCAGTTTGAATTAGTCTTTTATTACCTGGAGCCAAAAGTATATAACTGATCTGGTTAACTCATGTTAAATGCATGCTTATTATGTAACAGACTTTGTTCTAGACTTTTACAGATGATATCCCTTTCCACCAATCCATATAGGCCTAATATTTTCGGTGCATTTTAAACTTTACTTCTATGTCTTATTGAAAATCATTTGCAGAGATCGGTTCTCCTATGCTAATTAGGGCATTTTTTTCCCTCCTACCATCCCCAAGATGAGAAGTATTCTTAATAACCATTTGCTGGTTTTTGATTACTGCAGACCAGGGGCTGAAGGTGGTCACACCTTTCTGCCTGTGAGTGTTTGCTGCTGTTAAACAGTCCCTGATCCACAATTTTATATAGGTATGGAGGCCATACCATTTGTCTCTTTACTCTTTACACCATAAGCCAACATGATGGCCAACAAAATGTGACAGAATATCACAATACACAGTGATATTGAGCCTTGATTAGATGGGATTTAGGGTCATCTTCCTTAGGGAGAAAATGGGAGTAGCGAATATTGTCTGTGTGGAAAATACTGAGGTGGACATTTAGTGAGCTGTGGCAGAGACAAACCTAAGTATTCAGAGTCCCTTTTTCATCCTCCTCTCCGAGTCCCTCCTGTGCAGCTGAGTTGGAAGCCATATGACTAAGACTGACCAAAGGAGTGTAACCATATGTAATATAAGACACTCCAGGTCTGGCCCTTGTAAGGATCCCACGTGATAATCCACATTCTTCCAGGAAAGTCTGTGCTAAAAATGGTGCCAGTACAAAGTAGATGTCAGAATCCCCAGGAAACTGCTTAGAGTTTTCTCCAATCTCTATTAGATTGACACATGAGCCAGGAAAAAAAACAGTTCTTAGTAGTTTAAACCACTAAGATTTTTAAGGTTTGTTTTTAAAGCAGTTAGTGTTACTTATGCTGACTAAAATAGCATTCAATAAATATTTGTTAAGTGAATTGGGTTCGTATAAGATATCATTTCACCCTAATGGAAAGTCCACAGCAACTTCTGCCATAGCAAAAGAATATAAAATGTAAAAGGAATAGAATAGAATAGAATAGAATAGAATAGAATAGAATAGAATAATAAAATAAGATTAAATAAAATAAAATAAAATTCAGGACTGTACACTCCATGAGAGTCTATAGCATCTGTATCTAAATCACTCACCACTAAATGCTCAGAGATCAGCACATGCCTGGCACAAAGTATGTCCTTAATAAACATTTATTGCCACTTGTCCTACAAGGGATTTGTGAGCTTCATAAATGCTTTAGAGTTTCATAATTCCTCTTTAAGCCTGATTTTATGTAGAGATACCCATTTTGTGGAATTCTAGTTGATTTTCCTTTTGCCCTTATACTTTTCTTTGTGTTTCAACTTATATTGATTAGTCATTATTACAATCAGAAAAAAGAAAAAGTTATTGTAAGAAATTAAATCTCAATGTTGGATATTTATAAGAACCCCCCCAAAAAAAGGTCTTAAATTAAGATTTTAAGTGAAAAGGCAAATACTAGAGAAACCAAGAAATACATTCAGAAGCATTAACTATAACAGTGGTCATCATGAAAGGATTCTATCAGGCAGCAATTTAAGCAAATAGTAACATGAGACACAATTACAAGAAAAACCAGCCTCAAGTTTTTATTCTCTGTCTTACTTTGTACCAAAAATAAAAATAATAAACTGTTCTGGGTTATCTAAGCTTCTGGAAAATCAGTTTCTATCAACTGGAAGCAAAATGAATGATTTAACATTGTGATCCTTAAAGTACTAAAGTAAAATACACCATTCCTTTTTACCAAAAACTGTAATTAAGGAAGGCTACAGTGTCTATTTGAGATTTGGAGAGATAATCAGGAAATAATATGGGAGGGGAGTTGCAACCCAGAAAGGATGAGGGAATCTGGTAGATTAGACCTTGTGTGCTTTGATTTAGCATCTTGTTCAACTACTCAGCATCTTACTCCCTAAGGAGTATTTATCTTTAAGTTTTGTGGGAAGAGTGTAAATTGCACATAGGAATTAATTAATTTAATGCTTCAGCGTCCTACCTAATCAGATTATAAATCACTGTCTCAGAAAGTATCTCTTGTAATCATGACATCTCTAAGAGGTAAATTTGTAGATTGGGTTATTGATTAAATGTGGGGAGGGTGAGAGACATAAAATCTTAGGGATGACTGGCAGAGTTTGGCATGAGCAATTGGATGGCTAATGGTGCCATTTATTGTGGCAATCCGTAGTCTAATGTGTATAGGAATTACCTGGAGAGCTTTTAACTATTTCATTTCTCTGGTCCACTCCCTACAATTCTGGCTCAGTAGATTTATAGGGAAGAGCCCAAGATTTTAAATGAAAAAACAAAAAAAGTTTTAAGCCTCCCTGGATGATTCTGGTGCTGGTAAGTAGAGAACTACCTTTTTAGATATTTATCAACAGGAGGTACCCTGAATGAGAAACATATTTGAGGAAAAGGTCTTGAGTTTTAGGGCCAAAGAAGAATGTTCTGCTTATGTGAATCTGAATAAATATTTCCCATCTGCACTGTCATGTAGCCCAGAGAAGAATGAACATTGAGAAGCACAAGGCCTGGACATTGAAAGATCCCTAAACCTTTACAATGGGGGTGGCTCTGGGAATCCAGGACCTATGTGGGCTTAGCAAAGGCCAACCCCAAAAGGCTGTATTCCCAAGCCCTGCAAAGGGAAGGAGAAGGTAGATTACATATAAGAAAATAAGGCAAATGGCCTGAGGTAATGTGAGTATTGTCAACGTTCGTTTGAGATCCAGACGCTTTAATATCTGTCCTCTGTGCTTTAGTATTTTACATTCATTAAACTCCTAGCATGATTTCATGCTTACAAAGAATGACAAACAGTATTGTGGGAGAGAAGAAAAGCGGGAAATACAGAGGTAAAAATGCAGTGGCAAATAGCCCTACAAAGATTCCTAGCAAAAAAGGTAAGCTGCTTATGAGAAGCATGATTTGAACTTGAAGCATAGTGAATAGAACTGAGGCTTGAATTTAAATTAACCTTGCCGTTGGACAGGAAATATTTCCTCCAGTAGAAATTAGGCATGGCCAAAGAAAGAGCCATGTTGTTTATGTTATTGTCACTGGTTTTAAAAGTTCTGGTTTAAAAGCTCTGGTTTATCCATTCATTTCAACATTCAAAGATGGCAGCCTTAAAAGAAATGTAAAATACCATTTTTGAATAGTCCTATGGGTGCAAAGCACTCCTTAGTTTCCAGGAAATTAGGCATGGCCAAAGAAAGAGCCATGTTGTTTATGTTATTATCACTGGTTTTAAAAGTTCTGGTTTAAAAGCTCTGGTTTATCCATTCATTTCAACATTCAAAGATGGCAGCCTTAAAAGAAATGTAAAATACCATTTTTGAATAGTCCTATGGGTGCAAAGCACGCCTTAGTTTCCAGGTAAGTATAACTTTGGCAATTTTCTCAATTTAAAGGAGTGCTAGAAATGTATAGAAGCCATACAGGATAGGATGATCTGCTTCTCTCTCTGGGAATTTTTCTCTTTGAGGAAAAATGGACCAAATTATGAGGTGCTATTAATAGCCACCAAGGAGAATAACTTTGAATAAAATTCACAGAATGTACCTATAATGTCTTCATAGTCCGTAATTTCTAACCAATTTCTGTTTTAATGGCTCAATACAATTCCATTGCTTTTGGCATTAAGAGGCTTCATTAACATACTTCTACTTTCATTGAACTCTAAAACTAAAAAGATAAGGTTGACTGGTATACAAGAAAAAAGCATTTAGTGCATTTTGGCTCACCAGCCACTCGGTGCATAATTTTGTCCATGTTTAATAAATCCTCACACCAAAATTCTATTTTCAAAATCATACATTTCAGTTGTTCTTTCCCATTTTAAGTAGGCTAGGCTAAGTAATGGATTATTCCCTTTTAAAGTGGCCAAAAAAAAAAAAAATACATGATTTTTTAAAGTAGATGTCAAGTGGCAAATTTAAATAATAATAAAAATAAATGGTTGGAATTTTCACTTACCCTTGAAGGATCAAGCAATTGGTGTTTTAATTTGTTTAAATGGAATAAAAATACTCTAATCCATTAGGGAGTAGGTTGCCATGTAATTTGCTTACAGTGTTTGGCATTCACACACACTCATTATTTAGTACATGATACTTTTTATAAAGATGTGTAAACTCTCTGGGCACAGGTCCAGTTTTTAAATCTAGTTTCTCTGAAACAAAGAAGTGCTCCAGGGCAGAAAGCTGTAAAAAATACAAGAAATGACTGAAGAGAGAGCCACCTATGGAGTGTGTGTGTGTTGTCGAGGATTTTCAAGGTAGAAGGCAATAGGACATCCTACTGTTCTGAGGAGCTTCAGAGTTTAAACCATGAAAGGAGGAGGCTTCAAATAGAAACCAAATAGATTTAAAGTGGGAAGGCCATTGGAGACGCCAGTTAGGAAAACACAGGTTAGCCTGGGAAGGCCAATTATAAGTGTACTGGGCCTGCATGGTTGCTGTGAACATTATACAGATGACATGCTTTACTGCTTACCCTCTATTCATTAGGAAAATCCAGGTACCCTGTGAAGCACTGTTGTAATCTTGTTGAATTCACACATTCACTTCAGATGCTATAGATAAGACTCAGAGTATCTGTTTCTTTGGCTCAAGCCACCTACCAAGGAAATGGAGGAGATGAGATTCGAACTCACATCTGATTCCTAGCAGAGATGAGATCTTCCTTCTAACTTTCTGGCATAAGTTACTCCTATTCATCAAACGAGTAAACCTAGAGCAAAATTATTTATGAAATTATCTAATGGCACTTTTTCTTGTGCCTCAGGTTGGCCACAACACAATTGTACTTGTTGAGTTTTTGCTTCTTTTTATATCTTATTAATTCTAATCCATGCTTCTGTGATTCAAGTTAGGTAACATATAAAGTTATTTCTGGGACCTGCAGGAACATGAAAATCTCGGTCCCCCATCCTTTGTGATCTTTAAAAATGCAACAAAACGTAATCTGCCCAAAAAAGTCTGACTATACTGCCTGACTCTTTGTCTATCCCATCTATTTTTGCTCTTGCTTTGTTCAACTTCCTCTTCCAAAATGGTCATAGCAGTGTCAATAAGGATCATACCAATTGTTGTGTACACTTAAGTTAAGCACATAGTATTTGCCAGAGTATCAGTCATCTACTACCACAATAGCACCCTGTAACAACCTTCTCAAATCTTGGTGAGCTTTTTTCTCTCACAGCTAGATGTGGATCAACAGGTTTAAGCTCAGAGTTATGAAGCATCTCTGTTACCAGTCTGTGTTTGACTCTTCACTGTAGGTTAGGCCCAGGTCCCTCTCATGCGTCTTCATTGTGCGTCACAGCCTAAAGAGTAGGCAGCTGCTCAAAGGCAGCTCTTCTCCTCCTCCTCCTCCTCCTCCTCCTCCTCCTCCCTCCTCCTCCTCCTCCTCCTTCTTCTTTTAGCACTTATTTATTTTTGAGAGACAGAGCATGNGCTCCTCCTCCGCCTCCTCCTCCTCCTCCTCCTCCTCCTCCTTCTTCTTTTAGCACTTATTTATTTTTGAGAGACAGAGCATGAGCAGGGGAGGGCCAGAGAGAGAGGGAGACAGAGAATCTGAAGCAAGCTCCAGGCTCAGAGCTGTCAGCACAGAGCCTGACGCGGTGCCTCAGCCCACAAACCATGAGATCATGACCTGAGCCAATGTCGGACACTTAACCGACTGAGCCACCCAGGTGTCCCCAAAGGCAGCTCTTCTGATGGGGGCACAAGAGGGCAAGTAAAATTATGTAAGTGCATCTCCAGTCTCTGCTTGTGTCTGTCTTCTGCCAAAATAGTATAAAAGCCTACACTCAAGTCCACATTGTCTAGAGGAGAACAGCCACCTCTAGAGGAATGAACTGCATATTCATACAGAAATACAGACATAGGAAAGGAGCCCATGATTCCTTGGGTTTCCCATTGGGACCCATGATTCAATCTCACAGAGAGCAACAATGTGAATTTATTTCACATCAAGCTAATTCTACCAGCCTAGCAAAGTTGGAATTAATTTTCCAATACTCCCTAAAAAGCAACTGAGGTAGAAAGTTTTTGAAAAATGCATGCAATCTGACAGCTATTAAAGTGGCAAATGTGAGATACAAACTTAAGTCTGCCTAATTCCAAAGCTCTGCTGCTCATCTCCAGTCATGACATCTCTCAAAACAGAAGGGAGTGAATGCAAATATTTCTGGTGAACTTCACATTTTATGAAACAGTTCCACATCCATTGTCGTGCTGATATAGCTGTCAGACAAATTTGGACCTTTTCAGGGTCTGTTATTCACCTTTCTTCCTGTCATTATCCAGCTACTGCTGATTACCTTAGTAGGACAGTCACTTGGCTCTCTCCAAAATTAATTATACACACCCACCACTTTTTGCTACTTTCCACTGAGCTAATCCTTAAGTTTAACACAAAAATTAAAGAAATGAAATTTGTTTTTAGAAAAATTATGTTACATTTGGTATAAATGCAGATCATGCTGTCTTACTACTCAAACTTACTTAAGTCACTTTTGATTTTGTTTTAATGCATATTGCAGACCTACTATGTGTCAGCCATGTCATACTATCTTAGTTTGGCTGATAATAGCACAATAAAGCATGTGCTCTTAATACCATGTTACAAGTAAGGAAATGGAGTCTACACAATTAAGTAACACAACCAAGGTCACAGTGGGTCAACTCTCTAGTGTGATTAACCTTCTAGTAACCTACGTTCTCTTTACCTGTAATTCTCATAAATTGCCCCACCTCTACCCGCACTCCAGACTGTATGATGCTTAAGTACCATCACAGAACTTCTACAGACACAATTACGTCCTTCCAGAAAGACATTTCCTGAGCAGGTGTATTTTCACACAATGAATGAAGAGGGCAAAGAACAGAGATTACACTAATTCGAAAGACAATAACATCTACAAAAGATAAAAATTATCCAAATAAGAATAGTTGAGATTTTAAGACTGAAATCCCGTCGAATACAGTAAGAAGTATTCAGAAATATGATTTTGAAATATTTTTTCTTTGACATAAGGAAGGAACTGAACCTCCAGTTTGAAAATATGTGTGTAATTTTTTAAAAACTACTACAGAATAATTGACACCAGGATATTTCTTGGTTAGGTTAATTTCAAAAGTATAGAAATACTGCAGTGCCTGACCAAATGAATGTTAACTTATGACCAACGTGCTGTATGGAAGTGTGGAATCACTATATTGTAGACCTGAAACTGATACACTGTATGTTATACACTAACATACACTCTATGTTAACTAACTGGATTTAAATAAAAATTAAAACATTAAAAAATATATATGTCTTTGGGATGCCTGGGTAGCTCAGTCCATTAAGTGTCTGACTTGATTTCAGCTCAGGTCAGGATCTCACATTTTGTGGGTTTGAGCCCCATGTTGGGCTCTGTGCTGACGGTGTGGAGCCTGATTGGGATTCCTTGTCTCCCTCTTTCTCTGCCCCTCTCCCACTCACACATGCTCACACGCATTCTCTCTTTCTCTCAAACTAAATAAGCTTAAAAAAAAATAGATAGATGGATACACAGATAGATAAACACAGATAGATAAATGTTAAAAAAATTAATATCTAAAAATCTAAAATAAAATATGACCAACAGCAAGGTGGAGATGGTGGGAGACAAGTGAGAGAAGCATTTTCCTTTTCTGTCAGTTTCTATAGGAAATTTATGCTATATAAAATTGAAATCCATAATAAGAAAAGGCACAATGATTCTAAACTTTTAGTAGTCCTCCTAATCATTTTGTCTTGAACTAGAGAGAACTTCTAGAGATGACTATTTATTGTGATGAAGAACTATTTATCCAAAATTCAGTAATTCTTTCTGCTTCATTTTAATTTCTTTTACTAAATTCAAATCAAGTCCAAATTTAAAATTATACTTAAAATAATACATCACGTCTAATTTCATAAAATTATTTTCATCTGTCTGGACAAAGAGAGAGATATCAGTATAACACCTCCCCAATAGTGACCTTAATTTTTTTTTGGTTAATGGAATTTATGCCAACTTTTTCCATTTTCCTGTTTAATATTTTAATGAGCATGATCATTTTTATAAAAACCAAAAAGAATAACTGTTTTTTAAAGAATTGTGTGTACAGATATTCAAAGGGTCACTTTCCAATTTCTTAACAAAATACTTCTTTATAACCATGTAGTTTATTTTATTTAACAAATACTGGGGTGCCTGGGTGGCTCAGTCAGTTGGGCAACCGACTTCGGCTCGGGTCATGATCCCACGGTCTGTGAGTTCGAGCCCCACATCGGGCTCTTGCTGACAGCTCAGAGCCTAGAGACTGTCTTCGGATTCTGTGTCTCCCTCTCTCTNAAGAAAAAAAAACAAATATTGACTGAACACTTAATGTATGCAATGAACTCTGCTACAGAGTGAGGGCACCAGAATGAACGAATTCCTACACTGGAGGAGGCAGGAATGCAGTAATAAGAATTTTAATGTTATGTGTTAAGAGCTAAGAAAGAGGTATGAATACGGTGTTCTCAGATACAAAAGAGGAGAAGTCCCCAAGTCTGTGGGCCTTTTATCAGGCTTCTAGCAGTGGGTAACAGTTGACCTGAGATTTGGAGAATAGTTAGGAGTTTGGGGAGTAAAAAAATAAGAACAGAAAAGAAAGAAAATGGACTAGGAGGACATGGAAGAAGAAGAGGAGGAAACAGATCGAATAGCATGAGTCAGATCATAGAGATTTGAAAAAAGGTACGTAAATTATAAACCAGCTAAAGATATGACAGAACAGGTTAACAGAATATAAATATAACTGGGGTGAGCTTCTAGAGCCAAGATAAGAGCGTGCATGATTAACGCAATCTTCTTGCTAAAAGAAAGCTAGAGAAACACAGAACTCCAGGTCAACGAAAAATTGGAGAAGACTGCCAGCCAACAACTATTTCTTGAATAAGCACAGGCCCTATCGCCTCTTGCCTTCCCCCAATCTGTTCCCTGGAGTCCCTGAGCCTGTAAGTCCCATACTGTCATTGCCTTGTCATTGCCAAGTCAGCCCCATCAGCCCACCTCCTGAACAAGATGTATTAGCCTCTCAGTGCCACCACTGCAGACTGGGCAGGTGATGAGCCCTGCACCATGTGCACGAGAACTAGGCTCAGTCGCTTTTGAATCATAGCCTTCATGTAGCATCCAAACTGCTGGGCTTCTGCCTCCCCTTTTCTGCTCTTGATTCTCCAACTCACAGTGTGAAAACCTTTCTCTAAACCTAGCACACATAGCTGAGGTACTCACACCCTATCCAACTCTTTCCAGACTCCTATCTCAGAGGGACGAGGGAATGTAGGGCCCTGTTTTCCACTACAATTTACTAGTTTTTCTCCTATTCGGAACAGACCCATACTGCCATCTGCCTGGGGCTGAGTACTGTTGTTTATCTAGTACTGCTGTGGCCAAGCTCTAGTCTCCACATTGGACCTCCCTGGCTATTCAAACTCACCAAGATCAAAAAGGCTACTGCAGTTCCCGATGAATTCTGTAGCTGGGTCAGGTCCTTTGAGGTTCAAGCTTCTCATTGCAAGTGTGCTTTGCAGCCACCGTGGAACTTGGGACATATGCTGAGAGGGAAAGCTCTGACCAGAAAATCATGGTATCAAAAAAAGTCATCAAGGTCAGCTTTCAGATCTGTGTTTGTGTGTAAGATTAGGGGTGAGAAAACACTTTTGTAGATCAGTCAGGTGTTAGATAAATTATATGTATCTTAAGGTTTATATCAATTCCTTAAAATTACTAACGGTATCCTTTACTGAGAGAGTGAAGTCAGTGTCTGTAATGTTATGTTTCGGTTTGTTTCCTTTTTTATCATTTCACTACTTGTGCATTATACAAAGATGTTCCCATGCAACCTGAACAGTGACCAGCATGTCTTCCCAAGATTCACATTGACAAGGCATCCTCCCGGTTTTCTTCACCATTTTGTTTTATAATTCTGCAGAGGACCACACACACACACACACACACACACACACACACACACACACTTATTCAGGCATTGTTAATAGCTACCCTCAGCTGTGAAAAAAGGAATTGCCTTTTTAACAACATACTTTGATTCTCCTCTTAAGAATAGAAAATGATAACCTGAGGATTTTGCCTTTACAGTCTAATTCCACACACGTTAATAGGTAAATTGTTCTTTGTGGAAAAGAACATGAACTTGAGGAAGGGTGAGAAAAAGAGATAAAGGAAGGAAGGGGAAGGTAGGTGGGGCAACATGAGGCAAGTGAAAGCTTAGGCTATGGAACAGCTGAACACTTGTAAGAATAAGAGAAATGGCCTCAAACTTCTGGTTGTTTGCCTTTCTGTCCTGTCAATCTCTGCATTTTCTCCAAATCTTCAGTCGAGTTTTCCATACATACCAATGTGTTCTGTGAGTGCTTTTATGATTTTTTTGTCTCATTTTTTGAAAATTAAGAGGGAAAGATGAATTCCATACCCAGAACAATGTGAAACAGAATGGGGGCAATGTGAGTGTGATAAACAACTCAACTGAGCTGATTTCTTTCACCATCTGCATGTGAGCCCGAAAAAAAATCACCTCCCCTCCCTCTCCGTTCTCTACAAACTCAAAAGTATACACAGTTTGTGACATTTTAATAAGGCATTATAGGCTTTTAATAATAAGATTACTTTTTTAAGGTTGATAATTCCCAAAGAAAAGGAAGACATAAGGGTCCCTAAGGCCAAACTACATTCATCATTGTCATTTAATTCTGTATATTAATTTGTAAGTAACTAAGACTGAAGATCTTTAAGAAAGAAAGAATAGTGTTTTTCGTATAGGAGGATTAGGAGGAACTTGACGGAGGAACAAGGGGGAGAAGAAGGGCGGAAATGGTGGGGGAAANGAATAGTGTTTTTAAAGATAATGGCGAACCAGCTGCATGCTTCAGGGCACACGGATTGCAGGGTATGGAATCCTGACACCAGGGGCCTTTAGCTAGAAATCAAAGAATTGGTGATGGCAAAGACGTTTGGATGTAAAAAAAAAAGGAGGTGGAAGAGACTGGTATCTGTGTATAAGGTGAACCTGGAATTAGAAGTGAGGAACTTCCTAGGGGCTACCTCACGTCCTCAAGGTGCATGTCAAGTGGACAGTGGCATGTCACTCAGACGTGTGTGAGGCCTTCCAGAACAATTCTGCCTCCCCAACTGGTCTTACCAATTGCAGGTCTGATTTTTCAAGTGTTAAAAATTATGAATAAATAAAACAGATTCCTCTTCCCTCCAAAAAATAAATCAGTGGTTGTTTGATTCAAACTCCTGCTTAATATGCATAGGCTTGTCTGTACGTTTCTGACAGTGTGAAGATAAAAGGCTCCACAAGGAATCCAAGTATCTTCATGCAGTGAGCCCCTCTAGAATGCAGCAGATGAGTGGAGGAGACAATACTTTCTGCTCTTTATTTCCTGCCCAGTGCCCTCAGGCTTGTCTCTCTGGGACCCCAAGAAATTCATGTCTCAAAAACTGAGGCATTACCCTGTTCCAGCCAACTGGAACTCATCCAAGGGGCTCCAAGTGTGTGTTTGCAGGGAGGGTTCTGAAGGGAAGGATATTTTAAAACAGCCAGACTTGGCTGTGGTCAGCACTATCCAAGGAGAATTCTGGAGTTGAGATTTTTGGCTTTCGTTCTTTTAAAATACAGTTTCCCTGGGCTTCTGCCACAAACACTGTGACAGATAATCTAGGGGTGGGGCCTAGGAATCTGGAGCTATAAAAGTTCCCCATAAGATGCCAAATATATCTAGATTTGGAAATCACATCTTAGAATACTCTTGGCTATTGACATTTAGCAAGAGTCCCAGGAAACCCAAAACCCAACGGTGATTCTGTAGTTTCAAAGCTCACACTGAATTATCTCACTTCTGCCTTGATCCAATCAAAGAGACATTTCTGTGATAACCACTGGGTTTCTCAGTGGGGACTTAAAATAAATACACACTTAACCATTCAATAAATGTATAAAGTTCATTTCATGATGTGGGTATAGTCATTTTCAAATGATCTATTTGCGGTCTTAATAAAAGCTCAGAAGAGCAAATCCTGAGTTACTCTTTCAATCATGATCTTAGTGCCTAGAGAGAACATAGGAGAATGAAGCACACGCAGAGGATCTTCTTGTCTGGAAGTGCGAGGGATTAGAGTTTGTGCTGGTCAGAATACACTTGTTTATGCTACTGCAACCACTCCTAGAATCAGAACAGATTAAAACTGTAAGCAGTTGTTTCTTCCTTTTGACCACCGTGGGTCAGTGGGGTCTCTGGTTTTCATAGTGACGCAGAGACAAAGACTAAGCAAGTAGTCACCATCTTGAACATCGCCAGCTTTTATCTGAGGGGAAAATTCTGGAGAATCTCATGCCAGCAGCCACTTCCCACTGTCAACTCATTGGCTAAACTAGTTGTGTGGCTCACTGTATCTACAACAAGGGAGCTAGGAAATACAATCCTAAAAGCTTTCTGGAAGGGTGAAGAACTAGAAATATTTGGCAAATGGTAGCAACACTAACCAGTTATTCTTCATGTCCTTAAAATACTCTGTGCTTTAAACCATGACTGTGGAGTCCGAGCAGCCTGAACCGAGTATGTCCCTTATCGCCTAGTGGTTTTTTTTTTCACAAGTTTCTTAATTCTCTGAGTCTGAATGGCCTCATCTATTAAATGCGGATAATAAAATGCCAGCCTCCCAGGCTTGTTGTAAGAATTAAATAAGGTTAAAAAAAATGCAAAGCATTCTTCACACAAAGCACACTGAATGTTTGCAGATCCTGTTTGCAGATGTTATTATTCTCAAACAGGAGGAAATGGTTTTGCAGAGCATGAAGTGGGTCTTAGCAGACACTGCTCTGGTCTTACATAGCAGAAGTTGGATTGGACATGGAGAAGAATGTTTTGTCAGAGAGGCCAAATGAGACCCCTACAGAGATCTCCAGGAAGTGAAAAATAAACCACCTTTTGGATGACCTAAAAGCAAGAGAATGATCACCTGATTTCCCTTTTAGATGATAAATCTGTTGTAACTCATATAGTTTTCTATTTTAGGATTTCATGGTTCTCTTCTAAATCCCTCATCTTTCTCTTCTCATTTACTCCCTCCTTCTATAACAAATCTTTCAGTGTTTTTATTCCAGGGAATCTTCACAGACGTTGCCTCAATGAGGCAGTGGCTAAACCTCCTCACCGAGTTTAACCCAGTCAAGAAACAAGTTCATAGTTGTCTATGTATATTCCTTCAAGGAAGGAATGCCCCTTCCCCATCTCTACACCTCCAATTCTATGCTGAGCTGGCCTCAAAGCAGGTGCCCCGGTGTTTGAACAAATGAATAAATGAAAGTGGTTGAGTATTTTCACTCAAAATTTCTTTTTTGTTCTTTAAGGCTCAGAAAAAGGCAAAAGCCATCAATTAAATAAAATATTAGATTGAGAGCAATTAAGATACTAAAAATATAAACACTGATTTGACAGAAAAAATAGCCATCTCTTAGCTGTCACTTGAAGTCTATATACCATCTAAACCATGTCTCTACCCTTCTGTCTATACAGCCAAATGTATCCCCTCTAGCATTTTCAAGTTACTTAACTAGGTCATCAGAACAAAGGGATCACAAAAACTTGATTAACTTCTTGAATTGAATTTTCAATGCCTCACATGGATTGCTGGTATATTACGTGGATTTCTTTTTCTGAAACTGAAGCCCTCCAGGTAAAATAGAATTGAAATCATGCTGTTATGACCATCAATCCCCCGGTCTCAGAGAAGTCACTTAAAAATGAGCACTGGACAGCCGCCTACAACAAAGGCACAGGGGAAATGACAAACAATATGAATCAAAGGCAGAACAGATGGCCAGAGCAGCTGAGGCCTGACAGCCACACTCAGAATATAGTGTCCCTCTTCCCCATGTAGGCTGATGTCAGCTCATGTGACTCTGCCAAAAGAAGCAAATCAGAGTCCGCTGTAGCTTATAGAAGGTGGTGCATACTAGCTGCCCTTACAGAGATTTCTCCTTGAAGTATCTCATTTTCCTAACTATGTTAGCTACACTGGGGGGCTGTGGATGCAAACTCCAACCCACTGCTCGTCCTTCCTTCCACAATAAACCAGAGTTAAAATTGGATACCACTAATTAGATATTTCTAAACATCTGGACACCTGGCTTTTCATACGATTTCATAACTGGTTTCTCCAATGAGAATTTGAAAATTAGATTTATGGTTGGATTTTTCTTCTTGTAAAGGTAATACCCTGTCCTATAAAAATTTAGAATATTTCAATATGTATAAAAAATTTAAATTCAGTGATATACAATGTAAATAACTTGATTTATTTCTCTTTTTTCCTGTGATTTCACGTGTAAAGTCTTATAAACATTTTAGCCTTAAACAGTCTCATAAATACTCTTTGATTATGTCCAATAATTTTTATCAATAAGATTGTTTCTGTTTGCAATTGTTTTATGTATTTGGGTGTTCTGAATTCGGTGCATAGACATTGATAATCGTTAGCTCTTCCTGATGGATAGACCCTATAATTATTATATAATGCCCTTCTTCATCCCTTGTTACTGCCTTTTACTTTAAAGTCTAGCATGTCTGATATAAGTATAGCTACTCCAGCTTTCTTTTGACTTCCAGTAGCATGATAGATATTTCTCCATCCCCTTACTTTCAATCTGAAGGTGTCCTCAGGTGTAAAATGAGTCTCTTATAGATAGCAAATAGGTGGGTTTTGTTTTTTTATCCATTCTGCTACCCTGTGTCTTTTGATTTATGTTGACATTCAGTGTTGTTATTGAAAAATATGGGTTTAGAGTCACTGTGTTCTCTGTAGGATTCATGCTTGTGGTGGTGTCTCTGGAAACGTGTGTTCCTTGCAACATTTCCCTCAGAGAGTCCCCCTCAGGATTTCTTGTAGGGCTGGTTTAGTGGTGATGAATTCTTTCCATTTTTGTTTATCTGGGAAGACTTTTATCTCTCCTTCTAATCTGAATGACAGGCTTGCTGGATAGAGGATTCTTGGCTACATATTTTTTCTGTTCATCACATTGAAGATTTTCTGCCATTCCATTCTGGCCTGCCAAGTTTCAGTAGATAGTTCTGTCACCACTCTGATAGGTTTCCCTTTGTATATTAGGGCCCTTTTGTCCCTAGCTGCTTTCAGAACTCTCCCTTTGTCCTTATATTTTGCCAGTTTCACTATGACATGTCATGCAGAAGATCGATTCAAGTTACGTCTGAGGGGAGTTCTCTGTGCCTCTTGGATTTCAGCTTCTGTTTCCCTCCCCAGATTGGAGAAGTTCTCAGCTATAATTTGTTCAAATACCCCTTCAGCGCCTTTCTTTCTCTCTTCCTCTTCTCGAATTCCTATGATTTGGATATTGTTCCATTTGATTGATCACTCACTTCTCGAATTCTCCTTTCATGCTCCTGGATCAGTTTATCTCTTTCTCAGCTTCCTCTTCTTCTATAAATGTGTCTTCTAATTCACCTATTCTCCTCTCTGCCTCTTCAGTCTGTGCATTGGCCACCTCCGTGTTATTATTCACCTCATTTATAGCATTTTTAAATTCATCACAACTATTTTTAAGCTCCATGGTCTTTGTAGCAATAGCTTCTCTGATGTTTTCCATGCCTTTTTCAAGCCCAGAGATTAATTTTATGACCATTGTTCTAAATTCTTGTTCAGTTATGTTGCTTAGATCTGTTTTGAGCAGTTCTTTAGCTGTCGCTTCTTCCTGGAATTTCTTTAGAGGAGGGTTCTTCTGTTTTATCATTTTGGCTAGCTTTCTGTCTGTTGTCAGTTTGAAAAGCTTGTTATGCACTCTGCACCTGTGAGTACTGCTGTATTAAAGAAGGCTCATTGACTGTCCAGGGCCTGTCTGTTTATGAAGTGTTCTTTTAATGGTGTCCCTTGGTCTCTCTTGTTGAGACTTTGGTTATTTTATTTCCCTACTCGTAGTGATATTTGGGACTCTCCACCATGTTACTTTGTCTTGTCTCTTGAGGTAGCCCTGAAAAGGAAAACAGACAGACAAACACAAAGGAAACAAAGGCACACAAACACACAGACAAATCCAACAAACAAGCAAACTGAAGGGAAAAAGAAAAAAAGAGAAAAAAAACCCCAAAAGACAAAGGACAGTCTAAAAGCATAAAACCAGAATTCCCAGCTACAAATAAAGAGCAGAGTGTATGCACTGCTGATGGAAGAGCACATACAAAGAGAAATGACAGGGGCGGGGGAAAGCAAAATTGGACAATGACCAGGAGAGAGACTAAGAGGCTTAATACAGAGAGAGAAACAGGAGAATACGGTAGGGGGTGAAGAGAAAGAAACGAAGATAATGTTACCCAAAGAAACTATGTAGTCTGATTATTCCAGAGAGAGAGAGAAAGGAAGATAACAAAGGAGGTGTAGAATATGCATCTATAGAATAGATTAATTGTAACTGTTTAAGCAAACCAATGGCCAGAGTGCCCGGTCCAGCAGAGGCGAAGGATAAGAATGAGATAAGAGAAAATATATCTGAATAGAAAGAGTTGATCTAGAGTTAATCAATACATCAATGTTGGTCTTGCCCCAGGCTCCAGTAAAAAAAAAAAAAAAAAAAGAGGAAGAAGAAGAAGAAGAAAAGGAAAGAAAGAAAGAAAAAAGAAAGAAAGAAAGAAAGCAGCTCTCCATTACTGATGGGCATGGTTTGGTATAGGCAGGTCTCCCCTCCATTGTGGTCCCACGGGCTGCTCCCTAAGGCCCCGTCTTGGTGGGTGTGGGGAGAAAAATGGTGTCGCCCCAGTCCCTTCTTGAGCCAAGCATTGCAAATCACTCTTTTGGGTCCCATCTCCCTGTGCCATGGGCGTACCCAAGGTAGGCCGTGTTCTATGTCCCAAGTCCTGCCTCATTTCCAGATCTTAGTCCACACACTTTATTGACACCACCCAAAATGTAATCCCTCAGGCCAGGCCGCTTCCCAGCCAGGAATCAAGCAGAGAGAGCAGTGGAGCAGTTTCTCCTGGCGCCACCTGGGACAGGGCACCCAGCCCAAAGACAGCGCCACAGCTAGCACTAGCATCACTCTCCAAATGCCCTGTGGTTAGAGATGCGATGATAGGATCCCTCTCCATCCAGGCCGAGGTTTTTTTCTTCTCCAGGGACAGTCCTATGAGCAGTTTCAGCCACTCTTCCCCTCTCCTCTCAGCGGCTCTCCACAGCAGGGGCTCCCCTCCTTCTGTGTCTCCAGGTCCCCACCCATTTTTATCTTCCCCAGTTCACACTCACACACCTATGAGTCTGTCTTCTTAGTGGACTCTGTCTCTTTTCCTCCCAGACTCCTGCGGTTCAGTGTCCTATGGCTTCAGGCCTTCTCTGTTTGAGAGATGGGGGTGAGCAAAATGTCAGAGCTCCCTTCTTCGTTGCCATCTTGCCTCCTGATTATGTCCAATAATTTTTTCACATTAGTTATAGAGGTAGAATTATCCGGTCCAAGGAGACGAACATATTTAAGATTTCTAATACATATTAACAAATTGTCCTCCAGAAATTTGTAAAAAAAATTACAATTCAAAAGCATATTAAAATACATTCAGATCGCTGCCCCTTAACAGTTTTGAATATGATCCATATATTATCTATCAATTTGATAGGCAACTAATAAGATGACATCACTCTAATTTTTCTATAATTGCTAATTTGGGACTTTATTATGCTATTTATCTGTTTAGTTTTTCCTTAAAAGCACATGTTCCTATGTCTTTCTCTCCAACTGATTTTTAGTGTCTTCAGATCAGGGCTTTTCTGTATTTACCATCGTCTCTGCTGCAATGTCATTCATGGCACATGCATTTAACAAACATTATTAAGTGAATTTTGTAGACAAAGTTGATCTTACATGATCAACAGCAGAGCCAGAGTAGGATTTCTGAATGTCCCCAATACACTGGAATGTTTTATGTATATGTAACTGTGGACATTATAAAATCTTTTGGCAAAAGTCCTTTGTTTTTTCATCTTTAAAATGAGAAAAATAATGATAATGCCAGTTATAACACAGAAAAGTTGTGAAAGCAAACCAGGTAATGTGAATGAAAAATGGTCACCAAAAAAGTCACTGTATTCATATAAATATAATCATTGTATTTAAAATATAGGATTAATAATTGATAATATTCTATTAAGGAAAGGTTATTTGAAAATATTATTTTTCGGGGTGCCTGGGTTGCTTAGTCCGTTAAGCGTCCAACTTTGGCTTAGGTCATGATCTCGCGGTTCGTGGGTTCGGGCCCCGCGTCAGGCTCTGTGCTGACTGTCAGCTCAGAGCCTGGAGCCTGTTTCAGTCTGTGACTCCCTCTCTCTCTGACCCTCCCCTGCTCACGCTGTCTCTCCCTCTCTCCTAGAAATAAATAAAACATTAAAAAAAAATATTATTTCTCATTTCTTTTTTTAAAGTTTATTTTGAAAGATAGAGAGCACAAGCAGGGGAGGGGCAGAGAGAGAAGAAGAGATAGAATCCCAAAGAGCCTCCATGCTGTCAGCCTAGAGCCCAACGTGGGGCTCAATCCCATGAACCATGTAAGAGTCGGATACTCACCCAACTGAAAATTTCAAGTTTTGTCTTCTGTCATCTATTACACTCTTTTATTTTTCTAAATATTTTAACGTTATTTATTCTTGAGAGAGAGGGAGACAGAGGGTAAGCTGGGAAAGGGCATACAGACAGAGGGACAGAGTATCTGAAGCAGGCTCCAGGCTCTGAGCTCTCAACACAGAGCCCAATACAGAGCTCGAACTCATGAACTTGGAGATCATGACCTGAGCTGAAGTCAGATGCTTAACTGACTGAGCCACCCAGGCACCCCTATTATACTTTTGTAAACTCTAGAATCTATCTTTGTCCCCAAGTCTAATAACAAACTTCATAAACATAAAAAAAAAGATAATCACTGTTGGGTTTATGTTTTGTTATTAGTCACTTAATAAGAAATTAATGCAATTTCCAATAATAAATTCAAAATAATGGAAGGTGAATAAGAAATGAAACCCAACATATAATTTGAAAAATATGAAGCCACGGATATACAGAAATATGTACACCAAAAAGATGTACACAGTTATTAAAAGTGGGTTACTGGGATATCTGCCTAGCCAGTTAGTTAAGCAACTGACTTCGGCTCAGGTCATGATCTTGCGGTTCATGAGTTCCAGCCATATATCAGGCTCCATACTGACAGCTCAGAGCCTGGCGCCTGCTTCGGATTCTGTGTGTGTGTCTCTCTCTGTCTCTCCCCTGCTATGCTCTCTCTCTCTCTCTCTCTCTCTCCCCCCCTCTCTCTCTCAGAAATAAATAAACATTAAAAAAAACCAACTTAAAAAAAAGTAGGTTGCTTTGAGCCTGAACTTGATTTGAGGGCTTTGTAGTAGACTACAAAGAAAAGGGAGAAACCTTATTAGTTACAAAATTTTAAATCCAAAGGACAGAAGTTTCTCATGAAAAATAGTAGTTTTCTACCTCCTCTACCAACCCCCATGTCAATTATAGTGCTTAAGTCTAAGAAATTTTTATCCAGGAATCTGATGCAAATGTGAAGTTGTATATGAAGTTGTAGACAATATCCTTAATACCCAATTTACTTTAAATGAGCAATTTTCATAAGGATATTCAATTCAACCTGAGCAGATAAGGCCAAAGAACAGTTTCATAAATGCAATTCTATTAGGTACTAAAGAATGTAATCCAAGTAATCAATTTTCCAACAAATTGGTTTGGTCTTGGAGTGAAATTCAGATCTAAACTACTACTAAACTACTTCGAGGCATTTTTCAAAATCCACTGAGCTTTTATTCCTCAAAACCCAATTTAGAAGATTTGGATAGGCACCAGGAATTTGGGTTTTTTAAAAGCTCTCCAGAGAAGCCTAATATGCACCTCTATCTAAGAACCACAGCCTTAGAGAAATGAAAGGATTGCCTAGCCTTCAGGAATCCTTGGTGAAAATTATCTTTCAAAATTAAAATTCTTGCTATCTGTAAGAGCCCCACATCTTCAATGAATTCTTTTGTTAATGTTAATTTTGAGACAGAGAGCAAGTAGGAGAGGGGCAAAGAGAGAATCCCAAGCAGGCTCTGTGCACTGTCAGAACAGAGCCCAACATGGGGCTCAATCCCATGAACCATGAGACCATGACTTGAGCCAAAATTAGGAGTTGGAAGCTCAACCACCTAAGCCACCAAGGTGCCCCTTTAATTAATTCTTGAAAGAAAGTTCTGTGGGAACACAAGCAATAGATAATGTAGATCTAGACAGAGAGGAAGTTAGAGACTCAAATAGAAAAGTTAATAGAATAGACAGAAAAATACTGTGACAGAAGAAATTTACCCACTGGAATTTCTGTTAAAGCATCCAACTCATTGTAAAATGAAAGGAGGTCAAGGGATCTGGGTACTCCAGTGACAGTGGGGCTCGTGAAAAGGTACCAAGACTGGGTGCTGGAGGAAGGCAATTCAGGAGATAATGTAAACCGGCACCCAATATTATGACTCACTTTGAGCAGAAGCTTCATCCTTGGGACAACAGACTTGCCCAAAAAAAGTGACTGTCCAAAATGCTGCTTCCTTGGTCCTCAGTGTCTTTCCTACAAGATAGGTCATGGACATCAAATAACTTTGTGTCTGGGAATGTTTTTAGTCCTCTGTTCTGGACTAACCTTATCTACCCCCAACCCCCAATCCTGCTCACAGAGGCACTAAGCCCCATTCTGTGTCAGGGGTCTTTTCATTGGAAGATCCCAGTGGAAGTGACCTGGGGCTGAGACAGGATATAGAGGCTTCACTCTTTACCCCAGGACCTCTCGCACCATCTTTTCCTCTCTCTTTCCTTGACTCAGTTGTTCTTCAGTCATCGCCAGGCCACAGGAGAAGCAGAACCAAAGTGGCAGGAGGAAGGGAAAGGTTAGATAGGAAGGGAAAGATGGTAGATGTGTGTCACCTTGGAAAAGTCCTTTTATATCTTGTCTATCCTTATTCAGTGACCCATAAATCTGTAATTCTGCTGTATTGAGAAAAAGTGTGTGTGTGTGTGTGTGTGTGTGTGATTATACCTTTTACTTACTAATAGGTTAACTTTTAAGTTTCTGTGAGTTCAAAATGTTGTAAAATTCCTGTTTGGGCATATATTTCGCAACAACAGTTTAATAGGCCAAGACTCAAAGTTTGCAGCTCTCTTCATTTCTAATCCTATTTTATTTTCCAAACCATTAACAAACATCTTCTCATCAATTCCAAAAAGAATTCCCCTCATTCTGTCTTTTCCATATATGAGGAACGACAACCTATCATCTTTTTTCATCTCTTTAATTACATATGCAGATGTTGAGGATAACAACACTGTGACAAATATACGGTGAACTCTATCTACTGGCAAGTAACATTATTTCTTTTCAAATTATGATAAATAAATAGGAAACTAAATGTGTACAGATAGTGTATCAAAATAATGGAGTGCTTTCTAATACTCATTTCTTCTTTGTATGTGATGATTTAACAAATATAAAATTCTGGCTCAGAATTTTAACAAATATAAAATATTTTAACAACTATAAAATTCTTTCATAAAAGATACTTGTTTACAAATGCAACAGTAACAGTTCATCAAAGGGCTGAAAGAGGTGTCTGGATGAACCTGCATTTCTACATTTTGTAAGAGCTCATGTTTCTAGGTTCAAGCTGGAGTGAGAACTGTGAATGGTGGTTTCTTATTTCCCTGCAAAGTTTCACCAGGTCCCAGGGACTTACTTCCTGTCCCTAGGGAACCCACGGTCCCCTTGACTGTGTTAATGAGGTACTTGGGTCTTCACACTCTCCTTTCTCGCTGCTCTCTCTCTTCTAAACTCTGGCTTGAGGTAGTTTCATTCTATCTCTGACCCCTACTTCCAAAACCTGTTTTTGACAAAAAACAATGAAAATCCTTTAAAGGAGACTTCAAATTTATGAATTAATTCCTTCAAATTACACAAACATGGATCAGTCAAGGCCTTCTGCAGGGACTTTCTACATTTAAATTATGGCCAGTTCCGCTGTTTGGCAACAGACCACACCAAAGCACTCAAAGCAATGTGCTTTAGTGTGTTTGTCAGCAAGAATTTCAGAAAACAGAGAGCTCATCTCAAAACTTCAAAAACAGTACCCCAGCAGTGCATGTGTATTTCCACAGCATTAGGAGGAGAGTCTTGGCCATAAGGAACATTTTGTGCAGCAGATATAAGATAAAATGTTTTCAAAAAGTTTTATACAACTGCAAGTTGTGGCTTTTATATCTTTGTTGGACATGGTGAAGTGTGTTCTCTCTCTCCACAAATGCCTCCTAACAAGCCATTACAGGTCTATTTTTGGTCTCAGTTGTCCTTCCCAATAGACCATCTGTTAGGAAGGCCATGTAGGAAGCATGGACTGCAGACTATGTTCGAGTGCTAGCTTCGCCTCTGACAAGCCAAGTGACCTGGACCACTTAGTTTTATGGTGGCTTTTCTACTTTGCAGAACAGCCAAACAAGTGGCTGTGAGGATTGGCATTAAGGGGAAAAATACTGGTAATGAAACAACTTTGGGAGGAGGCAGTAAATCAAAAGTAGACAGAAGAGAAAGTCCCGTCAGGAAAAGAGATGGCTCAAAAAGGAACTCATCTCCTAAGGGCATCTCCATATCCCTGGAGAGAAAATGGCAAAAGGGATGTAAGGGATGCAACTTTTTCCATTAAAAAAAAATGATGAAATGACTCAGCTCATTAAAATGTATGATGCTCCAAATGTTTCAGATATTATGCTGGGTATTTCATTCAAATGAGGAAGAAAAATATGTATCTAACTAATTAATTCTGATGAACACAAAATGATAAATGATGTAGTCAGAGTATAAATGGAAGGCCATAGGAGGGCACGAGGGAGCCACGTACTTTGCTGGAAGATAGTTTTGTGTGTTGGGAAATCTCAGCAAGGGTCCATGAAGAGCTGACATGCTGACAGACCTTGAGCAGAATTTTGACAGATGAAAAGAGGAGTCAGAGACAATGGTGAGGCATTCCATGAAGAAAAAATCAGAAACTACAGAGGACACAGGGCTGCGTTATTCAGAGCCTTCTAGGTGGGATAGATCACTGGTTCTCAGCCAGGATGATTGGCCCCCCAAGGAACATGTCTCAATGTCTAGAGACATTTTTGATGTTGCCACTGGGCAGAGGAGGGAAGGGAGACCAAGGATGCCTCTGGCATGTAGTAGGTGGAAGCCAGGGATAAGATGAACTTCTTACAATGCATAGGACAGTGTCCCACAACAAAGAATTACTCAGAACAAGATGTCAATAGTGCTGAGGCTAAAAAACTGCTGTAGATTATGGTTTGTAACCCAAGTGCAGGAGGCATCCCTTATGTGTTTCGAACAAAGGATTTTAAAAGATTATTTTGGGGGCGCCTGGGTGGCTTAGTCGGTTTAGTGTCCGACTTTCGCTTAGGTCATGATCTCGCGGTTCGTGGGTTCGAGCCCCGCGTCGGGCTCTATGCTGACTGCCAGCTCAGAGCCTGGAGCCTGTTTCAGAGTCTGTGACTCCCTCTCTCTCTGACCCTCCCCTGCTCATGCTGTCTCTCTCTCTCTCTCTCTCCTAGAAATAAATAAAAAAAAAAACATTAAAAAAATTAAAAAAAAAAAAGAATATTTTGGCTATTGCACGGGAACTGACTGGATGAGCAACATGACATGATGAGGGAAGTCAGTTGGAGGCTACAGCAGTGGCCCTTGTGATAGACAATGGTGATTAGAACTATGAGTTTCATAGTGGGGAATAGAGAAATGTGGAATGGCCCAGGACATGACCTTACGTCAAACAGGATGTGGCAGTGGATTTGAGGAGAGGGACGAGTAAAGAGGGGCGAGTATTTGCAGATTATGCAACAAAGTGGATGGAGTGAATGAGAGACCTTCAGAGACATACACTGAAGATGAAAAATTAATTCATTTGGGGTATTCGAAGTTTGAAATTCATTTTAGACAGAATAGATTTCAAGCATCAGATAATATGGATCTGGGTTTTCGAAATAGACATGGAGTGGGGATAGAAACTGGAGGGTTACAAACAGAATATTTAAAGATACGGAAATGAATGCTACCTCAAGAAAGCATAAAGCAAGAGATGATGCCCCAAATCGGATTCCTACAGAATAACATGAGGCATCGGGGCAGAAAACAAAAGAGGCAGAAGTCGCTGTTCGAGGGGCAGCAACAAGCACAGAGAGGATGGTTTCATGGAGGCCAAGAGGAAAGGAAGTGACCGCATATGGCAGATGCTGCTAAGAGCTAGGGAATACTAGGGATGAAAACAGTCCATCAGATTTGACAACGTGGAGATCCTTGGGGGTATAAAAAGGGGAACTTTAGTACAGAAGACAGATGGAGTGGGTTGAAGGCTGTGTCACCATGGGGAGGACTTCCTCTCCTTTCCCCCAGTCAAGGCCATTCCCCTGCCACCCTGCTGACTTTCTGCCCACATCAGCACCTTTTCAACCCAGACCCTCTCGGGACTACGTCTCCAGTAAAATGCTGCCTCACAACAAAGAGTTTGGAGTTACCTATACACCATTTTTTCTCACCTTGTCAAATAAAAAAACAATCTGAGCTTAGTCAGAAGACACTTTATTTAGAGTTACTGCAATAGGGAGAACCTGGGACCACAAGATCTGCAAACGCCTTAAAGGTTGGTCAGAAGGGTTTTTCTTTTATGGAGAAGAGCAAATAAGGCTCCAAAGATCTGGATGTGGGGAAGTGAGATGAAAAGGTAGCATGATGGAATATTTTACCCTGAGGCTAGCCTATTTTTCTGGAAGGGCCCTTAATGAAGAGCTACCTGCTGCCCCAGCCTGAGGGTGGATAAAAGGTTTCAGAGCTAAGGGAAGGAAATACTCTTTACCAAAGTGTGGCTAACAAGCATTTTGTTCTGATTGATAGTGAAGACAAGCAGTTTAGCGAATCATTTATGAGGCCAAGAATGGGAATTTGGAGGAGCTGTGCCTGGCCTTAGCATGGATAATAAACAAGGGGGCACTATAAATCTTATACAGGGAAGAGTGGTGTTTGCAGCAAACTGCTCTCTGGAGCACAACAGGTGGGGAAATTTTTGTTAACCTTTGATGTTTGCCAGGATCACAAGGCTCAGGCAACATTCAGCCACAACACCTTCCATATATAGTATACAGGTAACTCTCTCAAAAACTCTTTGTTGTAAAGCAGCATTTTAATGGAGGCGCAATCCTGAGAGTGTCTGGGTTAAAAAGGTGCTAAATTGAGCAGAAAGTCAGCAGAGTGGCAGGGGCATGGCCTTGATTGAGAAAAAAGGGAGAAATACTTCCCTATAATTACACACTCATACTGGGGTTGATGAGCAGAGGTGAGAATGAGCTGCAGAACAGATGGAGGTTAAGCTCTTTGGTGTTTGTTTGCTACTGTAGTTCAACAACATTTGGAAAGAATGATAGTGTCTTGAGGAAAGCCAGCCAGGGTCTGTCCACTTATGGCAGCCAGGATTAGCAGGTAGGAGGGCACTAGGCCAGGTGCCACTGATACTTGGCTTAGTGGTATCTGGAAATGTAGCCAGACAGAAGGTCTATAGAGGGTTAGACCACAGAGAGGCTACTTCACCAAACACAGACAAGATACAGTGTGGACACCAAATCCCCTTCTGGGATGGCCATATTCACCAGGCTTCTGTTACTGTGCAGGAAGTGTCCAAGCCATAGTCATTGAGAAAAACAAAGGAAAATCTAATTACATTGCTTCTGAGCAAGTTCGAGGTCTTCATAGGCTTAAAAAACAATCAAAGTTACACAAAAGAAGACACACACACACACACACATATGTGCACACTCACAGAAGTCTTGAGGCCTTGCTACATTCCTGCACCTGCAAACTAGTAAACCTCCTCTTTTTTGGTCTGCTGCTACAAACGCACATGGAATTCTATTGGTTATAACCAATAGAGTCCTAAATCACACAAAATTACAACAGTCAAAAGGCACTTATGCTCTGAACAACATTGCCTTAGCATACATAAAGTGAAATATGCCAGAAATAGGAGAAGAAATGGGCAGAAACACTATTTTAATGGGACTTTAATACTTATTGCTCTGCACTTGACTGATGAAGAAGAACAAATAAATAAGGATATATGTTCTGAATACTAAAAATAATAAGACTAAATTTGAGGAAACATATCATACTCTATATTCCGTACAAATCGTTCTTCCATTCAGCATATTTTTGATTCCAACACATTGAATTGTACTAAGCAATAGGTTTTCTATGGGTCATAAGTAAAGCTCATGCACTCATGGAGTTTTCGGCCTGGTGGAAGAGATAGTCTTTGAACAAGTAACCAATAAATATTCAATTAAAAATTGTAATTTTCCATAAGAAGAAAGTATGGGGTACAAGGAAAGAGACTATGGAGTGGGAGGGGTAGATTTCCTTTAGATCAGGTGGCTTGGCTTGGGAAGCCCTCTCAGAAGGATGAGGTCAGGGCCAGGAGATGGAGCCAACCAGGCAAACCTACAGAGACCATTCCTGGTGGAAGGATACAATGTGCCGTGAGTCGGAAAGGGGATAAAGCTTGGTATGATTAAGGATGAAATGAAGGCAGGTGCTTGTATATAGACCAGAGGAAAGGGGCCAGCTTTGCAGTGTGTTCAGGTGATGATTCTGTCCTAAGAGCAGATTCAAAGAGGGAACATTCAGCATGTTAGGGGAGGGCTGCAAACTGATTAATTCCTTTAAGTCACAGGGCAGACAGGTGAAAGCGAATTGGAAAGGAGCAAGACTCAAAGCAGGAGTGAAGGTGGTGATTCCGGTGGACCAAGAGAGAGTCGGTAGCTGCTTAGAGGGAGGTACAGGGAGTGGAAGTTTCCACAAAGAGGCTGACATACAAAAACTTTTTGGTACATCAGACAGAGTTTGGTAGTAAATCAGATTTAAGTGACCCTGGCAAGGGAAATATTACAAATGCCTCCCAGAAAAAGAAACATTTTATTGAAAAACTTGTGGAACATTTGCAAAATGTGTGTCATATATTCAGTCACTAAGGAAATCTCAATAAAATCTCCCAGTCAGACATGCACAAGACATGATCTCCAACAACAATTCAATAAAATAGAAACAAAACTCTAAACAAAAATAAATGACCACATGGATATTAAAGGAAAAAATTAGTAATAAAACAAAAACATTTACTGTCCTAAAATTTCTCAAGTCAATGAAGAAATCAACACTGAAATTACAGGTTATTAAACATGAGTACCTCCACTTTCCAATTCTAATGGGACAGACAGTAAAAGCCTTGTTCAGAGGCAGTGTCATAAGCTTAAATTGTTAGCAAGCCAACAACAAGGAAAATCAATTAAATTATGTCTTGAACTCAAATTAGAAAAAGAACAAAGACAAAATCCTAAAGAAAGCAAGAGAAAGGAATTAAGAAGAATACAAGCAGAAATACAAATAAAAATNTCAGATTTGCAGGATTAACTTATACAGGGAGTCTAGCGTATTCATCACCGTGTCGTTCTCTCTGGATGAAATGGAGAAGGAAGGATGAGGTGATACTGAGATTATGGGAGTTCTGAGTCATTCATCATTTTGGGAAAATACCTAAGGATCTTCTATGAGGCTAGACGCATTATCCTACTTTTATTTATTTATTTTTTTTACGAATAGTTTATTGTCAAATTAGTTTCCACATAACACTCAGTGCTNATCCTACTTTTATTTAATGTATAACAAGTTGTAATATAGTTCTTATTATATTCAGGCCTTGCCCATTAACTCATTTGACCCTCATTGCTAATCTATGAAGTAGGTAAAATTACTGTTCCCATTCAACAAATGAGGAAGGTGTAGGAAGTCAAGTACCTTGCTCAAAGTCACACAACTGACAAGAGATGGCCTAGAACTCAAGCCCAGGTAGTGTGACTCTAAACATGCTTTTGACCATTTCACCCTGCAAGCTTTCATTAGATCTCAGCCATTTATTAAAGTCCCACATCTACACCTCTTTTTCAACATTAGCGGTTAAGACTCTTCATAAGAATTGTAAAGCTTATCCATCTCAGTGCAACCCTGAGCGATGAGCGAATCATCAGCCCAATAATGTCCAAACTGGTGTACAACAGGAGACTGCTTTGAGATATATTGATAGATGTGCACTGGAGAAAAAGAAGGGTAAGATATGTGTTGTCGAGTGCATTCAAGAAATTCTGCAGACTACAGTCTTACCCTTGGGTACCCAATGACTACCTCCTCCAGAAATCTTGTAGTAAATAAAACTACATAAATTTAGAATATCATCCTAATTTATCTGAAGATGGGACACTCTTCCCTCCCCAAATCAGAGCTCCTAATATTCCACTCACAAGCTGTACAGTGAATGCCAATTTGTGAATCAAATAGTACATTCTCAGCAGGGTTAAGAATTCCTACCCTCATTACCACTCTCATTTAACATTGATCTGTAAGTTCTAGTCAATGAAATAAAGTGTAAAAAAAAAAATGGGTTAAGAAATAGAACTCTTCGAAATACAAATTTTATTTCATTTTATTTTTGCTGGTATTGCAGTTTTTGCCTAGAAAATCCATGTGCATCCACTGAAAACTAATGGAACCCATAAGAGTTTAATAAGTTATCCAGTTAAAACTAAGTGCACAATAAAGTAAAATGTTTCCCTATATGCTAGTAATAACCAGCTGTAAATCATCATGTGAAAAATAAATGGTCTGCTCACAAAAAGGACATAAAACATTTAGGGCAAATGAGAAATATGCAGGTACTATAAAAGGAAATGACCACTCTTTACTAAGAGACATCATCCTCACTCTGATAAACATCATGAAAGTTCACACTTACTGAATACTTACTGTGTGCAGGGCATGTTAGTACTGCTCTGTATTACAGGTGTTATCTCAATTAATCTTCACAATACCCTAGGAGGTAGACTCTCTTGTCTCCATTTACAAATGAGGAGACTAACATTTTGTGTCAGAAAGTATAAAAGAAATCTTGAATAACTCTGAAGCACACCATGTTCTTGGATGAAGTTATTGTAAGTAGTGATAATGTTAATTCTCCCTTGAATTAATGTACAGTTTTAATAAAATTCCAATCAAAACCCTAATAGGATCTTTTCAGCTTGTCATAGTAAATTTAAATTTTTATCTGGAAAATTAATGGGCAAATACAGCTGAGAATACTGGGAATAAGAAGACTAAAGGGGTTTTTTTCTCTAACAGGTATTGACCCAAGTCAAAAAGCTACTTGAAAGCTAACCCAGAAAGATAATACCTCAGACAAATGAGATGTTATTGGATGATAAAGGAGTTATTTCAGATCAGTGTGGAAATGATGTACTATTTAAGAAATGCTGGGTTAAAATACCTCATGTTCTGGAAGAGAAAGGAGCACGGATCACTGACCAGATGAATACATAGATCAACATATTCTGACATCTGTCTTTAGGCTGATTACCTGTCCTTGAAGAGGAGCATTTTCTGAAACACTGACTGGCAGGATAAAATTATTCCAGATGTAATTATCCTTGTTGTTTTTCTTCCTTCCTGAAGGAAGGGCAATATATGGAAGCATCTGGGTGTTAAAACACATTTTCCCTTTCCTCTCCCCTTTTCCCAATGAGCACCGGAAGTTTATTGACTAACTGATCATTCAGCGCCATGGGAAACATACCAAGAACACAAATGAGAACAATGGAGAACAATGGAAGGCAGTATAGTTAGAAACAAATCTAAGAGAAGGAATAGCTCAGTAAGGGATGGATTAGCAAAGCAACCTCTATGTAATGGGGATTTGGAAATGTGTAGGACTTTTATGTGCAGAGGAGAAAGAGATGAGAGGAAGCGTCTAGAAATGAAGGGGGAGATGGACGAATAAATGAGGGCAGGAAAACAGTGTGAATCCAAGAGACTAAAACAGAAGGCCCACCTGGGAGGTGGGTACTGTGTACAGAGAAGAAAACAAACCTGAAAGTAAGTCAGAGCAGTGAGATGTGAGAGGAGCCGGTGCAGATTTGGAAGCAGGTGAGGGACCCAGACAGAGAAAGGCATTAAAGAGAGAGGACTCTGGCTTGAGGATGGAGAAGAGGAGGGATAAAATGAAATCAAGGGACCTGACATGAAGGCTGATGCTGTAATCGGGGTGTGAAGTGACACCCCTTCACACACATCACACATGATGCTGACAGAGTGCAGCAGACACTTTGAAGCAGCCATAGCCAAGACAGACTGAAGCCGTGTTGCAGGAATTGTAAACACCAGGGGTAGAATCAAATACAGTACCGGGTTAGTATCCTGTAGAAATGAGATCTTCCAACAGTGCCTCAGTCCCCAAAGAGGAAAAAAAAAAAAAAAAAAGTCACAAAAGCCTTTTCCTCACCTGCATCCCACGGTGGTGCTTAAAGGATTCCAAGGATCTTAATCCAACCTCTACCTTTGTGTAGCTTAAAAGAACAAAATTTACATGTGTACTGTATTCCTAAGAAAGCCTTAGGCTTTCTTTTTTTCTACCACAATAAGAGGAAACTTGGAAAATAGAAGTAAATTAGCTGAATTCTTTTTTCTGTTCTCATACCGAACACCTGTGCAACTGTGAGCAAGTAAATTTTTTAAAAAATATTTTATTATTTCCGAGAGGGAGAGAGAGACAGCGTGAGCAGGAGAGGGTCAGAGAGAGGGGGAGACACAGACTCTGAAACAGGCTCCAGGCTCTGAGCTGTCAGCACAGAACCCGATGCGGGGCTCGAACCTACAAACCGCGAGATCATGACCTGAGCCGAAGTTGGACACTTAACTGACTGAGCCACCCAGGCGCCCCAGTGAGCAAGTAACTTCTGAGTCACAGTTTATTTTCCTGACTTTCGGCATTACTGCAAAAAATTCAAGGAAAAAAAATATATATGTATCTTAAACCTGCCAACCTAGTGTCAAGTACATATAATATAATAAATTGTTTCTAACAATTATACACACAGTGCTTTTGAAGGTCGGTTAGTGGTTTTCCAAAAAATTATATTTTTCTTCTCCTGCGGGCTCATTTATGACAACAGCCCCTCTGACCACCACACACATATGATTGGTTTCTGTTACCTTAATGGAATGGAATGGAGATGGTATCCTTTTATCAAGTGAACTCCCTCTTTCCAAGAGTGGCAATACCAACCACAACAGTCTCCGGGACAGTTTGATGAAATAGTTTGCTGTAATTAGTTTTCCCAGGAGAAAAATGAATAAAAGAATCTCATCAGGTGTTAGGGCTCAGCAGCTTATCCAGCTGATTCAAATTCCATTATTTATTTTGTACATCTGGATGGTAAATGCAAGTATCTATAGCATCAGTTTCTCCAGGCTGTCTTCAAACAGGTTTAATAGAGGATTAGGAGTTTAAATAGGTTTCCAACTGTTAAAAGTAGTTTTCTCATTTTTCATGTTGACATTCTCAAAACCAATTTATCTTCTTGACCTTCTGGCTTGCTGCTCCCCCTGGAATGGAAGGCTGGCTCTAACCAGAAGGAAGAAGAGACTATATGCCACTCTGTGATCTCCAGAAAATTGACCCAGTGGATACTTATTAAACACCTACTACATACGCATAGCTGGGACAGGAACTGAAGAAAATTCAAACACATGAATGTTGTCATTTTGTTGGAAAAAGTAGAGTTTCATATGAAATATTGAGCTTCATTTATAAGAAACAAAAGAGAAAGCAAAATGTTTTATAAGATATTGTGGGAGAGATAAGAATGTGGAAGCAAATGAAAGGAGGAGAATCATGAAAATCTAAAAGTGGTTCTCAACCCTGGCTCTCCATTTGAATCACTCAGGAACTTCTTAATACTAGCAATACCCAGGCCATACCCCAAACCAATTAAATCAGAATTTCCAGCAATGGGAATTTTCCATAAATATATATTTTTTAAATCTCCCAAGATGGCTCCAGTGTGCAGCCAAGATTGGAAACTACTAATAAAGAGCAAAGATAAAAGGTTCCCTGAAGGTCTGGAGTTATGACCACTAAGTGAGGTGGGATGGGGGTAGAGGGAGAGGGGAACAACCCTGATTCTGAATATTAAATGCATTTTATTATTCTGACAGTGAAAAACCATTCCCTACAGAACAATAAGTACAGGTAGTTTCTTTGGTTAAAGAGCCCTGCCAAAAATACCTGGATTCCCAGTTACAGAGAAAGGCTGATACCATGTCAATAAACAGGACTCTAATGCAACATCCATTATTAGTTATGCAGCTATGGAACTTAACCATTCCCATTATTCCAAAAGCTGTCTCCAGGAAGAGTTGCTGCTGGGGATTCAGTTCAGATTGTAACCATCTGAACAGAAGCAAAGAAGAAACTTCATGTTAGTTTGAATACATTCAGGAAAGGGAAGGTGTAAGGGATAATACCCATGGTAGAAGATGCTTCATTATGAGACAAAAAAGGATCAGAGGAATGTCCTTATCACAGGAATTCATCTGCCCATCAGTGACTCCCACCTTCCCTTCCCCACTAGCTAAAATGCTGCCACTAGGAGTATTCCTCTTCTCTTTATATGCTCATGGGAAAAGGCATAGATTGTTATAATCTAATGACAGTTTGGCAATATCTGATGAAGTTAAAGGCAATATTCTATGATTTAGCAATTCTGCTAAAATACACACACTAGAAATGAACACAGCAGTGGTAGTCTGGGTATATACTCTGTATTATCTATTATAGTGAAGAATGGAGGTGAGGGGGTTCCACTATTTGAGAGTAGATAAGTAACACAGTATATTTGCACATGGAGTGATATGTATCACTTATAATAAATGATAGATTGATAAATAGATTAATACAGATAAATTTCAAAAATAAAAATTTGGATGAAAAAATCAAGTACCAAAATAATATATACAATAGATACTATTTATTTAAGTTTTAAAAACACACAAAGCAATACAATCTAAATGTTTATGACTTAATATGTACATAGAAAATGTATACAATTCTTTTTCTTTTTCTTTTTTAATGCTTTTTTATTTATTTCTAGGAGAGAGAGAGAGAGAGAGAGACAGCGTGAGCAGGGGAGGGTCAGAGAGAGAGGGAGTCACAGAATCTGAAGCAGGCTCCAGGCTCAGAGCTGGCAGTCAGCACAGAGCCCGACGCGGGGCTCGAACCCACGAACCGCGAGATCATGACCTAAGCGAAAGTCGGACGCTTAACCGACTAAGCCACCCAGGCGCCACTATACAATTCTTTTTCTAACGAGCGAGAGAAAGGGAAATGTAGGGCTGAATACAAAGGGAGCTCTAGTTATAATTTTAAGATTTTGGTTCTTAAAAAAAGTATTCTGCAGCAAATATGATAAAATATTAACCACTAGCACATCTGGAAGATGGGTATGTCCTTTACTGTATACATTTAATATTTATTGGTAAATAAATAAATGACTAGGGAAAGTTTCTAATTTTTAGATAGTCACTCAAGCCAGCAGTCCAAAACTAACATAATATTTCCTATGTTCTGTCAGCTGCCAACTCATTTAACACATTTTGTACAGCATTTTAGATACACTCGCAAATTTGGCATTGTGGACACTACTGGATGGGTATTATTATGCACATTTCACAGTTAAAGAAAATTAAGCTGATGGGAGGCAAAGGACTTGTTCTAGGTCTGGGAGCTAGAACACAAAAGGTATCGTCTGACTATTGCTCTTTCCAGAAACTTCCTTAGGAGGCTGTTGCTGAGATATGTGGAATGCATTTTTACATAGAAGCAATGTCACCAGTGGTGAGGTTTCCAGGCATGCCCATTAACTCCTGGCTTAGAGAGAAGGGCGGCGACCATCAAGGAGCAGCATTCTCCAGGGCATGGATGCACACAGTTTGATTTTACAGCATGTGGTCAGGGAACTAGACACAACTAGACTTCCACTATGAGAGTCATTCTCTCTGAATTCACATTTAACTCTTCTGATCATTTACAAGAGAAAGTATTAGTTTAGTACATATATGTTCTTAACACCTTGTAAGGCTTGCCAAATTATCTTTTTAATTAAGAGGGCTTGGATCTCAGACTCCAAATTTCAGCAGGCAGCAGTGTCTAGCTTGAAATTAGCAATAAGGTTCTATTTCTCTATGTTTATTTTTGTCACTACTTTCTGATTTTGCGCCAAGACATACTGGTTTTCCATTATGGTAGCAAGTAGCTTTCCTTTTTTTTTTTTTTTTTTGGTCTCATTCTCTGTGTGTGTGTGTGTGTGTGTGTGTGTGTGTATGTGTCTAGAATTCATCTTTATTTTTTTATTTATTTAAATTTTACTTAGTAAATATACAGTGCCTAATTGGTTTCAGGAGTAGAATTCAGTGATTCATTTCATTTTTAAAAGTATGTCAATTTAAAGAAAAAATATTAATAGCATACAATAGTGTGTGGCAAAAATATTTAAGAACTACTTGGAGCTTAAACAGTGCTGCCCTAAGCAACACACATCTTTTGGCCTCTTTTTTGTTCCCTCTCTGTACTTCACTCCCATCCCTGAGTTGTCTCTGCCTTAATCCCTAGGACCCTCCAGCACATGGATGTCGAAGAATGGCAGTCTATTAATATTCAGTTACTTGTCACCTTTCCCTCCTTCTTGACCTCCAAATCCCCAACTAAATCTCTAATTTCTTCAGTGGAGTTGGATTGTTTCATAAATAGATGTGAATTTAATCACTTACTAATTCACTTGTCTGTTTAGTCAAATAAATAACTCTTGAGCCTCCTATAGCACTGTTGGGTACAATGATACAAGCTTAAACTTCCTGACAAAGAAAATGAAAAACTGATTAGTTAAATAATACTAGGTTGTATATGCTATTAATAGATGTTTGAGCAAAGTACTATGGGGAGTGGGGGGTGGAAGAGGGCAGTAACTCTTTATTATGGGAAGGAAGAGAGTAGAGATGTTACATGGGAAACAGTATTTGAGAGGAGTATTGAAAGAAGTTTGGCAAAGATTGAGAAAGATAAATTGAACAGTAGGCACAGATATGCAAAGGTTCAGAATTCTGCACTTTGAAAGGGATCAACATACATAAGAAATAAAGAGGAGTTCAATATGCAAGGACACATAAAAATGAATGAGAGGGGGCAGAAAGGCTAAACATGAGACTTGAGTGCATGGCCATGTGGAGAATCTCAGCCGTCTTACTTCTCAAGGCCATGGGAAGCTCTTGCAAGTTTTTGAAGAAGTAAGTTTGATCATCTGACCTGTGCTCTGGAAAGGTAACACCGTGGATTGGAAACATGTGTAATTAGAGATAGAAATACTGGTGAAATACTTGGACTTGCCATGACTTTTCCAGAACATAGCTAGCTCTTCAGTTGAGATCTAGGGAGCATTAGGGCTCATCCAGCCTGAAAATGAGTTTTGTTCTTCTCACTGAATTTCCATGTGCTAAATCTATGCTATGGTCAAAATCCTTTTGGAACTACTATATCACGGAAGCAGCCTTCAAAGCTGAAATTCATGAGATGGAGGCTGACAGGTTCTTTACCCATATGCTTTCTTGATCCATTATCCATTGTTCTCTGTCCAGCTCTGTGCCATGGAAACAGACCTCTACAAGTCTATGTCACCTGGATTTCATCAGGCCCTGGCTTTCATTTGACTTTTGTCTGTAAGAGGCCCAGCCAGGAGATCAGAGAGGAGGAAAAAAGAGGTTGAGTATTTATTCTCCTGACTCTCAAGACTGCCTGTGGTTTGGCAGCAGCTGCATTCCCTGCCATAAATCCATGGCTCTTGTTGAATGGCCCTTCTTCAGTAGCTATAACTCTCCATGATTCTAAGAACAGCTCCTTACCAGTCGTGCTAAAAATGTGCTTGGAACTTGTTGTAATTAGGAATTGTAAAACATGAAAGAAGTTTACACTCACATATCCTAGAAACAGAAGGCAATGCCCAGCACACAGGGCCACATGCGGAAAGGACCAGGATAGATGAGCAGGCAGAGGAAGGTGATGGCAGAACATGGCCCAGAGCCTTTACTGGGGTTTTCACAGGAAGCTGGGGTAAGGCAAGGTAGTCATGCTGTGTAAACTTAGAATTGGAAGGTTTGAATAATTTCAACATACTCTGGGCTATAGGGATGGTTCTTAGTTGTTTATTACCTGGCCCTGGTGCGGGATAGATTTAGGGGAGGAGGTTGGCTTAGTAAGTAAGAATTTGAGTTAATGGTTGTATACAAGCTCTGGATTGGTTTGTTTGCATTTCAAAGGTAGGAGGGTTTTTGCCCTCTGTAGAAATTAGCCCTTGGAAGTGCAGTCTTTCCAGGATCAAGGCCCCAGATGCCAGAACACCAATAATACAGAAAAGAAGAAAATATAATCAATACACAAGTGTCTCTTAAGGTCTATGGGTGGCACCAATTTCCCTTTAGTACTTAGGAGTGTCACCATCTCCCCATCTCTTGTGGGTTTCCTTAGACCTGTGCACACCTCTGTACATAGTCCTTTCATGAAACTCCTGAGTTAGCCTTTAAAGTGGGCAATCTATTTCCCCCCAGGACCCTGACTACTACAAGTGCTAATCTCCATTGTACTTTGAGCCACATAGAAACTATTATGTAACAATAATTTCTTAGAGCATCAAATTCTTCTCATTACAATACTACTGTTTTTTGACATGATACAGTAAATATTTTCATTTAAGATGCTGATCCCATCTCTGTTTATTAAAATTAGTTATGAAAAACACAACCAGCCATAACTAATTTTCTAGTAATTCAGTGTAGTCCCTTGGTCTTATTTTTAAACACCCCAAGAGTCAACAATATAATAAAAACTAATGTTCTATAGCTGGAAATTTGAAGCCTTTTTTTTCTTTACTGGAAATTCTGTCAAATTTTTTATTGACAGTTCATTGCATGGATTCCATTCAGAAAAGAGAATAGTCATTTCCACTCCACCTCATGCTAGGAGAGTGGGAGCCTCCAGGTAGAATGGAGCTTCTGAGAATCCCAAGGTCATGCCTTTCCCCTGCCCTCACCAAACTTCAGCCTCACTAGGTTGTTTTGTTTCCTCGGGTGGGCTAATCTCCCTTTCAGCTTTGGAATGAGGTATTTCCTCTGCCTAGGTTACTCTCCATCTAAGTTTTTAATCCCCTCACTCAGTAACTCCTACCTATTCTTCAGTTCTCAACTTAAACCTCATTTTCTCAGAAAGGATTCCTGATTGAATCATAGGTCATGCTCAGAACGGTCTGTTCTTTTCCTTCCTCACACTTCTCTGTTGTAACTTTAGTCTATTCCTGTAGTTATTTGAGTGACAGCCGTTTCTCCCACAAGAGCATGAGCTCCACGGGGCAGAAATCATCATCGGTTGTTCTACCGACCGCTGCTTGCATGGGCTCCACACAGGGGGAAAGAACGGAGTTCCCAGTGAACAGAAAGTGAATGAATGTTGGAGCTTTAACAGCTCCCTTCAAAGATGGTTCTCTGTTTTACCAGCTACAGGACAATATTTATTTCAGGATAAAATGCTTTTGTTTATAGATCTCTTCTACTGAAAATGTTTAAAGTGTATTAATTAATCAAAGAGTATGACTTTGAGTGAGTTATTTAATTTCTCTGGACCCATTTTGGGAAGTGAGATAATATCTGACTTTTTTCTATTTCTCATAAGATTGTGGTAAAAGTCAAATGTCACGATATACGCATAAGCACTCTGTAAATGTAATGGGATGGAGTAATTATTTTAAATTATCTAGATAATGAATTCTACTGCTTATCTCCAAAACATAGCCTGCCATTCCTAAGAGCCCATGAGATGAATTTCCAAATCAAGTGCCTTCAGAATGTGGAAGGGTCTCCATCGTGATGGATTTATTTATTGATTCATTTACTAAGCACTTACTATGGGACAGTCTCTGGAAGAAATGTAGAAACTATAAGTTAAAAGTTCACAGTCTTTGAGACTTTGAGAGAGAGCAGAGGTTAGTGCTCTAAAGTCCTCCAGCCACTAGACAGAGGGCAAAGTGAGGTCCTATGTCAGCACATTCCTGTGAGATATATGTGAATAGAACTTTTAATGTTGAAACTATTTGCAGAGCTATGGACAGGGTTAAGAACATCTACAAGGCATGTTGATGGACCCAGGACTACCAACAGTTACCACTGTAGGTTTAGAGAGTCAAGGAGAAGAAACAATATTACTGGAACCCAATTGAGAGCTAGATCCACGGAAGATGGGCCAAGTGACAAAAACTACGGTTGTAGAGAAAGACACGATAGTCAAAACTTCATTGCAGCAAGAAGGGAGCCAGAGGAATAAATACACCAGTGCCTTTCTCTTCTCCTTCTTGGATCTCCTCTCATGCCTCCCACTGACCAGGCCAAGTGACAGCCAGAGAACAAGGGAGTCGGGTGATGATACCCTTCATAGATGCTGGCATCTCAAGGGATAGAATAGAGCATAGAAGTGCAGAGAATAATGGGAACAGATGTAAAATAACCAGCCCAGAACTTTCAGAATAAAATTCTTGCCTCTCTTTGGGGTGGTCAAAAAGGCCTCTGAGGAATATAAGACCATATCAGTTTCCTAGGGTTGCTATAACAAATTAGCACCAACTGCATGCTTTAAAACAATAGAAATGTATTCTCTCATAGGTCAGGAGGTTAAAAGTCTAAAATCAAGGTGCTGTCAGAGCCATGCTTTCTCCAAAGGCTCTCAGGCCCCTTCCTTCATAGCTTCATAGCTTCTGATGGTTGCCAGGAATCTTTGGCACTCCTAGGTTTGCAACATTCCAGCCTCTGCCTCAGTTGTCACATGGCCTCCTTTTCCATATGTGTGTCTCTATGTGTTCACATGGCCTTCTTATAAAACACAAGTCACTGAATTCAGGGTTCACCCTAATCTGGTATGGTCTTATCTTAACAATCACTTCAAGGCTCTATTTCCAAATAAGGTCACACTCTGAGATTCCAGGGGGACGTGAACTTAGGGAGGGACACTATTCAACCCAGTACAGAGAACTCTTGAGCTAATTCTCAAAAGTTCATAGATACCCAGCAGGCATTCTGGGACAGAGGACATGGCCCTCTGACCACAGCATGTGGGCAACCAGCAACCTTGTCCCCACTATAAAGTCCAGTCTACACATTGTGAGTTTTATGCTTGTTCCAAAGCTGCCATAACTATCCATGGCCATAAGAGGATAGGAAGGTAGCAGTGGGTTCAGGGGCTGCTGGCTGGTGGTCTCAAAGCTTGGTATCTTTGGGAATAGTTCATCAAAAGTGGTCTGAGTGTGGAATTGAACCTAAAGGGGAATAATGTCATGAAATCACTTTTACAAAAGACGGGAAGAGACGATGTCCACAGAAGTCAAACAAGGAGAGGGTCAGAGGAGGGGATGCCAGTCTGAGGAGGGCTAAAAAGATTGCTTTTCCCTCATCAGGTTCAGTCTAGCAAGGACAGTCTGCATCTGTGGGAATGTAAGGAAGAATCTGGGGAACCCTCTTCCAGAATGATTTTAAATGTTGAACTATAAGCTAACAGGTAGCAACCAGAGAAAAGAAGTTCTACTGAGCACAATGAGAAAGTTGGCACATCTAAGAGCTTGGTCAAGGATAATATCACTGGATCAGGGTGAGATCTGATCAAGCACAGAGAAGGGTATTGATGGTTCTCCTCAGATTTCCTCTTTCTCATAATCAGCCTAACAGCACAATACAATAGGGACCAAACAATATTAAATTTTTTAGACTGTATTTTTCTAGGAATGGTTTGCTGGAAGGTAGGAGGTTGAACATAGGCCAGTGTATTTAGTGTATTTATTAGAATTACATGACAAATTCATTTCTTAGTATCTAGTATAGTATCTCCATAGCAGAACATGACATTTAGCAAGAGTTTCCAAACTGTGTGCCTTACTTAGAGAGTTGGCCATGCCTTGGGAGGCACAAGAGAGTAAAAGGAAGTGTGCATGTAGGATTGGGGTGAAGGGGAGGCTTCCGTGTAATATTTTATGTTAACAAATGGCACTACAACGACACTTGTTTAGAGAGTGAATCACCAGAGGTTGTTCTACCATCACCTCTGCCACTAAAAATTTTGTAACAGTTGATGACTCACATTAATTCTTTGTGCTGCTCACATTTCATTTAGAAAAGGGCAAGAATTAGACAGTTTTAAAAAAACACTTTGTAAGTGTAACATCATTATCTGAAGATAAAGCATTACTATTAACATTAGCATCAACATCATCATCATCATCATCACCATCATCACCATCACCATTGACTCAATTTGACATTTAAAGTTTATCTTTCTTTCGCTGCCCTTCCTAATTTCACTAATTTCATTTTCCATCACTCCCTTATCCAGACCTTTGGTTTTCATCCACAAAACTAAAGTTCATTCACATACCCACTTTCATATTTATATGCTGGCTCATCCAAAGTTTGTCACTAGACTGTAGTATCCAGAACTTGCCTGTTTTACTCACTGCTGCATACCCAGTTTCATACTGCCAAGAACAGAGTAGATGCTAAGCAAATATTTGCTGAATAAATGAATAAACAAGTGAATCTCATATGGCCTGGGAGTGGGTGATTTATGGCCAATTTCTAGGTTAGTGATCTTAGAAATCAAACCACAGGAAACTTAATTGAATTTCTGATGCTCTAAATGGCACTTTGATATCTTGAAAGCCCTTTGATCATCAAAATAAATAACCACAACTGCTGGCACTAATATTAAGGGGCTCCTAACTAGTTTCCCAATATCCAGTTCTCCCCTCAGCCACTAGAGATGGTCTCCTAAATGAAAAAGTTGGATTTGCCAGTCCCCTTTTTAAACTCCTATGTGCCTGGCACTTACTTACTTATTTATCAATGAATTCTTTCCTCAAATATTCATTAGAAAAATGAAAGAAAAAGACAGAAAAAAGGAAGGAAGGAAAGAAGGAAGGAAGGAAGGTTTTTTAGAGTGTTAGAGATATGTGGATGACAGACTATCAGACTAACCAGCCTAGACAGTGTCACTGGCGAAAAACTTCAGGAAAGAAACTGTGAAATGAAATAAGTACATCCAGACAAAGCCACATGATGTTAGCTCTCCTGACAGATAGGTTAGCTGACAGAACTATAGCCCTGATTCCACAATGAATGAGAACACAGAAGGTATTTTTCATGAAGAACCATCAGTTCTGGAATTTTCAAAACTCTTGAATGTGAAGTAATTCATATATCTGGCAGTCAGCTTACAGAGAAGTCTTCATGTTTTGCGATGGATGAATAAATGAATTAATGAGTAAAATGCCATGTGCGGTGAGGAAAATGCAAACAGAATGAAGGGCTCATCAGAAGAAAATCAAAAGCCAGATCTAAAAATAGAAATCAAAAGGGCAAAGAAGTAAGAAATCATGTGGGGAAGGGGATAAAATAAAATGTGAAGCCAGAAATCCTCATTTTAGATGATTCACTCACCAATGGACTGACCTTGCATATATAGCTAAACTTGAAACTTGGTTTTCTCTTCTGCACAATGGAGCTGATCCCATGTTCCTACCATGCACTCTCCTATTCATCTGAGGAAATGATGAAATAATTTTCAAAAGCCTTTTGTAAACACGTATCATTGTACCTTTTTTATCACAGCTTTATTGAAATATCATTTACATATACAATTGGCCTATTTAAAGTACACAGTTTAATAATTTTTAGTATATTCACAGAGTTATAATATGATTATCATCATGATTAATTTTAAAAGGTTTTCATCACCCTGAAAAATGCCCTATAACTATTAGCAATCCTTCTCTCATTCTCCTCCACCACCATCACCACCCCCAACACACATACACCCAACACCACCATCCCTGCCCTAGGCAGCCACTAATCTACCTTCTGTCTCTGGAGATTTTTTTCATTATGAACATTTCATATAAATGGATTTATACAATATGTGGTCTTTTGAGACTGTCTCCTTTCACTTAGCATAGTTTTCAAGGTTCGTCCATGTTCCAGCATGTATTAGTATTTCATTCATATCTAATATATTATCTAATAGTATGCCTTCCAGGGATATACCACATTTTCTTTAGCCATTCATGAGTTGATGAACATCTGAGTTGTTTGTGCTTTTCGCTATTATGAACGATGCTGCTATGAAATCTGTGTGCAAGTTTTTACGTGAACTTATGTTTTAATTAATTTCTCTTGGGTACATACCTGGGAGTGCAATTGTTGGGTCATATGGTAACTCTGTTTGACATTTTGAAGAACTGTCAATTTATTTTCCAGGCAGCCTTACCATTTTACAATTTTACATTCAGGGTAACTTTGAGGAATACCCAGGAGACCAGAGTGGGCAGTGGAGGAGTAGAATTTAAGAAAGTTCCATAACAGGGGTCAGATAATGTAGGCCACTGCAGGCCATTGAGATAAATTTATTTAAATGGTAAATTTCAGGCTTTGAGGAGCAGCATGAGGGTATCAGGTACTCAGGATATGTGTGTGGATGCTGGGGAGAGGGGAATGGAGAAGAAGAAAGGGCTAACAGAATGAGCATTTAGAAAGATATTTAAAGAAAGCTTGGGTTCACTTGGGGAACTTGGAAGTTACCAAACTGACAGCTACATTATATCTACAAAGAGAATGAGATCCAAAGAGAAGAGAATTTTCCAAGGTTGCAAGGTTAGTAGGTAAATGAGGGCCAGAATGTGATCCAGTCTCTTTCCACTCTCACTGCACTGAACGGGAGGCCAACCTCTCAGGCCAGGAGCAAACCAACAGGAAGTCAAGAAGCAACAGAGGATCTTTTTCCCCATTCCATTGCTTTCAGTTGGAGAGAGAGTAGAATGTGTCATGTTCCCCACATCTCCACAAGGTGTTGGATTTTGTATTGGATTGGAGAGAAAGAGAGAGAGAGAGAGAGAGAGAAGAGTAGAAAAAGGGAGAATAGGCAATACACTTAGCCATAAATTCCTTCCCCTTCTACAATTACTGGGTCTTGAGAAATCTACCTACTTCCTTGGGCTTCAGCTATTATCACCTTTAAAATACAGGATCCATTTAAAATGGAGACTGTATCCAGTCCACAGATATACTTTGGTTTTGCTATGTTTGAAAACAATATAAAATTTGTTCATATAAAATTTGAATTTCTGGATTTTCTTGAAAAATGGGAAGATCTTGCAGCACTGGGCCAACTTGCTGCATGATACCAATTATCTATGTGGAAGGGTCACCACTCACCATATGCCATCATCCCTGCTTATGCAGGTCTTTACATTGCCCACCTGCCCCAAGGGATTCTCTAACATGATCTCACAATTTTTCCAACTGGAAAGTTCTGCGAGGTTGTGATATTCTGATTCCCAACATGGTCTTGGCAAATATTTCTCAAGTAAGGTTAACCCACATGTCTATCCCTCAGAATATCTCCTCTTCTATATTGATTCAGGCTCAGCTGGTTTCTCCATTTACCTGTTGTCTTTGCACACGTCCTCCTCCTGAAGCCCTGGCTACTAGGTCTCAGTGGTGCAATTCCAGAGCCTTTGTCCATCATTTGAACATGCTCTCTTTGTCCCAAGCTAAATGGCTTGGCTTCTGGCTTCTGCCTAGGCATAGTTTGGGAGAGAGGAAGTGACAGACCCAGCTTCCCCGCCTCCCTCCGAGAACAAATCCCTCTCTGCTCCTTCTTATATCTTCATCCCACAAACTCCAGGGTAGTAAATGAGTCAGAAACAAATAGTAGCCACTGTATATCTAAGGATAAAAAGCCAGTGTTGACACTAGCTGCTCAGCCTGCTAAAGAGTCCTGCAATAGTGAAGAGCAAGTAAACAGATAAAATAGAGGCTGGTGTCATCTGACAGAGCCCCAGGAATAGCCCTGTTGAGGATGTGGTTGGAGGAAATTGAGACAACTCAAGAGCAGGAAGACAGGAGACAGTGATGCTGAAGTCATGAATAAAATCCCAAAAGCATTATCAATTTTACAAGTCTGGGAAATTGTGAGAGTCTTTAAGAACATTCAAGCAAAGACAGGAAAGCAAAAACACACTAAGAGTGCCAGGCTGAAGCAGTTATCACAATAAGAGAAAATAAGGTAACTGAATTGAGTCTAGGAGGATTAATAGATTCTGAGAAACAAATCTTAGCCATGAGGCCACAGTATAAGAAGTAGGTGTATTTGAGGGCCACCTAGAAAACAAGTTAAGCTTAAAATTAAAGCCCTAGAATTGCAGCCCCCTCTATGGGACATTGAAAGACAGAGCTGGCTAAAGGCCTAATCTTCAAAAAGCTCAGACCCAACTAGAAGAAGGGCGTTAGACAGACTCAGTGCCTTTGTGGGACTCAGTATATGGACAGGTTTGGAGCCTACTTGCACTTCTGTGTCTTTGACCATTAGGCACGGAGTATCCAAGACTAGAATTTATGTAGACACAACTTGCTATGGCTGCTAACAGTAGGGCCAGGTTGGGTTTGTTTTGCTTTGGAGGCTTAGTGGGATTCTCTTAGGGGATGTTAATGGCAGCCAGATGGAGCTAGGGAAGACTGGAACTCCCACCTAGTAGTTCACTGAAGTTCTAAGTAAAAATTTGTAAGGGGAAGGCTACCACTAAGCTATAGCCATCTAGTCACAGAATTGAGAGTCTGAGACTCCCTACGCCAGGTATAGAGAGAGGCCTTAAATGACAACCATGGACCCTCCAGCTCCGTCTGCTTCTAAGGGCTCAGTCACTGTGGGTGCCTGACAAGCACACTGAACCAGGGAACTGGAAACAGAGGAGTGAATTCCAGTGAACTGGAAGAATGTTGTTTTCTATCCTAAAACTCCTCGTAGGATCCTTCCTACCCTCTGTGAGAAACAGACGTGAACTTGGCGCCACCACGCCTCACCACTTCTCAGGGATAAAGCCATCAACAGGTGAGCAGAATCAAGGTGTAATTCCCTCTTGCCTGACTTGGAAAGCTATGAATGCATCTTATGTGACAATAGAAGGCCAAGTAAGAAAAAGATTCAAGGAAAGAGGAAAGTTGAGTGAGAGAGAATTTAATGTAACAGACACTTGTTAGGTGCCTTTTAGGTCCCAAGCTCTGTTAGGAATTGAGGTTACAAAGGTGAATGGGATATGGACCCCTGCTCTCAAGGATCTTGAAAAATGTCAAGACAGAACCATGTGTGCACGTATATTGACAATTCACTGTGATAAGGACTAAAATAGAGATAGGACTTAGCTCCTTCAGGGCAGTGAAGATTGGGGTGGAATGAACCATGGTGGAGAGAAGGTGAATGGACAGAGCCTTCATAGAGAAAGCACCATTTGAGTCGACCCCTAAAACAGAAGTATAAGCTTGTCTGGGGAGGAGGGAAAAAGAGAAAGATGAAGCATTCCAAATAGAAGGAACAGAGGTATAAAAACAAAGAAAGAGATGTCTGAAAACAGTCCTGTATCACTTGGGTACTGTGGCTAAGCCCCAGCTCACCATGATTTCTGTGATTTCTTAAACGTAACATGTTTATATATTAATTTGATATACATTCTTCCTCAAAACTGTTCTTTCCCTTGTGTTCTCCTCATGAATGGTAATCCTCCAATTGCCTAACAGGAACATGGTTTACCTTTATATCTCATGTATATATATCTCATACATATATATGTGTATATATATATGGTAAAAATAAGGTAAAAATTATGTATCACCTTATTTATATCTATCAAGTCTTCTCCTCCTTCCATAGTCTCTATTGTTGTGAATTCAGCTCTGATGTTCATCATTCCCTGTATGAATTCCTCCATTAGCTTTCTAACTCACCTGTGCCCAGAGTCTGTGCTGTATCCAGTCTTCCCTCCACATAGAACCCTGAATGAACTTTCTGAGATAAAAACCTAGTATATAACCCCTTGGCTTAAAATCCTTCTAAGCTCCACCCTAGTTTTTAGCAGGAGTAACCATCTGACTCCTCCCTACAAGTGGCACCTCTTTTTCCCCATTTCCTTCTAAATGGAACAAAATTGCTGGAACTTTAAGGTCCAGAGCTCTTCTCACTGCGATGCCTCCAACTGGAACACCTTCCCTGCTTCATCATCCAGATGGCTCTTAGCTCTTCTTCAAAAAACAGCTCAGATTTCTCCATCTTTAGGAATTCATTCCTGAAACTCCAGCCTGCATTGGATGCCTTTAGCACTTGGCCACACTGTGCTATAATCAGTGCCTTCATTACTTGACCACCTTCCCCACAAGAATAAACAATAGACATTACAGGTCCAATAATTTATCAAATGAGGCATTCATTGTACCTGGCACAGGACCTGGGTATAGTAGGGCATGAATGAATGAATGAATGAATGAATGAATGAATGAATGGTTTAAATAAATGAATGGCTCAATCACCCCATCATCAGTCAATCTACTACTCCCCAAGGTCTCAAGCCTGAACTTGAATTCTCTATTAGTGGAAACTTACTCTGGAACTTTTATAAGGCACTTAAGAGAGCCAGCTGAATCAAATACAATCAAATTACTAATCAATTTATTCACTTTTCTGTTCTCTAAAATTAGGAGCATGGGTATGAATATGTATGAACATGTGTAATTATAGACACTTACTCACATAAATTATCTGGCAGGGCTCCTGGTATTATCCTCATAGGAGCAAGATGTTTATTTTCACCTACCTTCACTGTAGAGCTTCCTCTGAAACTCCATACTCTAAAAGCAAAGTGGCTAAAGACTTTCCCCACTTGTATAACTTATTCATTGCCTGTTTTCTGATATTCTGCTCTCAAAAGCATCAGAATTCTCCAGTGGCATTCGTGGGTGGGCTAGACCTATGGGATTAGGGGAGATGAAATGTGATATTGCTGGCTTTGAACTTTTATCACATCCCTGGGAAACTAAATGTTTCTCTCACTGGGCTTCTTTTCAAAGAATTAGTTGATGATACTGAGCAAGTTCTCCATTCCTTTGATTCTTAAAAAGAAGACAGTGGGATAAATGGTTTGTTTGGGGTTTTTCCCCCCTTCTGTTATATGGAGAGGCTGGGATTGTATATTTTATTTCTAAAAAAATTCTCAAGAAACTCACATCACGTGCTAAACTTGAATGCTGGCCTTTCGTTGTTGCTCAACAGTCCATGGTGGGCTCTAGACCAGGGGCAACATTATGGACTAATCTATCATACTGATGGCAGAGAGTTTGAAAAGCATGTGCTCTAATGTCAGGGGAGCGTATCTGTCACCTTTGTGGAGCAATAATGTGAAAAGAATAGGCTTTGAAATGAAAAGATATTTGATTCAAATCCCAGCTCTACAACTTACTAGTTGTATAGACTTGAGCAACTTAATTAACTTTATGAGTCTGTGCTTCCTAATCCATAAATCAGGAAAAATAATAAATATCATAGAAAATTATTTAAAACATAAAACACAATAGCATACATAAAACATCTATCAAATTCCCAACATTTAGAACATAGTTATTAATAGTCCCTTCTCCCTTCTATCTCAGGTAATTACTAAATTGAACACATATTCTTTGGTAAGTACTTAGTTGAGTTCCCAGTTCCTAGAAATATGTGATTCAGTGAGAGAATATGATCTACTTTATACTAAAATTTAGTCCTATACAGGATATCAAAGCTTCCACATAAAAAGCATATAAGCACTATTAAGTATAGTTATTAATCAAATACTTTAGCCTCCTATAGTACCCATGATATTTTCTTGAGTTCCAATGTGAATGATGGGCAATCTTGTAGTAGACTCAAGTTTGCAATGGTGATGAATACTTATGACTACTAACCTCCTAAGTAGTTATTAAGGGTTAGCAGAACTTGATATTCAAATAAGAACTAGGGTATTACAAGAGTTTATATGCAACTGTAATTCAGTATTCTGCTAAGTCTTTCTGCTCAACAATTCTTGGCAATCCCATGGAGATCCTAATGTCAATATACACATGAATATCTTCAGTAATACTAACAGACACCTGTCAGTGTATCATCACTGTTGTCTTCAGTAGGTCCTGGTTTTCATTTGCTGACCTTCTTGCTTTCCAATTTTGAAATACTGGGAGTTTAGTTTTATCATTATCAATACTATTATCATTGGGTATTTTTTAATCTGTAATGCAAATTGATAAACATGTTTATCAGGATTTTTGACTGAAATTTTCCAAATAACTAGATTTTTAGTTACATACGTTACCCCCTTCCCTTATCAGCATGGCATATGTTCCAAAGCCCTCAATGGATGCCTGAAACCACAGTACCACACACAATATATACTATGTTTTCCTATACGTACATACCTATGATAAATTTTAATTCATAAGGCAGTCACAGTAAGAGATTTAACTGATAACTAGCAACAAAATGAAACAGAGGAGCACCTGGGTGGCTCAGTTGGTTAAGTGGCTAGGCTCTTGATTTTGGTTCACATCATGATGTCACAGTTTGTGAGATCCAGCCCCATATGGGGCTCCATGCTGTCCATGCTGACAGGACAGAGCCTGTTTGGAATTCTCTCTCTCTCTCTTTCTCTCTCTCTCTCTCTCTGTCTCTCAAAATAATTAAATAAATTTTTTAAAAAATAAAACAATTAGAACAACATACTGTAAAAATTATGTGAAAGTGGTCCCTCTCTCTCTCTTTCCTCTCTCTCTCAGAATATCTTATTATACTATACTCACTCTTCTTGTGATGATATGAGATGATAAAATGTCTATATGATCAGATGAAGTGAAGTGAATGATACAGGCATTGTGACATAGCATTAGGCTACTGTTAACCTTCTGACAATACAATGTTAGAAAAAGGATCTGTTTCCAGACCATGATTGCCCAGGGAGTTACTGAAACCATGGAGAGTGAAACCACAGATAAGAAGGTACTACTGCATATTGTGCAAGTAAAATATTATGCATCACTTTTCCTCCCATTGCTAAGAGATAGATATGTAAGTTTCCCCAAATTTTACTTGTATAGTAAAACTCCTTTATAATTAAACAAAGGTTAATTTTTCCTCCTTTTGAAATGGAGCAAAAGAAATTAGGTCTTTATTGTATTTTGCTTCTTATAAGTGAACATCTGACAAAAATGTTTAAAAGCTGCTGGCTGACAAGATGCCCATCATGTTTGGAAATATCTAGGAAATTGGCCAATTCATCTCCGCCTTCAGAATGACTTAATTTCTCATGGGCTCCTAATGAGTTTACTTTACTATTCAGGGAGCAATTATTCCATTCAGTGATTTACAGAATCCTGCCCTGAGAACCTGAATTAGAATAGGATATCTATGACCAGGAACTCAGAAAGGGTTCTTCTGCTGCAGTATAAACCCAGTCAGATTTATGGTCCATCAGTTGGTCATTTTAAAACCTTGCAAGAGGCATCATGGAATTTCTGATTAGCTATGTTGCCACCATAAACTTGAGAAATTGTGGTTCCATGTCAGTCAGTTCCAGAAAAGGATACTGTGAAGTCTCACATCCTTTCTAGCTTCAATTCAAATGTGCCTTATGATATTGTATATGTATGAACTAAGGCAACTTTCCAGTGATGAAATCCTTCCTCCGATACCACAGGATATATTGGGTTGCCAGTGGCAAACCCCGTAGTAAAGATGAAAGACCTGGAGTATTCTTTTTCGAGGATTTAAGGCTATTATTTTGTCATAAAAATCAAAGGTTGTTAGATCTGGAAGAGCCAGAATATTTATTTAATCTAATTCCCTCTTTTTTAAAAAACTGGACTACTGCGGCCCAAAGAATTGAAACAATCCAGCTAATAAATCAATTAAGTTAGTAAATAATCCAGTCAAAATGTTTAATACACAATATTAACATTATGTGTCTACTTAACTCTTGATAATCACAAGAGATAGGCAAGATAAGTGACAATGTCATTTTCTAAGCTAGAGTATAAAAGATTCAAGGTTGACCATAGGTAATGAACACAGGGCTTCTGACCACGATTCCAGAAATTTGGCATTTTTCTCCAGCTACATAAGAGTCCCGCTAGTTAGTCACAAATCAGGTCCAAGAATCACATCTGCTGGAATAAGCCAAACGGGAATTAGGCTGTACCGTATAACTAATTAGCCCAGCCTCTTTGTTGTTGCTGCTGTTTTGTTTTGTTTTGGGGCTGTCAGTTGGTGTGTCAATGTTGTAATAATTCTGTTCTATTCAAATGGAACCTGAATATGGAAAAGTCATGAATTTAGTAATAGCAGGTAACTTTATTCTCCAGCCAGCTATAGCAATATTAGAGCCTCCTTTCCCTTCTCCAATTCAAATCTAAGTCCCTTTGGAAACCTGATTATGAGTTACTTAAATTAGTGATTCTTAAGAACCAGCCACATGATTTGCAGAGTAGACCCTTATGTCTTTAGACGAATCACTCTCTCTCTCTTAAGTTTCCTGATCTGAGAATAAGGAGGCTGGGCCAGAAACTGTCTGATGCTCCTGTTATATTTTTAAGGGGTTATGCTGCACCCTAGTGGTGGAATTTATACTTAACTTCCATCCTGTGTATCAAGCCCTACTTCATAATTTGACCTCCCATTCTGCTGGTCTGCAGTGCCCTATACCTCCTGCCTGGGTACAAGTTGTTTGGCCTTTTGAGCAGTCAACTTAGAAGTAACCAGTCACTGAAGTAATAGAAGCTGTTTGACAATTTAGTGATGACTTTACATAGTCTGGTCTCACCATCCCCTCTATTTACAGCAGGAGTTCTTGAAAGTTGTCACTTAGGATAAATATAGTAGCAAATATCTGATATCTGATATATGGATAAATATCCTGACAAGGCTGGCCACTTTTTTGCATTTGTTTCTTTGCAATTGAAATGTCACCTCCTTCAGGAGACCGTGTTTTACCATCCCCTCAATGTAAAGCAGCCACCATATCACAGTCATACCACAATATATTTTAATATTTCTGCAGAATACTTACAGCATCAGACAGTGTTCTCACTTATCAATTTATTTGTTTATTGACTGTCTTCCCTGAAAAAAGAGAACAAGATCCATTGTTAGGCATGTAGTTGAGACTCAAGAAATATTTGTTGGATGGATATATGCATGGATATCAATATGGATGGGATGTTAAAGATTTTCCAGCCAAAACCAAAGCAATAAAAGAACTTATCCTAGGACTCAAAACAAAGCATTGGCTGAGCAAGACAATAGCCTTGTCATCTGATTCCCAGTCCAGTGATCTTTTTACTACAATTTAAAAAGGAAGAAGATCTATTCAAAAGCCCTAAGAGATCTAAAGAGAGAAACTCATTGACTATGTATAGAATAAAGTGGAAAGGGGAGGAGAGATTGGTCATAGAGATTTATAGGTAAAAGGCAAAAGTCCTAGGCTATTGCACTATTCACCTGCTTAAAAATAATTTTGGCATAAAATTAATGAGGATTATCTTCATTTAATTTTGTGATTTTTTTTGTCACTTTCAAAAAATCTATCATTTTAATTATTGCTATAATGGATTTTCCTCTTTCAGGGGAATAGACACTATTTTAATTTAACTATGGCAGGAACTGAGTAAATTACATGGCAAAGGCCGTGGTCACAGAAAGGTAAAGAATTTATATCAATAACTCACTCTACTTTCATATTAACAATATCCCCAGGTCTCTTCTGGGCTGACTTTGTATTCTGTATGTGTTTTTACTGTTGCATTTAGTCATGATGTATTATAACTTCTTTGACAGTTGGTCGTCCCAGCTAATGAAACTTTTAAAATAATAACTAGCATTTTAGTGGGCACAATTTGCACTAACTAGTGTATTAAAATCTTTACGTATATTATCCCACGTTTGCTTCCTAACAAACCTCTATATTTTAGCTATCATGAATTTACAAATGAGGAAAATTACAATAAAGTAGCTTGTCCAAACCTTCACAGTTTAGAGTTAAATCTCCTACTTCAGGCTAATACAAAACCTCTTGACTTCTTCACTAAACTATACTCTCTCTTACTTGATTAAGAGTTCAAGTAAGACTTTTACCAGATTTACGTTTCAACTACCCAGTACCTATGGCAGAACCTGACACATAGTAAGAACTCGACATTTGCTCATTGACTTCAGTTATACCAGCTCTAACCTGTCTTTCCAACATTTTCTTCTGCTTCTCTTCTAATTAGACTCTTCAGGATGACCTACTACTGCTCAAATATCATGTCTCTGCCTCCCTTCCTGCCATTTCTAATACTCAATCATTCAATCACCAATACTAAATCACTCATCTAGAACTCATCCATCCCTGAATGAATGTCATAGGAACAAAACCTAGGAGGCTAGATGGTGAAATCCATTGTTGGACTTGGTTCTACTGATGGTGAGGTGGGTTTAACCATAATCCCTGAGCTTCCAAGGCTAGTACCCCTGGGTGCTTGGAGGCCTTTATTGAATTCAACTTGTCTATTAAGTGACAGAGAAAGATACAGGGTGAGGTACATGTTTTATTTATGTCATGATCATTCTTTCCAAGATGACAGTCATAAGAACCAGAATGACATACCATATTTCATAAACCTGGAGGTTTTGCTGTAAGAGAAAAATCCCCGTGTTTAAATGATAAGATCTGTATTCTGATACTCAGTCATGATCTTAACATTGCCTCTCTTCACTAATGCCCTCCATCCTCAGTTCTGTCATCTGCTAACTTGAAGGGTCATATGCTCCCCAGTAGACAGGATTACATTCCCCATGTGAAAGGTGCTAATATGCTTGTGTAAGCAAACATATATGGAAAGTATAAAACTCAACCAGTTATTAAAGAAGCACAAATTACAAAACATGTGTATAAGTATATACATACAGTGACTATATATACTGTGTATACACACACATATATATACATACATATACATGTATATACTTTATATATGAAGAGTTTAAATATCATGTGTTTATGTATGTAAGTTTTATATACAAGGTACTTACATACAAAGTCCTATTTAATGTCATGTAAATCTTAAAAGGACAAATTTTATCAATTTTAGAAAGGTTGATTATACTTATACTCTTAAAAGAGCTAGGGGCAATGAAAACAGACACATGGTTATAAAAAGTTAATTTGTCAACGTAATTCTAAGGAAATATGTTATATGTATGAGGATATTCCCTAAAGAGGAAAGCACAAGGAATGATCTACACAATATTTGAAAAATGGTGTTGTTAATTTGGTACATCACTTAACATGGAATAGCATTCAGTAATTGAAATCACTACCTCTATAGGTATGCTCTATATCGCATGGAAGATTATATACTATGTAGAAACTCTATATCCATGGGCACCTGGGTGGCTCAATCAGTTAAGTATCCAGACTCTTGCTTTTAGCTCAGGTCATGGTCTCACCATTTGTGAGATCAAGTCCTGTGTCACTGTCAATGTAGAGTCTGCTTAGGATTCTCTCTCCCTCTCTCTCTGCCCCTCCTTCTCTCTCTCTGTCTCTCTCTCAAAATAAATAAATTTTAATTTAAAAAAACTCTATATCCAGTAAAGTCAAAATGGTTTAAAGTAGGAAAAAAATCATAACTACTTCTGAATTAGGAATAGATGTATTAGGGAAGGCTACATGCTATAAAAAATAATCTCAAAATCTTAGTAGCTAAAACAAATAAAGCTTGATTTCACACCGCCATCACAGTCTGGTTTAAGTCAGTGGGCAGTGGTGGGTGCTGAGTCTCTACTCCACACAGTTAGTTAGAAACCAGTGCTTCCATCACTTTTTGAATCCTCATCCTTATTTGAAAGGCAGATTGAGGGAGTGAGACATGGAGAAGGCTTACCTGCCCTTAACTGTCTCCACTTGAAAGGGACAAATATGAGGGAGACTTAGTGGCTCAGTCATTTAAGCATCCAACTTTGGCTCAGGTCATGATCTCACAGTCTGTGAGTTCAAGCTCGCATCAACTTGTGCTGACAGCTTAGAGCCTGGAGTCTGCTTTGGATTCTGTGTCTCCCTCTGTCTCTGCCCCTCTCCCACTCACACTCTGTCTCTATCCCTCAAGAATAAATAAGCATTAAAAAAAGAACTGACAAACATGGCTTCTGCTCAAGGACTTTGGCAAGAATGAGTCACATGGTCCCTGACCAAACCTAGATGGAGAGACTGGAAGATATAATGCGGGTGAGTGCTCAGGAAGAGAAGTGCGGGTGAGCCTCTGGCCAGTCTGTGTCACAATATGTATATGAATCGATAGTAAGAGGAAATAAAAATGGAAAGAGTAGGTTTACTAGGGAGTAGGTTTACTTGCTAAGTAAAAGGTATATTTTAGGAGATAGATAATTTGTCTTTATTATTTATGTCATGTTGTATGTAAGAGACACAAATATATAAAACAAAAAACAGCTTAAAATACTGGAGTTAGCTTAAATAATGTTTAAGACCAATTCCACCTCTTCATTCCAGTGGTTTGTAAATGCAGCATATTGAGATTTTAAAATCTAAATCCATTTCTGTCCATACCTGTTCATGTCTTCTAAGAACCTGGACCTCAAGAAATATGGCCTAAATTTTGCACTCCATTTGATGGGAGATCTGAAGCATGGACATTCATTAATAGGATAGAAAATTTTAATTAAGCTCCATATGCAATTATAACTTTGCTGGTTATTAACACTGATGAGAAAAATTACAAAGCTCTGATCACTGGCAGAGTTATTAATGGGTTTCTTGATGACATAACATTTGTTTAATGGAAGTGTTTCCTTTTATGTACAAGTGCCATTTGAGGGCAATTTGTCATTGTTATTAATTTAAGATCATTTGATCTGTCACTCAATACCAGGTCCAATTAAGAGGGAGAGTATGGCATAAGCCTCCACCGAGAATCCCTGTCAGACAGAGAGGTTTAATAACAAAAATAAAATTGGGACAAACATCAAAGTCTCTTTAAAGGGTCAGGCCCCTTAGAAGACACAAAAGACCATAAGTGCTGTACAAAAAGAAAATTGATTTTTTTTTTCCTTCCAGAAAGATGAAAGCTGTTTTTGCAGCTTGGGCCATTAGTGATAAAATTCTTTGCATGGAAATTAAGGTGATCATTTCTTTCTTATAACGAAATAATGAAAGTCGCCTTGCAGATAGCCAAACCCAGCCTTGAATGTTCCTCATACACATGCTGCTGTGGGACCCTGATCAAATGAACACATAGGAAACAATCACTTTTAAATAAGTTTTATAGTGCAAAAGTGAGTGTATTAGTTTATGAGGACGGCCATAACAAAACACCATAGACCAGGTGGCTCAAACAGCAGAAATTTACGTTTTCACAGTTCTGGGGACTGGAAGTTCAAAACCAAGGCATCTGCTGGTTTGGTTTCTCCTGAAGCTAATCTCCTTCTCTCCAAAAGGCCGCATGGCTACTTCTGGCTGTGTCCTTACATGATCTTTTCTTGGTGCACATGTACTCTTAGTGTCTATTCATGTTCTTTTAAGGATACCAGTGATACTGGATTAGAGTCCCACCTTTCTGACCTTATTTAACCTTAAGTACCTCTTTAAAGGCCCTATCTCCACATACAGTCAATGGGGAGTTAGCAGCATATAAATTTGGAGGGACACAATTTAGTCCATTTCAGTTATCATTATTAACTTTTTAATTCTAAACACAGATGAAATGAAAGAGATTTCCAAATTCTAGGCCTCCACTTTGCTGTAAATCTAGAAAGACAGGCAGAATAAATATACCTGTCCTCTCCTGCAAGGAAGTATATACTCTTAATGATGATTGCTTATCTATGATATTTTTCCGCTTCATGCCCTTCTTCAGAGTCTTAACATCACCGAATTTACAGTTGAAAGGATCTAAAAGGGAGATTTGCCAGCCTCTCCAAGGACACACAGCCCCCAACTTTAGTTTCAAATTATTTCTAGTGTGATAGTCTTTTTTGAAAGAATTTAGGAGTGCAGTAGCAGCAAAGAAGCACCCAGGAGATAAAGAGGGGTGGGCTTGGATGCCAGCTATATGTGCCCTGCAGCCACATTCCTGCTTGAGGAGATAGTAAAACAATTCCCAGATGGGAAGTGGGAGTCTAGTGTGGCAGACTGGTGGATACAAATGTAATTAGCCAGGCTCTTGACATAAGAGGAATGCAGATGTCAGGGAAAGTGCAGAAGTCAACTTTCAGACATGTTGAATGAGGTACCCATTGTTGAACCAAGAAGTGCTCAAGTCATAGAATCAAAGAGGAACACAATGAGCCGTGTGCATCATTTTGTACGAGGGAGGAAAAATTTTTCCTCTATGCCCCATAGATTCTTGGTTGGGTCTCTGTAATAAAAGAGAGATTAACAAGAGTAAAACAAACAAGTCTATTAACATGAATATCTCATGTATACTTGGGAGAAACTCAGAGAATAGTAACTCAAAGAGGTAGCTCAGAATTCAGGCTTATACAGCATCTTCAACAGCAACAAAATAAAACTAAATTAAATTTGTAGAGAAATGACAAAACAAAAAAATGAGTTTCTAAGCTTTTGAGGATGGCAAATTGTAGGAAGGTAAATATATGGGAAAATGATGGTAAATAAAGACAAGTTAGTAAAATGCATTAATGTAGATTCTTCTGCTGCTCGTCTCCAGACTGATAAGAGTCTAAAGTTGCCTCCTCAGGTAATTAATGTTTCAGAGGTACATTTGAAAATGCATGTTCTGTTTTTAGGCAAATAGAAGAAGGGCAGGGAGCTTTTCTGGAATCTGCTCCTTCTCAACTGCCTTCAGATCAACAAAATGGCATATTTTGGAGTGACTTATTCTAATTTCCTTCAATTGATAGGGATCTAGAAGTTGAAGATGGGACAGGAATAATCAAAGAGGAAAGTAGAGAGAGTAAAGAAGAGGGAGCAGTATACTGAGAAAAGATATTTGAGTTCCACTTTACCTTTCGTAGGAGGTGGTATGGCATATGCGTTAAGAATAAGTGTCAAGGGGCGCCTGGGTGGCTTAGTCGGTTAAGCGTCCGACTTTCGCTTAGGTCATGATCTCGCAGTTCATGGGTTCGAGCCCCGCGTCGGGCTCTGTGCTGACTGCCAGCTCAGAGCCTGGAGCCTGTTTCAGTCTGTGACACCCTCTCTCTCTGATCCTCCCCTGCTCACGCTGTCTCTCTCTCTCTCCTAGAAATAAATAAAACATTAAAAAAAAAAAAAAGAATAAGTGTCAAATGCTGACCACCTGAGGCCAAGTTTTTGCTTGGCCACTTCCTAGTTGGGAAAGGCTGAAAAAAATTACTTTGACATCCTGTGCCTTGGACTTATTTTTTTTTCTTTCTCCTATACCTTTTATTAAAAAATAAAATGGGGCACCTACATGGCTCAGTTGTCTAAGCATCCAACTTTGGCTCAGGTCATGACCTCACTGCTCATGAGTTCAAGTCCCACACTGGGCTCTGTGCTAACAGCTCTGTTCTGACAGCTCAGAGCCTAGAGCCTGCTTTGGATTCTGTGTCTCCCTCTCTCTCTGCCCCTCCCCTGCTCAAACTCTGTCTCTCTCACTTTCTCAAAAATAAACATTAAAACTTTTTAAGTTAAAAAAAAAGAAAAATGACTAATAGTACCTCTTTATAGGATTGTTGAAAGAATTATAAGAAATAACAAATGTAAATCACACAGTAAATGTATAGCAAATGTCTTCTACTTACTACTAGCTTCCTAGCATTTGACAAGTGACTTAATATATTTTACATTCTTCATTTGTATAATGTGGATAATAATCCTTTTCTCAAAAGGTTGTTATGAGAAATATTTTTACTTATATAACTTTATTAATATATTTATTCATTTAGTACAAGTATATCGACGATCTACTTAGAAATATAATCTTAATATATTATATAGTATATATTATTTATATATACTAACAATAAATTTATTTTTATATACACTTAACTTATCATTTTAATGATATACATAAAAGCAGCAGCAGTGACATACCAAGTAGCGGGTGAATGGGGCAGGATGAGGGAAAATTCTTAAATAATAATAAAACAACAAAAAGGCAGCCTGCTTTCTATTCTCATCATGCCCCTCACCTCACAATGCTAAGCACAGATGAGTTAAGAGGCTTCTCCCCACTGCAGAAAACCACTCCCCCATCTCATCACCTACCTACCCTGCCCACTCCTGCTCCTGCTTAAAAGATGCTCTGTACATATTTGTTTCTCTAGTCATTGAGTCAGCGATATTAACAAAGATGACCCTGGGCAAGTATTAGGTTAATAAGTACCAAGTCTTATTTTGTATATGTGTGGAGTACTTAGTTTTAAAGTGTACCCAGGCGCACTTACACATTTGCTGTTGTCAGGTTTGAGTCCCTCTGACTGAGACTCAACACAAGTCCACAGCATACCTGCTCTCTCAGCACTGGCTGCCATGTGAATTGCCTGGGGAGCTGTAAAAAGAATTGATGGCTGTGCCCCACTTAAGGGCCAATTAAATTGGAATTTTGGGTGGGAAGGGGATACCTGAGCATGGTTCCTCAAGCAATTCTACCATGCAACCAGTGTTGAGAAGAGCTGAGCCAGGTGCTATGGTATGATGTTATGTGCTTAATGCCTGGCATTGGACTCACGGGTCCAAATAGGGTACCTCTCCACTGACTCATTTTTTTCATCTATAAAAAGAGAATAAAAGAACACACCTCAGTGTGTAAATAAGTTAATCTGTGCAATGCGTTTAAAATAGGTCCTGACACACAATAAGGATTCAATAAATGCAGGTTATTATAATTATAATAGCACTTCTACATGTGACCCCAGCAGGATGCCATCATTGTCCATTATAATCCTAAGGAAACAGGTTCAGAGAACTTAGCTGCTTGTCCAGTCACAGAGTTTATAAGAAAGCAAGAAATTGACTCTAAAATTAGGGTTACAATACCAAGTTACTTTGACATATATTAAGTACCTACCAAGTATAGAGTTTGGTATATGGCTATCAAGCCTTCTGTTGCAATCACTTTAATCATTATTTGCCTATTGTATATTTCCAGCCAGTATCACGCTTTTGACCCAGACCAGCAGGATTCTGCTCTGCCCCCTCAGGGCACTCCCTTGCTTTAGAGCTTCTTCCTCTATCCTTTCCAAGTCCCCTTCTGATGACTAGGACTGTGAGAGCCACATCAGGGCAGCTAGGTGGGGTTCAGAGTCCAGCTGGATCCCATCTGAACTCCAGCTCCTCTTTAGATCAGAGTATTCCCACTCTCCAAGGTAGTTTCCCTTCAATGGAATTGCACAAGACTGGGCTGCAAGAATGGAGCTATTCTGGGACAACTCAACATGTTTATCTAGACAGGAACCACACAAAAAATATTTGTTAAGCTCCATACACCCTAGAGGCAACCTTGCTTCCGGTGATCAAAACTGTACATTTTACATTTTTTAAATGTTTTATTTATTTTTGAGAGAGAGAGACAGCATGAGCAGGGGAGGGTCAGAGAGAGAGGTAGACACAGAATCTGAAGACAGGCTCTAGGCTCTGAGCTAGCTATCAGCACAGAGCCCGATGCAGGGCTCAAACCCACAAACTGTGAGATCATGACTTGAGCCGAAGTCAGATGCTTAACCAACTGAGCTACCCAGGCACCCCAACATTTTACATTTAAACAAGCAAAACTTTTCACTGCAGCTATTGATTACTGTATTTTCCTAAGTCTGCATGTTTCATTTACATAAGTCAAATGAAATATTCCAATAAACATGCATATTCAGAAGGAAGGTCATAGCTCCTTGCAAAAACAGCAACAGGAGGGGTACTTTGGTGGGTACAAAAAGATATTCAGGCATCTCATAAAACTTTCCTGTACTCTATGACCTCCCGGGCCAGTGAGATAGACAAGTGAAGACTGGGTTGATACCCCATATCTGCACCCACTTAATCTTTAAAACTCAGTTTATTCATCCGTAAAATAAGACTTACAACAGTACCCACCTGACAGAATTTTTGAGAGAAATAAATGAGACAAATAGGTAGTAAATAGTATAGCACATATAACCAGCATTAGTAACATTGTAGTACTAATACTTACGGGAGCAATATCCTAAATGCCCACTAACTACTGACCTCCCAGCAGCTTATAATAAGTAGGATGCTGAAGACCAACAGTCTGTGCTGGGAAGGTATAGGAGAGAAAGACCATTGTCGCCAGGAGAATATAGAGTGGCTTCTTGGAAGAAGTGTTTATAGGCTGGTCTCAGAAGGAAAAATATAGTTCTTCCAAAGTATGAATGAGGATTTGGGAGTGGGGTGAGGAAAAACAAAGAGAAAGTCCACAGAGACTGCCCCAAGCCAAGCTGCAGGGGCTAACGTGGCTGAGTGAAGGCTATAAGGGGCAGGTCAGTGGCTAGGCCTAAACACCTACCGGAAAAATGCACAAACGCTTGAATGTTTTCCTGACAAGTCTGCAGTGACCCCAGAGGGCATGATGAGCAGCTGATGAATCACTGTGACCTTCCTATGCAGCCCAGCTGCTTTCTTTTGGCATCCTTGTGTCATTCACCCTCACACCCTTCCCTTCTCAAACAGCCGAGTGGGGCCAAGTTTCCTGCCCACCTACCCATGACTAACTAAAATCTGACTATAAGATGCTTAAACCAAAGTAACAAAAGACAAAGAGGATCAGTGTGTACATCTCAAGAAGCCTACTGGGCTCTTAGCTACTCAGCCATTATCACCATGGATGGGGATTCAACAGAAGGTGCAAAATAATTTATGACATGATACAGCAGGAATCTCTGATTATCAGCAGGAGGATTTATCCCAGGTAGAGCTACAAATCTGATGCTACCTCTCAGCATCTTGGTTCCCATTTCCAGCTGAGACTGTCATTGTTTAGCAAGTCCTGGCAGTGATTAAATCAGAATCAGTGGCTATTGACCTTAGCTATGCATAGAATAACTTGGGGAGATTTTAAATCTGTGTGCCCAGACCAGTTACAACAGAAACATTCAGTGAATGGAGAAATGGAGGCCGGACGCTCTGCAGTTTCTAAAACTGCTTGGGTGATTCTAGTGCAGCCAAGGTTGAGAACCCCTGTCTGAGGTAGAGCAGACAGTGGGCCCTGGAAATGGCATTCTGTCCACAATCCTTGACACCCCAACCAGTGACTCTAAACCTATCTTGCCATAGCTTTGGAGGGGGAGTAAACTCCTACCAAAAAAAAAAAAAAAATGCTCTTGAGAGAAGATAACCAATGAATGCAGCTCACTGAAGGAGAATTGGATGTGAACTGAGTCTTTGTAGTAAAGAAAGTGCCCGGTTCTGGGGCTCAGAAGGGGAGGCTCAGGTGGTCACATGGGTGCACATAGAGGAGAGATCCAGGGAGGCAACACAGACTTTGCTTCTTTCACACAAAGCCCACCTCCTTAAGGAAGGCAACGAACCCACTCCAGTCAATTTGAGTGGGATACCCCTCAGGGAGGCCACAGACCCTAGCCTGTCACTTAAAAACTGGGTCATCTTGTGCAAGCCACTCTTTAAAAAGCATATCTATTGAAATATAACACAAACAAAAGAATGAACAACTTGTAAGTGTGCAGCCCAAGTAATTATTACAAAGTGAACACACATGCATAACCCCAATGCAGATCCAGAAAGAGAACATTAACCGAGTCAGGATTGTGATTGTTTTTTCTTGTTTAAATTGAAGTATAATTAATATACGGTTTTTAATTAGCTTCAGGTATACAATATAATGATTCAACTATTCTATAATGGCCAAGTCAGTTTTAATGTACCCCAAGCATCCCTTCTTCTTGGGGGACCCATGAGGGGCTGCACAATCACAGGTAATGACACGGAAGGTCTCAGCCCTAACAGAGCTTCTGGTCTAGAGGGAGACCAGTATATCAACTGTAGCACCAGCAGCCACACAACTTTACAATAAATACCATTCAGGAAATAAATAATGTGTACTGGATGAAGATAGTTTGATTTAAAGAGTTCCCATAAGAGGATTATCTGTGTTTAGGTTTATTTTACAGAGAGCCCGAACTGTGTAGGAAAGCCCCTTTGGGTATAGTAGGTGAGGCCATAGTTTAGAAGATGATGGTGGATCAAAACGATAGATGGTTTATATGAGAAATGGACAGGAATTAGGGGAACTTGCAGAGAGGAGGAGAGGGGTCATAGGAAAGGAAGGGAGAAAGGCAAAGATACATGGCAGATGGTTCACTCTTTGGGGAAGTGACCAGTCAGAAATTCCCAGTGACAGGGGAACTAAAGAGCCTTAACAACAAGGACATCTCATATCCCACTTAAATTTATTAATATTACTATAATTTATCTTCTCTGCTCAGCAGTGCTCCCATAAAATCTGTGACATTTCTAAATGCTTTGTGTGGATGGTTTAGGGGAAAGCAAGGGAAACGTCCTGAGCTCTAGAGCTGGATGATCATGAAGCAGGAGGAATGGAGTAGAGAAATGAGACTAAAGGAAGGTGGGGGTTCAGTGGGACAGGTGCTCTGATTCAGGAGTGTCCATGACAAGGGAATGACCAGGAATTCACAGAAATCTTGGGGAGGGCACTGCATTTCCTACAGAATGTTCAATGGGATGTTAGTTTTACTCACATCTCAAAGCTTAGGGTGGCAACAGCTGACAACTCCTTGCCTTGGGATATTCTTGAATGACATCTTTGTTCTCCTCTGCAGTCCTGAATGTATCTGAAATGCATGCCATTTACTCTAACTATAAAAATTTTAAAGTAATTAGATATAGATAACTATAGAAATAGATGATATAGATATAAATATAGATATAGGTATATAGATGATGATAGGTATGTAGGTAGGTAGGTAAGTAGGTAGGCAGGTAAGTAGGTAGGTAGGTAGGTAGGTAGATAGATGATAGATAGATAGATAGATAGATAGATAGATAGATAGATAGATAGATAGATAGATTTCCAAGGCCTGTTTGAGATTCAGGTAAGCACTGAAATTTCCCAGGTTATCTCTGCCTCTGGTTCACAGTTAACCATTCACCTTATTCTACATAAAAATGGAAGTTTGTGCTTCTTCATGATGAAAATCTCTTTTTCCATCCACAATGCCTTTGCATAGACAGATACTGGATAATCACAAGGCCCATCCATCCTGGATATATCACCTGCTGTATTCTTCATAGCCTCCCTTAAACCATTGCATTCTCCATTTCCAAAAAGTGAACACAAAACCCATTGAGCTCATCAGAACATCTCTCCCTGGTGCACTGAGCAGGTTTCCAGATGTCTGTGATCTGCGTCAGCTGATCTCAAACACACAGGCTGTGCAGTCCTCTATCTGAAATATACATTAAAAGAATGTCAGGGACAGATGTGAAAGAGGAAAAAGTCTAAGAAAGGCAGTATTTATTTTTGCTTGTAAGGGAGGTCATGGTCTGAATCTCAGCTGACTAAGACATAGGCTGCTTCTCAGCAAAAGAAAAACAGCAAAACAAAAAATAGAATGCGGGGGGTGGGGGAAGCTGTTAGAATGGTTTATTCTGTATGGTGTCTATATAGTGCCAGAACGGAGGCCAATGGGAAATATCTTCGGGCTCAATTTAAGAATATTGTAATGGCTGCATCTGCCTAAGTAGGAAGGCTTTCCTTATGGTATAGAGGGAAGCTGGAAACTTGGGAAAAGAGACTGAATTGCCATTTTTTTGGATATTCTCTGGAGAGAGGTTGGGCAGTGCCTGATACAAGTCAGAGAGGTATAGGAGAGCCTCCCAAACTCACTAACTCCTTCTACACAGGAGTCCCATCCTGATCAACAGGATGGTCCCAAGGCATAGGATAAATCAAAGTGTTCTGTGATTGTCTTAAAAGAGAAAATAAAGTGACTACAAACTGATTGTTCACAAAGTGAGCCATGAAGAAACCAAGAGAAACACAACTGACTAGATTGCAAAACTCAGTGAGCAGCGTAAGATTAATTCTCTTTCTTTGGTAAATGCAGGCATAAGATAGAGGTTAGGATGCTATTTGCTAGGCCAAGAAGTGACGAAGAGAAGTGTGGAAGGCCACCCACCCCCCAAGAAAATGTCTGTCCCCAAATTATTCAAACATTTATCTAGGCACTGCTGTGAAAACTTTTACAGTTGTAATTAAAGTCCCAAGTTAGTTGGCCTCAAAATATAGACATTTTCCAGATAGGGCCAATCTAATTGTATAAGCCTTTAAAAGCACAGAGCTTTCTCCAGGTGCCAAGAAAAAAGGAAGGCAGAGGGAAATCAGAGATTCCAAACATGAGAAGGACTCAGTGCACCATTACTGATTTGAATACGGAGCCACGTAAGATGAGCAACCTCCAGCAACTGCGGACAAGACCCAGCTGACAACCAGCAAGAAGACAAGAACTTCAGGGCAACAATCACGAGGTCTGACAGAACTTGGAAGTGGATTCTTCCCAGAGCCTCCAAGAAAGAACCCAACCCAGCCAACTCATGACTTTAGTACCTCATGAGACCATAAGCAGAGAATCTGGATTTCTAACCTACAGAGCTGTGAAATAAGTGGGTGTTCTAAGCCACTTGTAAATTTGTAAATTTGTTACCTAGCAATAGGAAACTAATTCAAGGAGCTACTCTTCCCCATCAGAGAGGAGTGTGATAATTCTTATATTACAGGCCTTACCTAATGAAGAGTTGACCCTAGTCAATATAGTAAGGTGGCTGAGTTTGTCTTTTGTACCCCAAGTTTCCCATTTCTGGGCCCCCTCTGTGTATTTTTGGTGACTCTCATGCTGTTCTATTTCCTTCTCCTAATTAGAGATTTCAGTCAGGTTAGAGTGTAAATAACAGTATAACCCTCCCCGGGAATTTGTGCTTTAACTGGGATGAAAGTTAAGCTAACAGGTTGGAGTTTCAGAGTAGGGTAGCAGCCATTGTTCCCTAGGCACCTTTGAGATCACGAAACGACAGGACCTGAATATGTGACTGGCATAGGCAAATGACAGATTAAGAAGAAATAAGGTTCAACCTGGCAGCTGATAATAGAGTAACAATAAAAATCTAGGCATGCCTATCCCAAAATCACTTTTCAACATCTTACATGTCAACTTTGTCAAATGTTAACGTTAAATGCTTTTAAGTAAAATATGCAAAGAGAGCCAAATTAAGGAGACAATATGCAGGAAAAAATTTGCCTCTTACTTAGATTCTTCTCATTCAATAGACTTACCCTATTTCACCCTATTAACTTCATTGATTTTACTTTTAGAAAAGGAACAAAGACCCCCAAATATCTAAAATACTTTGGACTTGATTAAAAAGAAAAGATCAAAGTGCTGAGAAAAATATGTCCAAAGGGAACATTGAGCTTTCCTCTAGCTTATAGCAAATCCATTAGTACTAACTTGGTAAAAGATTCTAAGAAGAATACACATCCTGGAACCTTCATGATGTTCCCTGAATTGTTTGCCAGTGTTATGGACTCAATAGTGTCCTCCCAAAATTCATATGTTGAAATTCTAACCCCCAGAACCTCAGCATGTCATTGTGTTTGGAAATAGGGTTTTTAAAGAGGTAATAAGGGTTAAATGAGGTCATTGGGTGGGTGCTGATCCAACATGACCAGTGTCCTTATAAGAAGAGGACATTAGGACACAGACACACCCAGAAGGAAGACCATGTGAAAACACAAGGAGAAGACAGATATCTACAATCCAAGAAAAGAGGCCTCAAAGAAACCAGCCCTGTGGACACTTTGATTAGACTTCTAGCCTCCAGAATCATAAGAAAATAAATTTCTGTTGTTTAAGCCACCAAGTCTGTGGTTACTTTATGGCAGCTCCAGCAAATTAATACAGGCAGTGTTCCAGACAAGTATAGATTGTCATCTCTCTTATCTTGAAAAAAGTCTCCAGATCTCTGCATACTGTCAGGAAGAAAAAGAATATTGCAGAACACCTGTTTCATTCATTATGTTACTCTTTAATTCAGTACATACATATTAAGCCCCAGTGTATGTTCACCGTCAGTACCCTGTAATGAATCTCTGTTGGGTAGGAAAATAGAGAAATTTACAACACTCTCCACCCTCAAAGCCTTTACAGTCTGAAAGGGGAGACCTGTAAAGACTCAGAGAGATCTATATTGAAGCCATAACACATCAAGGTGAGCTTGAACAAGTGACTTAAACTCTCTAAACTTCAGATTTGTCATTTCTAAAATGGGGCAATAATAACACACACACAGAAGTACTGTGAAGATAAATTAGATAATGTATATAATACACTCAGCATAGTACAGGGTATATATTAAAGGCTCAAGCAATGTTAACTATTGCTAGTGTAATAATTATTTTAGTAATGAGAAATATAAATTCAGGGTCAAAGAGTGGTCCAGGAATAGGAGACTTGAGTTAATGGGGACTTGAGTCATGTGGACATTAACAAGGAAAAGTACAGCTTAGAAATGAATGGGACATTCCAGTCCTCTCCAGGAGCAAAGGGTCAGAGAAGAACAGAAAAGAGGGTCAGGATGGTCAGCAATAGTAGAGGTTCAAGTAGAGGAGGCACTGGAAGCTTAATGTTGGGAGCAGACCTGAGCCCCGTGGTCCTTGGGCTCCTGTGGGCCTGATTTAGTCCTGGGACAGGAGCCTCTTGCCATCAGCACAGCCATCCTGCACTTGAGTGTGTCTTCAGTTATGTCTTTTTCAACACTTTTATGAGTTTCCAGACATGTACTTTGACTACATGAATGACATTAGGATGAAAAGAAAATTCGTTTCTTGTAATCCAGTTCCAAATGTCTCTTAACAGGCTAGGGTGATGAGCTGAATCTTACAAGTTATCATTTTTACAAAGATAAATGTAAATCCCTACAGTTGGGTCTAAATAGTCTACTGCACAAACGGGGTTGGGTAAGAATATGGCCCAGCAGCAGCTAGAGAGAAAAGACCCAGGAGTTTTAGGACATAAAGGACCAATTGTGGACTGTGACTGTCATCTTCAGTGGCATCAACAAAAACATGATATTGAAAATTGAGAAATAATTGTTTTATTTTTTGCTAACATTCACTTGACCACATCTGATGCATTGTGTTAAGTTTGACCATCAACACTTCAAGAAGGAAATGAACAAACTGGAACATACTCAGAAAAAGGTAGAGTTGAAGGAGCATCAATTTGTATGCTTAGTAGAAGAAAAGACAGGGAAGGCAGAATGTGAGCTGGGTTTGTCAGATTAGACAGGAAAGGAAAACTGGAAAAAGAGGTTTGGAATCAGAGCTGTTTGAAGAGTGCTCTTGAGCCTGCGAGAGGGTTAGTCTCGCTAGCATGAATATTTAAAAACGAAATAAATCTTTTTTCTCTTATATTGACATGCAAAAGGGTTATACCTCTAACACTTCAAGATAAATTTTTACCCTACTCCTAGATCCACTGAGCCCACAAAACAATTGTGAACCAACACTTGAGACAACTCACCAAGTATTGGAAAGATATGAGAGACTCATTTTTGTTCTGTGAAAGGAAGAATCATAGTATCCACCAATATCTCTTATTTGTGTGTGTGTGTGTGTGTGTGTGTCTGTGTGTGTCTGTGTCTGTGTGTGTGTGTGCTGGAACCCCCCTCCCCTCAGATGCCCTGGTAATGAAGGAATTGTCTTTGGGAATCTTAGCTCTGCCCATTCCACACTGGGTTTCTTTCCTTAGTCTCTTGCTCTGATTTGCTGATGTTGGTAAATAACCCAACACCATAAGATCAAGATCATCAACAAAGATCTGTGATGATTTTCACTTTTACAACCACAGACAGAACCAAACAGGGAGTGTTGAGGAACTTTCCTTAGTTTTCCAAAGCCCCCAGCTATGCCGGTATAGCTTACTCTCCCCATGTAGGCAGGTCCAGGACCTTTTCTGGCTCTTATCATTTTGTCAGAAGTGGCCAGTCTTGCTAAAATGCCTACAAGGGAGTAAATATTATAAACTAATTTGTGGCTGAGGTGATGATAGCCAAATAATGGTTTCATGTACTCTGCAAATTAGTGTCATCTAAGGATGAAGGGTCTTTTATCCAAAAGTCAAAGTTGGGAACCTCTTTTCCCATTCTGCAATGGACATGTGCACCTTGAGTCTAACCATGGGTTCTTTGGGTACTTCTGTCTCTGGGCACACAAAGAGTAGAAGCCTTTCAGCCAGTACCTGGATCATCATGACAAACAGGCAGCTTCAGACAAAGTATAAAATAATCTGGAACATAACAGAAGCTATTAATTCTGGGCTAAAGCTTCACTTATTTTCATCAGGCCACACCAAGAAGAAAAAAAAATATGTGTTATATATAAATGATGAATCACTGAATTCTACTCCCCAAACCAATACTACACTATAAGTTAACTAACTTGACTAACTTGAATTTAAATTAAAAAATAAAATAATAAATAAATAAATACATACATACATAAATGTCCTTGCATTCAAGGAGAGCTCAGCCCAATCAGGGAGAAAGGATAATAGATGACATAGCAAGACCATAGTTCATGTCTTCTTAGCCTTTGTCTCCCCATTGCTAACATAGATCCTGGTCCATTGTGGGTATTATAAAGGCTTACTGAGTTTGAACACATTGCTAACGGGCAATATCAGGCCTGAGAGGGAAATTCAAAAGAGAGACAGTTCTTTGTGACCTTAAAAGTTCCATAAAAATGGAGGAAATTGTTCTGGGCCTTAATAGGTGTATAGATTTCAGTAGATTTAGAGGGGTGGGACAAAACTCAGGGGACTAATTATTTGCTTAGTATAGATTTATTGAAATCAAATTACCAAGTAAAAGTGGTATGAATTTTCATAGGAAGGTACTTACAGACACAAACTTAGATTGCCTTAATTTTATTAGGACTTGATTTACATACATCATGCTGAAGGTTGTGCAGTATCTTACCCAAAAGAGTAAAATGTGAAAGTACTGTTTTACCATAATAGTATTAGCATAGTGTGTTATCTCTGAAAAATAGATATTTGGGAGGGGGGGGGAGGAAAACATTGGAGGAAAGAGGAATATGGGGAGAGGACGGATGGCATAGAGAAAGAGACTACGAGATGGGGTAGTGCTGAGATCAGCTTGTGTAGGGTATCAGAAGCCCATAGAGCTTATTGGCTAAGAGTAGGGCTCATTTCTCTATTTATTAGTCATTTGATTTGGGGCAAAGCACTTCACCTTTCTGTGCCTTGATTGCCTCACCTGCAAAATAGGACTGCTGTGGAGTTTAAATGAGATGCTACATTTAACATGAACAGAATGGAGTCTGGAACATAGTAGGTGCTCATAAGTGTTAGCCGCTGTTGTTGGTGGCAGTGTTGTATGGTCATAACAGCAAGTGGTGCTTTTTTTTCTGGTTGCCATTAGTGTATGTTGTTGGTGGGAAAGGCAGTTGTGAGTTGTTACAGGAGGATGAGAGGGATGTTGCTGAGGAGCTGGCTGAAGGCTGATGTTTTCACCAAGGATATGTGGGACTGGTCTCTAAGCCCTTAAAAAAAAAATTCTAGAATGCCCTAGAGATTGCTGGAAGAATGCTCCTCCTAAATCTCCTAAATCAGAATTCCTTTATATGCAAAGTGATTCTTAGAAAAGAAGCACAGCAGGGATCTGGGCAGTTAATATTTGCTGCAGAGTTCCCCACTCACTGGGAGGAGGGGAAAAATCTAGACTGACTTTTTGAACTCAGCCCAAACGTGACTCTTTCTGGTAGGCAGCTGGGGGTACAACCTGACTTCTGCCTTTCATGAAACCCAGGAGTCCCTAAGTGCTCATCAGAGTCTTGGCTTAATCTTGGTTTTTTGCTCCTTTATGTGGGAGTTTATATGGGTGTCATCTGTTTTGAGGGTCTCCGCTCCATAAGGTGAGCTTATGAGCTTTGCCAAAATAACCTCTGTTTTTAGTACCCTTTGGTTCCTCGGTTTATATTCTTGTTTGTCTGTTTAATCTGTGACCCTTTTTTTCTTCTTGGTGTGGCCTGATGAAAATAAGTGAACATTTCCTGATAAGTTTTAGCCCAGAGTTATAGCTTCTGCTGTGTTCCAGATTATTCTATACTTTGTCTGAAACTGCAGCAGTGTGAGAGGCCTGTTTGTCATGAACATATTAAGTCTACAAAACTCCAGAGAAGTTAATGGATATTGAATCTAGTAAGTAGTGAATCACAAATTTATTCTGGGTCTCTTCCCACTACACTCAATTCTATTTCCCTAATATACATATACATACACTTTAGCAGTAGACCTTCACGAGGAAAATTTTTTTCTCTGTATCTCAAATACTCACAAGGACACTGTAAGTCACTCGAAGGCAGGAAACAGAAACTTCTCACTAGAAGGATACCCTTTCTTTCATTTCCAGCTCTACCCACCTCCATTCCCACCCCATCATTCATGTCACATATGCTTTTTCTGTGTGGCCTGGGTTTTCCTTCTAAGTTCATTGTGCTTAGTTTTACTTTACCAAATATCTATCATTAGAAAGGACAAGCCAGAAAGACGCAGGTATATGGAGCATGGACTTTTTAAGGTGCTCATACTCTTTACGGATCCCTCAGATAATAGTGCCCCAATTGAAAACAAAAGGCACACTTAGATTAGAATAATTTAAGAAGGGCTGAATAAAGGGATCGTTTACAAAAAAGATGTTTCCTTTGTCAGTAGGAGTGTCTTCTGTGTAAATAGTTGTTGCTTCCCCTATTTTTAAAAAAAAAATTTTTTTAATGTTTATTTCTGAGAGAGAGAGACAGCGTGAGTAGGGGAGGGTCAGAGAGAGAGGGAGACACAGAATCTGAAGCAGGCTCTAGGCTCTGAGCTGGCTGTCAGCACAGAGCCCGACGCGGGGCTCGAACCCACTAACCGCGAGATCATGACCTGAGCCGAAGTCGGACGCTTAACCGACTGAGCCACTCAGGCGCCCCTGCTTCCCCTACTTTTAACAGGACAAGGAGAAGATCCAAGAAGGAGAGATAGCCACCCTACAGAGGAGCAGTGGAGCTAGTTCAAGATGATCTCACAAAGTTGGAGCCTGTGGCCTCACACTCTTCCCTCCCTCTCATTTCCTACAGAGGTCCCCCTTGGCCAAATCCAACAGGTGCCTCCTGAGGGCACCAAGAGCCCAATGATAGAGTTCATGCAGGTCAGCTTCTTCAGGCAGAGAGCACAAGTAGTGACATTCATCCTCAAAGATTTTCCAGGAATCACATCTTTCACATAGAGGATGGAATTTTTAAATAAGCAAAAGTTGGTACTATGAAAGAATATTATATTGAAAAGGAAAAACACCTAACATATAGGGTACCCTAATAAAATCACATCTGGTTAGAGGGATATTAACAAATATTTTATTGTGTAGAATGAACACAGTCTCTACTATTAGCCAGTCTCTACTTTTGGTTTCATTATAATCAGAAATGTACAACATGCACACCATGAGGAGCAAGGCATTGTCAGCAACGGCACACACAGGAGGATGAGTACTGTTCTGTGTCATTAACATCTTGGAAGAACTCAGAGTTTATTGGGAGCCTTTGTAGAGTGTGTGTACAAGCATGTGCACCAAAGTATGATGAGAACAGAGCACCAGATCTGGGAAGTGGAAGTCCAGCTGTCACACCATGGGCCTCAATCACCACTAATAAGAGGGGAGAGATATTTCTCTACTCCCCTAGAGAGTATTGTTGCAATGGACACATGAAAGTCCTTAATAAACCGTAAAGTCCTGCGCCCATATATGCCTTTTACTATTATCTATGATATAGGTATATCAGATTTTACCAATAAACTTAAAGTGCCTTCAGGATAGAGACCACTTATTTTCCACAGGATCTACCACAGAGCCTGGTATTCAGTAGATGTTCATTAAGTAGTCTGTTGATACATAGATACAAGGCAGCACTTCTTAATATTTAATGGGATTCGGTCATGACATCTTCCCTAAGCATAGTGATTTTGCATAGAGAAACAAGGATACAAAGTTAGGGAATTTTCATGAAATTATTATTAGTGCCTGCCATAGCTTTTACAAACCAAGTACTCTTTGTGGAAAGCTCCATCAGTGGAAAGGATGAGCCAGAGGAGGGACAAGTGTGTGGATTGACTGCCAGAAGGAAAGTGTATTCAGTAAAAATCTTAAGAGGAGGTAGCACCCTTACCAGTCTGGGAGCGCAGCATGCGCACAAGCACGTACACACACACACACACACACACACACACACACACACACACACA